>NC_056744.1:880394856-880765415 GCF_019279795.1 Protopterus annectens | reverse complement strand
TGAACCACCTTACTCTCGTCTACTGCTTTAGTGACTGCCTCAAAGAAGTCGATCACGTTCAGGAGGCATGATTTGCCTTTCACAAACCTGAACTAGGTGGGGTCCAGAGTTCAGAGCTTTCCAATTTCTTTGTTTATTAGTTCCATGATGATAAGATCCATGGCCTTGCAAACCAGGTCTTCAGGCTACTACGGTGAAAGTTCCCGGGATGAGTGGTGGCTCCCCCTTTGTGGAGTGGGATAACTTGATGGGAGGCTATGATTTAACATGATGCTTAGGTGGGGAGCCAGTTCATTCTGAAGTTCATGCAAAACACAGCCTGTGATGTTGTCCGGTCCCATGGATGTTGTGTTTATGGTTTTAGAGTGTGCAGCTTTTACCTGCGTAGTTGTGATTATAGGGACTCTGCATTCTTCTGATAGCGATTGGACCCCAGCCAGAAGTGCAGGAATCTCCTGGAGCGTTTGTTGATTTTATGTGACAGTAAGCATCCTTGAGATCCACCTAGCACATACAATTGTCCTTGCCCTTAAGCGGAAGAATAGACTGAACAGTAACCTTCCGGAACTTCATATTCTTAACTGACAAATTCAAATTGCTGAGGTCCAGAATGGGATGCAGGTCTCAATTTTTTGGGGGGCACTAAAAAGAAGCTAAACTAAGTTCCGGACACTCGTTGTCCTGTTGGGACCTCCTGGATGGCTCTTTTTTGAAGAAGGTCTTGAAGGTCAGAGAGCTAACTTCCTCTGGTGGGGTGGAATGTCTGGGAGAGACTTGAATTGGGGTGGGCTGGTTGAAGGATATGAAGTATCCCATGGACACGATGCTTAGCACTCAATGGTGTGAGGTAACAGCTGCCTAGGCCAGGGAGTGCAGAGAGATACGGCACCCAACTGCCTCCAGGGCAGGACAATAGGGCAGCTCTTCAGGAGCACTGTGTGGGGGCTTCTCCGAGAAGCGGTCCTAGGAGCCCAGATTTTGCGGACCTCCTCTGGCCCTATGACAGCATCTATTATTGAATCCCCTTCACTGGCTGGAAGAAAAGGACTCCTGAGGAGCATCTTGGAAGGAGGACAGAGTCCTGCAGAACCAAAGTTTCTTACTACCCTGTTGAGTCTTGGAGAAAGAACTCTGGGGAGTCGAAAAAGTACAGTTTTGTACCTACCATAAATGTAGATGTTAGTGTGTCTTCACTGCTGCAGTCACAACACTTGGGTTATTCTGCCGTCAGGCGGTCCCGCAGTCGGCCAGAGTTCTAAAGTCTTGGTCCGGCATCGGTTGCGGTCACTTCTTCCCTGACGTCAGTGTGCCAGGGGTATATAAGATGCAGCCAATGCCATTTTCTTCAGTTTTTCTTGCCCCAGATGTCAGGTACCCCCAAATAGGTAGGCAATACATGTTGCTAATAAAACATACAATAAAGGCAAAAAACAAAACCTTCAGTTACCAGCAAATATACCACATAGGTAGTATAGGGTTGAAAGGTATAGGTAAGTCCCAGCTAAGAAAGCGTGGATGGCGGGTGGGTAACCTGGACTGCAGCAGTGAAGACACTCGAACATCTACATTTATGGTAGGTACAAAACTGTACTACGTTCGTCTTTCACTGCTGCAGTCATTACACTTGGGTAGAATCCAAAAGCTGAGTTAGAGTGGCTGGTTCTATAGAGGATTTGGGGTGGCTATGAGGCCTTGCAGCACTGCAGTGGCAAAGCCAGCTCTGGATCTAGAATAAAGAGGCAAGTGTTAATGCTTGGTAAAGGTGTCCACTGAACTCCAAGTTGCAGCTTCTAAGATATCTTTGGTAGGTACTCCTCTAAGGTAGGCAGTTGAAGTGGCTGTTGCTCTAGTGGAATGTGGCCTAATGTTACTAGGTACAGGTTTCCCATGCTGTGTGTAGCAGATGAACCATCTTGATCCTTACGGTGGACAAAGTCTGTCCCTCCTGCTCGCTGCAGGTTTCCTTGACAGAAGGACCAAACAGGGTAGATCCGTCAAACAGGGTATTGGTGAAGGACATCTCTAACTGTCTGCAAACCCGCAAAGGCGAAGCCAGGCATGTTGCCTGACAGCAATGCCTGTGCCCGCTACTTGAGAGGTGGCCTCAGCAGCATTAGAGATTAACCTCACTGAGGCGTTAAGCAATTGATGTGAAAGGAGAAAGCTTCGGAGAGACTAGCTTAGGGCTCAACGGAGGCAATTACTCTGAAAGGGAAGAGGAAAGCTCCAATACCAAATCCCTCTGCAGCTATGTGAAATGTGCCATGCAATTAGTGGTCATCAGTCCAAAAGTAGCTGAGGCATACACGAGTTTCCCAAAATGGTCAATCTCCCATGACTCTATTAGGGGAATGGACCAAAGAGATCTGTTCCATGAGCTCCTTTTTTGGTGGATGTGGCAACCACAATGGCATTAATAGGTACACCCTTACTCAAAAAGGCTTTGTCCTTAGATGGACTTAGGAATTTGTCCACTCACTTGGGGACCGGTTCTACTGTGTCTGGCTCCTTCCATGCCCTGTTGGAAATAAGCTGGACAAGCTCATCCACAAGGGGAGACATCCAGGAGGAAGATGAGCCCATCCCAAAGGCCTTCAGAAACATGGAATCCTCAGAGGATGTGGCGGACGGAGACCAACCGCCTCACTCTTTCAGGATCTTGGGGATGTCCCCAAAAGACACCTCCTTGGATGGAAGCCTGGGGAACTAGTCGCTTTCCACAAAATCCATGTCCTCAGTGAGGGGAGGGAATACTCTTCCGGGGAGGGTCCTTCACTGTGGCCTCTGAGGAGGACTCTTAAGAGGATAGTACCCCCCCCCATGGGGGTAATGCCCTTCTGAAGGCTCTCACAGGAGGGCTGACCCAAATGGATGATGAGGACTCTCCACAAAAAATAGAATACAGGGGGGTTCCAGAGCTGAGGTAGAGGCTGCCGACTAACCGGAGATGGTCCTCTTATCACCCAGAAGGCTGACAGACTGGAAGAAGTCCCACCCCTATCCCCGCCTGGAAAGGCCAACTGGGGAGAAAGGGGGGACCCCGACACAGCACCGACATCCCCAGACAATACTGGTCCCAAGCTGTCCAAAGCAGATGCCCCCAAGGGAAGGAAACGGTCTGAAAACTCCGCAAAGTATCCTCCAACTTGGCGGCCCTAGCAGACTTTGGGGTGAGGCATAGCCAGCTCCAAGGGCAGCGGGGCTGAACCAGCCAGGTACCCAGGCGGTGTAGGAGTACGAACACTACCCAACACAGACTGCCTCTTCTTTGGCAAGCTCTGACCCTGGGGTGACTAACTTGCTTGAGTCGGACAGAAAGTGAGGAGTTCTGATGTAGGTCAAGATTTCCTCGGCAAGTGACTAGGGGATGGTAACGGGCAAAGTTCCATTTGGGCTTTGATGAAGCTCCTCATCATCTGGTACGTCTGACAGGAGCAAACTCCTGGTAGACCTGGAGGAAACAGAACAATGGGCTGAATAAGTTGAAGGTCTCTGGTCTCTAGAAGATGACCTGCTGGACTGCTTCGGATCCTATACTCACAAAGGGGTTGGAAGAACAGCAAGAAAGATGGGCTCCGAGGAAACCATCGAATTTGATGGCCTGGATGCATCCGAGCACTAAGGAGCCCGCAGCTGCATCCGAGGGGGTTTTGGACCCGATCGGATCAGAGGACCTCTGTGCCTACGAGGATTTGATTCCAACAGGGGAGCAGAAGTTCTAGGAGTCGATGCCCCCGAGGCTGAGCTCGGATCTGGGGCACTGGAATCGGAGAGCCTCAGCCTTTTAGAAGGAGAGTCCCAAGAGGAAGAGGGCTTTCTTTTGGGGGTCTGACAGGGCTTTAGAGGGGGAGCCGGAGACCAGGGGACCCATTTTAGCTAGCCCTTTAATCAAAAGCTTATTTCTATGGTCTACAAAAGCCCTGGGGTTGATTCCCACACAGATATCACATCCAATCTCTAAATGGGACTCTCCTAGACAGTAGATGTACTTCTCATGCGTATTGGCAGGAGCTAACTTCCAACCGCATGAGGAGCAGCGCCTAAATCCAGAGGATTTGCCCGACATACTAAAAAACAAAAATAGAAAACCCCCGACACACACACTCTCACTCAAAGAAAGAAGTAGAAACTACTAAGTAAGAGGATAAGGCGGGAAAACTCTAACAGACTGACGAAGAGCTAACAGAGGGGAGGGAATCTACCACTAAAACTACACTCAAGTAATTAAGACAGAAAAGGGAAGAGAAAAAACTCTGTACCCATGAACTACCACATAGGCAGCAATCTACTTAACACCGAATGCGTGATAAGAGACATTGGGACCCAGGTGGACAGTAGTCTCTCCTTTGATAGTCACATCGCCACAGTAGTCAGGAAGTCCTTCTGCATGGCACACCTCATCATAAAAGGGTTCTCCAGGAAAAAAAAAGAGGTCATTGTTCCCCTCTACTCGTCACTCATTAGACCCATTATACAGTACAATGCCCCTTTTGGAATGTACATCACAAGACATCTGCAGCACTTGGAAAGGTCACAGAAGTACCTCACAAAGAGCAATACTGGCCTCAAATGCCCTACACTGACCGCCTCAAAACCCAGCTTTACTCCGTAGCATATCGCCTACTCTGAGGTGATCTCTGCCTAACTTAGCTTTGTCTAACCCAGAGCTGTTGGACATGCTACACCTAAAGAAATCCCAATCCCTGTGAGCTACACGCTCTAGGGACCTAAACCTTGTCACCACACTAAACAGGACATGCTGGAAGAATAGATTCCTGTCCCAGAGACTTCCTATACACTGGAACAAGCTACCCATCTATGTCAAGCAAAGTTCTTCATTAGCACTCTTCAAGAAAACTCTTGATGCGTGGATGGGAAATAGGAAATACACCCCGGGGATCACTTGTCTCTCTCTGCTGGACAGTGGCACAGAAAAATAACTTTCTTGGGTGGCGTAAGCTATGGAACCTTGCTGGATAGGCATACGTAGGCCCTTGGGCAGATAGCATAGTACCTACCTATGAACCTATAAGAAATACCCCCAAAAAAGACTACTTATCTAAATGAAAAGCTTGAGCTGCAGGAGACACGTCCACTCACAAGTTGCAGCAAACGAGATCTGGGGTAATGGGTAGCAGGGGGCTTTGAGAGGGGAAGAGTTTGAACTGTCGCTTAGTTTGCCGGCTCAGATCTGAGATCAGATCCAAGACCTATCCATGATCAATAATGACATGGATAGCATCAGATTCAATGTTTCAAATTAAATTTCCTGCAGAAAGGCCTCAAATTCTGAACCACCTGAAATTCTGAAGTAAAAGTAGGAATAATGTTTAAACCTTTATTCATCAAGTGTATTTATGCTTTAAATGAAATATTCAAAGAATTATTTTCATCACAATTCAAACTGAAATATTAGTCTCTGCAAACTGCTAAGAATGTCTGTGCTATGTTCTCCTTCCTTCAACTGTTATGCTCTAAAGCAGGGGTCTCAAACTCAAGGGAGCATGAGGGATGCAAATAACCCCAAGGAATGTTTGGAGGTCCACAAGTCCAAGTCACCCACAAACTATATATTTTTTTTAATTGGCAAACAAGTTACAAAAATATTTGGTTTGATACAAAAGACCCATACTATGCTATTGTATTAGTTTCAAATATTCTAGTAATTGCATCTAAGTTTATGACAGACTATTTGTTGTCCATGAAAACAGTCTTTTTTCATTTTGACTGCTTAGCTGACATTTTGCAAGACCAGTACGTCAACATTAGGCTTTATGTCAAATGAAGCAGCCACTCGGAAGGTAGCTGTCAAGTGTTCATCAGTCAACCTTGACCAGAAAACACATTTGAGCTTCACAGACGGAAAAAAAGAAGTTATGTACCTAGCATAACGTTCCATGTTAGTTGTCTTCTTCTCGCCTTCTTTCTTGCTGGTTGGGTTTGGAGCCGATCCTCGGCTCCGACTCGGCCATCTTCAAAAGCTCGAGAGCTGCTTACTGGCTAGAGGACCCCTATATCCCATGATGCCTGGCGCTAGACACCCAGATCTCATTTGGCAAGTCTAACTGCAGACATAATAATAAAGGAATCCTATCCTAGAATGCATAAATCCTACTGGAGAGACTACTAGTCAGAAAGGAATAGCCAGAGAAGACTCAGCCAGTGAAAAATCAAGAGGAACTCTTCTCGGTCCACTAGGATAGGGGGATGGAGGGTGGGACACAAGAAATAAGGCGAGAAGAAGACAACTAACATGGAACGTTATGGTAGGTACATAACTTCTTTATGTTAAGTTGTCTATCTCGCCTTCATTCTTGCTGGTTGGGACAGCGTCTCTAGCACCTGAAGTCCTGGGTGGCTCATCGGAAAAGACTCTTCAGAACAGTAGAACCAAAATCAGCTCTGCTCCTGGAAACCAAATCCAATTTGTAATGCGAAATTAAAGTATGTGGGTTTGCCCACGTAGCCGCAGCACAAACAGTTTCCATGGGCAACCTAGCCTGAAAGGCCACCGAAGTGGTTAAAGCTCTGGTGGAGTGACCTTTTGGTTTAACTGGCAATTCCTTATTCCTCAGCTGATATATGAATGTGATGATAGACGTCAACCACCTGGATAAGGTTACTTTGGAGACTGGAAGACCTTGTTTACCGACTGCATAAGACAGGAAAAGTTGGTCCGATTTTCTAATGTCCTTAGTTCTATGCAAATAAAAGCGTAGCTGCCTGTGAACATCTAACTGATGCAAGTTATATTCCGCCCTGTTGGAGTGGTTAGGAATAAACACAGGAAGGTCCTATGGACTGATTCAAGTTACTCTCTGAAGAGACCTTAGGAAGGAAGGAAGGATTAGTCCTAAGAGCAACCCTGTCATTGTGGAACACGAGGTATGGGGGACGGATAGAAAGAGACTGGAGTTCCAAAACTCTTCTGGCTGAAGTAATAGCTACCAGAAAAAGGGTTTTCCAAGATAAGAACTTCAAAGAACAAAAAGCTGCAGGTTCAAAAGGGGGCACAATTAGAGAAGCTAAAATCAAACTTGGATCCCACGGTGGTGGAGGATCTCTCACTGGGGGCCTGAGCAGAGTGGTTCCTTTGAGAAAGGTTTTACATAGCTTATGAGACATGATATCGTTTTCAAACAGGCCAATGTGAAAATTTGAAATTGCAGCTAATTGAACTTTAATTGTAGCGGAAGCAGACCCAGCATGGAAGAGTTCCGCAAGAAATTCTAAAATGTGGTGTACAGGGGCTGAAAAGGGGTCTATACTTTTAGCCTCTGCCCAGGAAGAAAAACGTTTCCACTTACTAGCTTAAGTTTTTCTAGTCGTAGACTTGTGTGATGACAAAATGATTTCACGCACAGAGGGGGAGATATCTGGAAGCCTGGCTAAAGTTGGAAGTGGAGCAACCAAGCCGTGAGCTGGAGAGAGTGTAGGGATTGGTGCAGCCCTCCCGACTGATGAATCTGGAGGTCTGGAACTAGGTCCACAGTCCAAGGCTGCTCGAGAAGATGGCGATGCAGGAACGGGAACCATATTTGTCGAGGCCAGTAAGGAGCAATGAGGATCATTTTGCAGCCCAATACGGTAGCTTTCTGAATTACCTTCGGGATTAGGGGAAAAGGAGGGAATGCATAAAGAAGTCCCTGAGGCCAATTGTGGACTAGAGCGTCTCTGGGGGAATGCCTGGGAAGTGAAAGGAGAGAGAAGAAATTGCTGCACTTGCTGTTGAAGGGAGTTGCAAAAAGGTCGCAGCAAGGTTGGCCCCATTTGCGTAAGATTTTGTCCGCAACTACCTGGTTCAGAGATCACTGTGAGGCATGAGAATTGCTCTGCTCAGCCTGTCTGCTATGATGTTGGACCTCCCAGGGATGTGCATTGCAATCAAAAACCATTGGGAAGAGATCGCCCACTGTCAGAGTCTGAGTGCTTCTCGACATAGGGGGTAGGACCTGGTTCAGCCCTGCTTGTTGATGTACCACACTACAGGCATATTTGTCTGTTTGAATTGCAATGGTCCCGGTAGTCCTGAAGAGCCTGCAACGCTAAGAGCACGGCCCTCATCTCAAAGACATTTATGTGCAGATGGTACTCGTGAGGTTGCCAGGTACCTTGGACTATTCTGCCCTGATAATGCCCCCCCCCCGATCAGGGAAGCGTCCGTGGTCACCGTAGTAACTGGAGGGGGGAGTACAAATGGTCTGCCGTGGGGCACTGATGTGGAGACCATCCACCACGCAAAGTGCTTCTTGCATGCTTGTGTGATCATAATCATGTAAGGCATGGGAAGCTGCTGGAAGGACCACTGGGTGAAAAGAAGCCACTGGAGAATCCTCATGTGAACACGAGCTAGAGGGACAAGTATGATCGCTGCTGCCATGAGACCCAGAATTTGAAGGACAAACCTGGCTTGAATTCATTTGCATGCTAATAAAATCTTCACATGCTGGCGAATCACTAATACCCTGTCTGGTGGGAGGCTTGCTGACATGTCTTTGGTATTTAAATTTGCACCTAAAAGGTGGTAAATTGACAGGGCGACAATGCAGACTCTTCGAAATTTATTGTGATACCTAGCCTGGAGCAAGTGTCGATAGTGCAGTCTCTGGCTCGCAGAAGGTGACACCTGGTAGTAACAGTGAGGAGCCAGTGATCTAGATATGGAAACACCTGGAATCCTTGCCGTCTCAGGTGAGCGGTAACTACTGCCATACATTTGGTGAACACCCTGGGGGCTGTGGTGAGACCAAAGCGCAGAGCTCTGAACTGATAATGGCTAGCACCCAGCCGGAAGCAAAGGATTCTTCTGGAGCGTCTGTCCATTTTGATGTGGTAGTATGCATCCTGAAGATCTAGAGAGCACATCCAATTGTCCTGACCCAGGAAGAGCAAAATGGACTGTAGCGTGACCATCCGGAACTTCGTTCTTTGTACAGACCTGTTCAGTCTGCTGAGATCCAGAATGGGTCTCCAGTCCCCTGTCTTTTTTGGTACCAAAAAGAACCTTGAGTAAATTCCGGATCCTTGTTGGTTTGTTGGGACTTGCTGGATGGCCCTTTTTCTTAGAAATTTTGAGACGTCTTGAACTGCTTGGTCCCTTAGACTGGGTGGAACGTCTAGAAGGGACTTGTCTGACCTTAAGGGGGTGCGAACAAAGGGAATTCAGTAGCCTCCGGATATAACAGACTGTACCCATTTGTCTTGTGTTATGTCTTGCCAGGCTCTTGGGTACAGTGATAATCTTCCCCCAACTGCCTACAGAGGTGGGCAGCCGGGCAACCCTTCAGGGATGCTGGAAGGGCTTCTCAGAGAAGGATTCTCTGCTGCCCTGATTTTGCAGACCCCCTCTGTCCCAAGGGCGGCATCTGTTATTGTTCCCTCCTCTGCCCCTGGATGGGAACTCACCACTTGTGTCCGGCAAGGCTCCCTGGGATTTCCAGAACCACTTCTTTCCACTCTTCTGACCCTTGGGATATGGTCTGGAAGGAGTGGAAAAACGGACTTCTACGGCAGAGAGAGTCTTGCCTTCCTGCTCACACCTGGTAAGGGTATCCTTCACCTGTGATCCTAAGAGAGAGGAACCATCAAAAGGGGTGTTGGTGAAAGACGCTCTGAAAGGTTCCGCAAAGTTACATAGCCGCATCCAAGCGTGCCTCCTTAGGGCAATGCCTGTGCCTGTGGCTCTACTCGCACCATCGGCTGCATACGAAATGAGCCTCATGAAGGAGTTTACCACTGAATTAAGAGTCACCAACTGAGAGGCTGCCTTAGCCTGGGCCCCCTTAGCTGATGGATCTTGGAGGGCATCTCCAAGCTCTTTCAGGAGATCCCTCTGAAGACGGGTAAAGTGGCACAGGTAATTCAGGGACCTCATGGAAAAGATCGCTGAAGAGAACATCTGCTTCCTATATCTGTCCATCGTCCTGGACTCCTTGTTAGGGGGATGGACAGATGAAGTTTCTGCCAACTTCTTTGTGGCCGCCGCTACCACCATGGCATCAAAGGGGACACCTTTGGTCAAGAACTGTTTGTCCTGTGGTGCAGTAATGTATTTGGCAGGTCTTCTAGGGGTCGGTTCCACTGTGTCTGGAGCTGACCACGCCTTCCGAGCCACCACAGACATCAGTGGGTCGAAAGGCGGAGACACCCAGGAGGTGGAAGGTCGGGATCCAAATGCATCCAGGAATACAGACTCATCCTCGGAAGGGCTTAGGGCAGTCCAGTTCCCCCTCTGCCTAAGCATCTCAAGGATATCTGAGAAGGAGACATCTTCAGAGGGGGATCTTGGGGACCCTTCCGACTCTTCTAAGTCAGTATCTGATGTGAAAGACTCGGGGGAGTCAACATGCTTCCTCTTGCATTTCCTCTTGTGAGGTGGCTCCTCTGAATGATCAGGGGAGGCCTCGGAAGAGGAGGATACACCCAAAGGGGTGTCCTGGAGCACTGGATCCCCATGCTTGGGGTCTGGAAGAGGGGCAGAGGCTGATGCAGGCACCCTAGGGGGAGGAGCCAATGGGGTCGATCGTGGGACTGACTCGGGGGCCAGTACACTCATCACCTCAAAGGCGTCCCTGTCCAGACGCAGAGAGGGCTCCAGTTCCGAAGAAACCAGAACCCCTCTCCGCACCGAGGGGGATGGCTCCAAGGCAGATGTGGGAGCTGAGCTCACCTGAGCCGAAGCCCCGAGGGGGAGAGCGGGGTCGGACAAGGGTCCAATGCCACTCGCCCCCTCGGAGCAGACAAGGGACCCTCGGCGCCCAGATCCCTCCAGGGACGGTACCATGGAAGGGATCGGAGCAGACGATGGAACCGGAGAAGGTATCGGAGCCGATGGTTCCACGACTCGAACCCCAATGAACTCTGGCTCCAAGCTCATAGGACTAGTTGGAGGAGGAATATCTACAGACGTGGACGGAGCAGACACCTGATGAGGGGGGGCTGGACAACATTTTGGCTAGGGCCTGTGATTTTTAGCAGCCTACTGACCACTCTTTCCAAGTCATGGTCCGAAAGTCTTGAGGACCGAGAAGAGTGGGATGAGCGATGACTACGCTCCGACTGGAGCAGAGGCGATTTCGGAGCCGAACATATCAACTCCAGAGAAGGAGACCTGGATCTTTTTCGACTCTCAGATGGCTCCGAACAACGTGTCGGAGCCGACTGGGAGGGAGGAACATCGGTTCCAGCCGGAGCAGAGATAGATGGTATGGCTTCACCCAACGACGGCTCCGAACTAGGAGCCGAAGGTTTAGGTGGCCTGGAAGATTTCACGGGCTGAGCCTTCGCCAGTGAATCTTGGGGCTTAAGCAAACCCCTCAGGATTAATTTATTTTTGCTCGCCTGCAGGACTCTTGGACTGAAAGCATGGCAAATCGAGCAAGAGTCCTGCAGGTGCAGGGCACCCAGACAAACACAAGAAGTGTGACCATCTGTCAGAGACGTCTTCTGACAGCATGAGTCACACTTCTTGAATCCGGACGGCTTAGGATCCTTGGACATCCTGGAGGAAAACCAAGGACAAGAAACACACACAGAAAGGTTAAAGTACTAACCACTAAAAATTGTAGACTACAGCTACCACAACCAAAAACTACAAGCAGTACTACAAACACTATATATGACTATCACTAAACACTAACAGTGATACTAAGGAAATATATATATATATATATATATATATATATATATTTTAAAAGGAGATAGAAAGAAAAGGTTATCCTCTAAAACGGAAAAACCTTTCTGAGGTAAGGAAAGGGAGAGAAGGGGGAGGGGAAACTCTCTAATTTAAATGAGTTTCTTGAGGAGAAGTAATCAGGATTTGGAGAAAACTAACTACAATACAACAGTTTATCTAACGACTAATTCTACACTAAAAACTAACAGTTTTGTGACAAAAAAAATACAATAATAATAAAGTTTTATACGACCTGAGCCAGTAGAACAACCTCACAGCAGAAGCGGCAAACGAGATCTGGGTATCTAGCGCCAGGCATCATGGGATATAGGGGGCCTCGAGCCAGTAAGCAGCACTTGAGCTTTTGAAGATGGCTGTGTCGGAGCAGAGGATCGGCTCCGAACCCAACCAGCAAGAATGAAGGCGAGATAGACAACTTAACATTAACTGTTCACAAACGTATGACTGCCAAACATCGCAAGGATGTGAGCAGCCATAGATAAAAGCATTGGAAACTTATCTCGACTCATGTACTTATAAAAATCTGGACGCCAGCATCTATGTACTTCTGTTTCAGAACACTATCGCACTGAAGTTGCAACAACTCCATCTAGAATTCTTTAGAGACAGTGTCAACACCTATGGAAAAAAGGCGTCATAAAGATGGCAAATAGGGGTTCTAGTGCCTCGAAATACTGAAACTGATGGTCAAATTCTGCTCGTAAGTTGTTGACTGCGTCTGAATATTCTTTCAATAACTTTTTCTTTGACTGTTCTGAGTGACTGTAAGGCTGAGAAATGAGCAACGTTTACCATCCATTAGCTGTTTCGCCCACAGGAAAAGTATACTTCTGAAAGCCTTGACACGGTTATACATCCGCATTATAGTCTGCTTTGTGCCCTGGAGCTTGAGGTAGAGTTCTTTAAGATGATGTGTAATATCTGTCAGAAAAGCACGGTTAGACATGAAAAAGGTTATCAGCTAGCTGAGAAATTTCCTTTTCTTTCACTGCCATGAGGACTGCTATTTCCTGTCAAAGTGCAAAGAATCTTTTCAGCACACTTCCCCCTACTTAGCCATCTGACTTCGGTGTGTTAAGAGTAATTCTCCATATTCAATATCAAGGTGAGACAAAATCATTAAACTGGCGGTGATTTAGACCTCTTACGTGTATAAAGTTAATCACTTTAACAACAACATCCAAAACTTCCTTCATTTGGAGACTTTTTCCACACAATGCTTCCTGGTATGGAATGCAGTGAATTGCAACGAAGGTGTCAGCGACACCAACACTGCTGAGCTTTGCTTTCAGTAACCCAACATCAACAATTTCAGTACACATTAAGGGTGCACCATCAGTCGCTACCAAAACAAGCTTATCCCATGGCAATTCTGACTTTTCTATATATTTTTCAAGTCCGCCAAATATGTCACTTCCTGTGTTTGTGCCTTTCAAAGGCAACAGGTCTAGTAATTCTTCCATAACATTCAAGTTCCTGTCCACACCTTGAATGAACACAGCACAGTAAGCGGTATCTGTTATACCAGTGCTCTTGTCAAGGGCAACTGAAAAAGCTTCAAACTGTTTTCCAGCTGCAAGTACCTGCTGGTGTACATTACTGGCCAATTCAGTAATTCTGCAGCCCACTGTATTTGCAGAAAAATTTATTCCTTCAAACAATTTCTTCTTGTCTGGGCAAAAAATTTCACTTGCTTTTATGTAGTCTTTAATGAACTGGCCTTCAGTGAATGGATGGGATGACTTTGTGATCATTTCACTAATAAAGCTTGCTCGTACTGAATCTTCGCTCATTTTAAGGTTTTTGAAGATGTTTCACTGCTTGGCAAAGGCTGATTTTAGTTTATGATCTTTCTCTTCCCTCATTTTGCCTGTAATCAGATCATATTCGTTAGCATGCACAGTTTCATAATGTCTCCATGCACTGCATTCCTTTGGAACGGAAACAGATTGATAGCAGATAAGGCATTTGATATGACGATGCAACTCAGTGAAAAGATATAATTTTTCCCACTTCTCTTGGAAAACACATTTTTACATCTACAATCTTTCGTTTCTTGGATGATATCACTAATACTCACTTATAATACTAGTCTGCAATAAACAAACATAGAAAATTATATTGGTTTCCAAATTTTCTAATACTGAAACAAGCACTTCCTTAGTAACAGATGACCACAAATTATAAATAAGTATTCTCTCTCAGTTCCATTCCTGCCACAAAATAACCTCCAAATGCTTTCTAATTTTCATTGATATTACAAACATTTGTTAGGCTCACATACATGCATACATACACACACAATGATCTTTGGGTAATTAACCCACACTATCCTGAGTTTCCTAAGACAGCCACATACACCACCAGGAACAAAGATATCCACCAGTTGGTGCAGACTGCAGAGATAATGGGCATCTAACAAGTTTGACATTCCTGGTAATCAAATGTCAATAAATAAGAAATTCCTATCTAATAGATTTTCTGGCTGCTGTACCCATTTTATTCTATCACTCACACATTTGTGAATCCTGGGTAGTATAAGGGGATAGAAGTTATGTAAGGTTGTCTATACCGGGAGTCTTCTAGGTAAGCAATAGTTTATAACAACTCCAGGGCTCAGTCCATATTCCTGAATTGTGTGCATTCTTGTAATTCACAGTCCACTATCAACACTGTGCATACATCTCTTGTTAAATGTGGTGCTTCATTTTTAATACCAGAGTTGCAATCCACAAACTTGCCCGCAGCTATCCCGTCAGAAGTTTGTCCAAGTATGCAAAAGCACTTCACTGATGCACAAAAAATTATTTCCCTTAGCAACCACTTCAGTAGCTTACCCAAGCATGCACAAGCATAAAACTGAAACACTTCCCCCACCAATTCCTTCATCAGCATGTCAAAGTATGCACAAGCAGCACGATCCGACATTTTATTTTATTTTGCCCAGTGATAACTACAGACGTTTGTCTAAGCATGCATGCACATCAAAATGAAACACTCCCCCTTACTAATCCTTTCATCAGCATGTCTAAGTATGCACAAGCAGTCAAGCACATTTTACTTTGCCTGTGATCACTTCAGATGTTTGTCCAAGCATGCACGAGCATCAAAATGAAACACTCTTCCCACCAATCCCTTCATCAGCATGTCAAAGTATGCGCAAGCACTAAATTTACTAAACTGACATTTTATTTTGCCCAGCAATCACATCAGCAGTTTATCAAGTATGCACCAGCACAAAAATGAAACATTTCCCCTCTGATGTGTTCAGACATGCACTAGTACCGAAAGGAAACAGTTTCCCTACCAATCCCTGTATCAGCATGCCTAAGTATGCATCGATAAGGGTTTCCAAACAGCTTCACTCTTAAGCATACCTCTCTCCATGTATAGATTTTTGCAGAATGCTCAGATTTCTAGCTCACATTTTTGTTCTGTTCCTCATTAAATAATTTTTCAGAGATACGTATAAAAACAGAAAAACGGTTGTATAACTTATGGTTGTAAAAACATGAAATGTATTTATCACAAGGTAGGCGCTTTCAGCACCACCCCACTGGCTTCATCAGACCATATAAAATCACATTAAATCAGTGCATTAAGTATACTCACAATTACGGCTTCCCCATTATACAAATTAATCTCACCTTTTCATTCTACATTTCAAATCCTCGTATCTTGACATGCAATGTGCATGCCTCAAATTTCGTATCTATGATATTAAAACTAGCTTAAAGGGAAAGTTTACCAAAAAAAATTTTCAATAAAAAATCACCATCATTAAAATGTCATTCACCACTTTTGCTGTTTTCCCATTTAGCAATCAAAGCAAATTGTTTTCAAAATTTACTTTATATTTCACAATCTTGCCCCATGCTGTTTATGCACATACTCAAATGACTTGCATAGGACACACGAATTAACCGATCATCATCATTAGAATGCCCTTGTCATCCTCACATAAAAACTTCCACAAGCATATATTAAAACCACATATATACTCGCTATTAATTTTATTTCCCCCTTTAAGCAGTCAAAGCAAATAGTGTTCAGTATTCCACATCCTCGTCCCATATTATTTATGCGTATGCTCAAACGGCATGCATAGCGCTCAAACTGGAACTCTATCAGAAGGGCTATAAAAAGTAAAACTACATTCCTAACATACATACTGTAAATAAAACATTAATTACTGCCATCCCTACTAATTCTATATTCATTAATTACTACTTTTATACGTTATGCATTCAAGTTGTTTATAACTTTGACTTTATATTTCACATCCTCGTTGCATATTATAGTATGTGCATGTTCAAACATCATGCATATGCCACAAAGGCTAGCTTTACAAGGGGCTCTATTGAAAATAATAATAAAAAATAATAGTATAATAAAAACAAAAACAGCACTCAAAAATAAAAATAATAATAATAAAGATAGATCAAACAAACTAAATTATACTGATACTTAACATATGGACATAAATAGAATTCATTACTTCATGCCACAACATTTCATATATTTAAAGCAACTAATGATCAATGCATAAACATACAACTTTACTGAAAACAAGTCAGTAAAATCTATTATAGAAGGCATACAAAATATCACAAAATGCACTGATTCATATCTCTATCACTAAATAAGATACACTTGTATTCTTGTGGCATCTTATACACTCAAAATATATGAGACCATTTCTGTCAATCTCTCACTCATCAATTGATATAAAAGATATATATATATATATATATATATATATATATATATATATATACACATATATATATATATATATATATATATATATATATATATATATATATATATATATATATATATATATATACATATATATATATTCAGCAGATATACTTTACAAATATATTCTTCTTCCTAACTTCCCTTGGATCTAACGGTGGCTTAACTGTTACCTTTCCATTGAGACCATAACCCTTTGCTGCTCTCAAGTGAAGGATCCATCTTAGTTCACTACTCTCCAGTCTGTGTTTTATATTCCCTTTCCTATCTCCAGGGCTTACTTTATCAACTACCATACATGAACTTATGCACCCCATCATTAGTTTAATCATATCTAGACAGTGCGCTAACCGAATCCTTCGCTCTCAAGCAATTTATATGCTCTCTAATTCAATCCCTTAACATCCAAGTTGCCATCCCTACATAGAAATGTTGACAGCATTCACACTGAGCTACATACACTACATTCTTACATGTACAATCTGCCACTACTTTAAAATCATGTGTTTTACCTGTACTAGGATGTACAAATCTATTGCTACATTTTATGGAGCTGCATCAATTACAGTTTCTACAAAGATGTGTCCCCCATTCCACCTCATTTAATTCCTTTTTAAGGGTAACAGAGCATTCTTTTCAAATTCATTCGGTTCTTATACTGAAATCTCGGTACATCTCCCACCCCTTCTCTAACTTTATTATCTGTCAATAAAGTGGGCCAATATTTTTCCACAACCATCCTTATTTTATTAATGTCACTTGTATATGATTTAAGGACCTCAACCCTTCTATCGGTTGTTGCCCCTTTATCATATCTTGATTCATTATTAATCTCAACTGAATAGTATGGCCTAGCTCTATTTACCCTCAATTTATTGACTTCATCTCGTTCTCCTTGTACCCTCGAGACTTCAAATCATGTCTCGGGGTTCTCCATTCCTTCTTCAAAGGCTCCTTCCTTTTTATTTAATCTAGATATTTGCATCCCCTGACCTTTTGTTACGTTCCCAAACATTCTCCTTGGATGCATGCTAGTCCTATGCAGGAGTGTGTTCCTATAACACTCCTTCCTGTACATTCTAGTATCCATTCCCCCATCTAAAGATTCTTCCACATGTACATCCAAGTAATCCATATACTCATTAGATGACTTCATTGTGAACCTAAGAAAAGTGGTGGTATTGTGTAACTGCTCAATAAACAAGTCAATTAGTAGGGATGATAGTTGTTGCGTCTTTCGGCTTATCCCGGTTAGGGGACACCACAGCAGAACTCCGGTCCGCTAATGTTTGGTAGTGGATTTTTACGTGCCGAGTTACCAGCCCTGACGCACAACCTTCAACGAAGGCACGCCCATTCACGCATGCCTCCACACAGAAGACGCTCTGAGAATTGAAAGCGACAACGTCTTGCTGTGAGGCGACAACACTACCGCAGCACCACTACACCGATAATTAATGTTATTTATTTTCAGTATATATGTTAGCAATGTAGTTTTACTTTTTACAGTGCTTCTGATAGAGTTCCCGTTTGAGCACTATGCATGATGTTTGAGCATACGCATAAATAATATGGGACGAGGATGTGGAATACTTAACACTTCTTGCTTTGACTGCTTAAAGGGGGAAATAATATTAATAGTGAGTATGTATAGATATATATATATATATATATATATATATATATATAGAGAGAGAGAGAGAGAGAGAGATACAGATATGGTTTTAATATGTGCTTGTGGAACATTTTATGTGAGGATGTTTGTTAAGGGCATTCTAATGATGATGATCCATTAATTCTTGTGTCCTATGCAAGACAGTTGAGTATGCGCATAAACAACATGGGGCAAGTGTGTGAAATATAAAGTAATTGCTGAAAACAATTTGCTTTGATCGCGAAATGGGGAAACAGCAAAAGTGAATCTATGTATTTTTTACTATGCAACCTATGGAAGATTTATGTGAATATGATGCTGGTGAATGACATTTTAATGATGATTTTTTATTGTAAAGTTTTGGTAAACTTTCCCTTTAAGCTAGTTTTAGTATCACAGATACGAAATCTGAGGCATGCGCATTGCATATCAAAATACGAGGATTTGAAAAGTAGAATGAAAAGGTGAGATTAATTTGTATAATGGGGAAACAGTAACTGTGAGTATACTTAATGCACTGATTTAATGTGATTTTATATGGCCTGATGAAGCTACTGGGATGATGGTGGTGAAAGCGCTTACCTTGCTGTGATAAATAAATTTGATGTTTTACAGCTGTACATTATACGACCGTTTTTTTGTTTTTGTACGTATTTGCTGTTGCTGCAGTACGGTCGTGTATTTACCTACTTAGTGTTTATTTTTATTCTAATTTTTCAGAGATGCTACTGAACATGAAGCAGCAGCATACAGCATTTTGGTCCTGATTAGAAAATAACATTGGTTTACCATGGGCTGTTAGTTAAGGGAAGCAACAGTAACTTACTGTAATTGTAAGAAACAGCAACAAAATGTTTCATTTATTTTACGATTGCAAATATTTGGTGCTATACTGCACCAGTATGGAGAGGCACGATAAAATAAATAAATATACTGAAACATTCGTTCACCTGCTGGATAAGAAAACTAGCGTACTTTGCTCTGGATTACTTATTTTGCAGGCTCTGCTGATCATGGGATGCAGCAATTATTCACAGATACTTTGACTGAGAAAAAGCAAACAAAATCATCTACAAAAGATTATGCAGCTCTACAAAAAGATCCAGCGGAAGAACCATTAAAACACCGTGATGAACAGCTCAGCTCTTATTTACAGCAACCCAGCACTTGCTTTTCTTTTTACTTCGAGTTCATAACCTCCCAAAACACCCTATCTTTGGTAAAATACAGAGAATCTGCTTGCAGCACAGGCTGCCAAACCAGCCGACATAACTGTCCAGAGAGATCTGCATTTGGTGCCCTGTGCTGCAAGCAGATTCTCTGTATTTTACCAAAGATAGGGTGTTTTTGGGAGAAAAATACTAGAAAAGCAATAAAGTAGCTTACCTCAGGAACACTCCGCTCACACAATCTGAGCATCAGTCTGCTGAAACAAGATGATTGGATAAAGACCCAAAAGCCAGTTCCACTCCCCCACGCACAGAAATGAATTGACCAAATGCGCCTAATTCAAGAGAGAGATGCCACTGGAGGAGGAAAAAAACACCTGACTGCAACTTCCAATCGCATCTCCACTTTATTAGGCATGTTTGGTGATGGACACAATGCAGGATGTATGTCATACACTAGGAAAAGTCATACTGGGGGGGCAAAAGAAACATACCACACAACCGAATCCTCAGTAAGTGATCGGGGGCAGTAGAAAACTACTTTGAGGGCTGCATGTGCCTGGTGGGTTGCGTGTTTGAGACCCCAACTCTCAAGGGAAGCTTTTAAAGTCATTATCTGGGGAGTTAGGGCATTTAGAAGAGCCCGCTACCCCAGCATCAAGATCAAGCCTTTGGGTTCGATGAACATTCATTTGAAATAAAGAAAATTTCAAGAATCTCAAAACAGATCTTCATTCCTCTTTTTTTAGTTCCTATTACCACTCTCTTGTGAAATATCTGCAAAATTCACTGCTCATTTGTTTCAAGACAAAGTACATTTCTGGTTTCTTTTATAATAATTTAGATCCCTTTTGAATTTTATTTTCCCTTGCTTTTAATTTGTGGTAATGTCAAATCAAACATCTCCAGAATCTTGAGAATATTTGAAATTAAAGTACTATGAACTAACATTATGAGAAATACCATACATCACTCAAAATATAAGGTATACTACATCCAGTGGGATTCCTTCTGTCAAGCTTTCAGCAGAATCCTGTAAAAAATGGAATAAGAGCTGATCTGACATTATGAAATGAGCCTTTCTTCCTGCATTCTCAACCAAGTGCTCCTTCTAATACAGGTCTTACAGACCTGCAGTTAAATGGGTCAGTGCTAATGGAACATCTCAGTTACTGAGTGACCAAAGGTTCCACATCAATGAACATATAAAACAGACTTCAAATGTTCTTAAAGATATTGGACAGTAAGATACCAGGATTATGCACCTTATCTTCCCTTAATTCCCTGACTAACTTTCCATGACACCCGTATCCGTCAGCTTTCCTCCCACCACTTCCCATGTTAGAGTTCTCCATGTCAGCTTCAATCATTTTGTAAATCAGCAGGACTCCTGCTGCTGTAGAATTTATACATGTTCTTCCTAAATTTCTGCAAAAATATTTGTACAAAAGATTTACTGCCTTACAACAAATATATAATTTCAGACATTTTACTCTGATTATAAAGTACATCAGTAACTTGGTGTGTCAACCCTTACTGTAACTGGCAGATGTGGCAGTTTTGTGATCTTTCTTGTCCATGAACCAGGAGGGCGGCCACACTTTCTTTTCCCCATTCTAACTGCACCGTTGTTAATTTCACTAAGGAAACAAAGCACATAAAATAGTAACATGACAGTAGCACAGCAGTTATGCTGTCACAAAAGCATTTTTACCATTTCAAAACAGTCAGCTATTTAAGCCTCGAAATATAAATACATAATGAGCCTTTCCTTTTACTGACTGCCAATTACCAAAGGCAAAATACTCACCCACTCATTCTGTATTTCCTTTAACATTTTGAGATAAATAAGCAAAATGTCAAGTACATCACAACAGTAAGTGTTTGAAGTACTACAGTTAAAAACTGTGACTAAAACACAAACTATCACTTTCATTTATTCGATGATATATTGTCATATACTCTGTTCAGGCTTGTGGGGAAAGGATCCTATTTCAGCAAGCAATGGATTCAAGGCACATAAAATTTCCAGGATGCGATTACCAGTCTATCCCCGAATGGACAGAGAAAGAGGTACATGCATGCACGAGGCATCTTACAGGATCACCAGCTATCACATCACCATGCCTTACAGATATGGAGGTAAGCAGAGCCTCTATTAGAAACCTAGATGGATACAGAAGATAAAGCAAACCTCTGCAGAGAAAGCACCAAAGTAATAAAATGAGGAGGCTAGCCAAAGTTATGTACTGACCATAAAACTATGAATCTGTGTTGCCCGTTTTCATTCTTCCTCAACATATGGGTACTAGATCGGACTCGGTCACACACACACTAGACTTCGGATCCAACTCTCGAGCTCCTCCCTCTACCATAATGCCCCAGTCAGCCAGCAATACTTCAGATGAGTTTGCTGCCTTATAGACCCTAAAATAAAGCAGGAAGAAGGAAAGAACAAGAAAGCTGGTGCTCAGATATGGTACAAAAGGTAACACAATATCCACAATTCACTCCAAAAGGTGAAAAAGAAGGGGAAATCAAGGTGTGGAGTTGAAGAATGAAAATAAGCATGGATGCATAGCTACGCTAAGTACATAACTAATATCAGAGGATGTCTTTTTCATTCTTCCTGAGCGTATGGGGCAGAGTCCCCAGCTATATGAATCTTGGGTGGCTCTCGTGGAAGGATATTCCAGAGAACTGCTGAACCAAAAGCAGCCCTGCTTCCAGAGGTCATGTCTAGTTTGTAATGACCAGTAAAGGTTTGAGCATTAGACCAAGTAGCTGACGCACAAATGTCATCAATGAAAGTTTTACACCAGAAGGCAGACGTTGTCAAGGACTTAGCAGAATGTGCTTCAGGAGGCTTTGATCGGGAGAGGCATTGTTGAGTATATGCAAAAGAAACTGAAAAATAAAATCATTCAAAGCACTGAGTGGACCCGTTCCAAATTAGGACAGGTCATATCTACAAACCTCCTATGAAAAACAAAACAAACAAAAAACTTTGATACTTATTCCTAGATATTGATAAAACATTAATTCTTCCATAAATTCATTACAACACTGGCTTAAGTACATCATTATTAAAAGTATTGTACATGATACTTGCTTATTATACAGATGCTATGCTGGCAATGTTAAATACCACTGATTATTTTCCTATAACTAGGTTTTACATCACAAAAACTGCCAATGAATTAATATCACAAATGTACTGTTTATTTTCCAAAGGAGAAATGTCTAAAGATGTGTTTGATTATTTGTAAACTGAAATTGTCATATTTCCCATAATTTTACGGAATACCAAAAATTCATAAATCTGTATATAATCTAACCCTACACCCTATTTTTTCGGCCAGAGGGTGGGTTACTGAACCTATTTAATCGTTTCTGCTAAGTTAGCTTAAAGCCATCCTAGTGACATCTAACACTATTATAAAAGATAGTAATGGCTTTACAGCAACTTTATGACATGAACTGCAGTTGACAAGATTCTTGCCTGCTATTTGACAACTTTAGATGTTGACTCGCTTTATACCTCAATCCCGAATAAAGAGGGTACTGATAAGATTAGAAAATATATTTTTAGTCCGTGAGACTTGGCCAATATAAGTGTGCAACAAATATGTACATTGTTAGAGATAGTAATGACTAATAATGTTATGTTCCAGAAACAGTTTTATAAACAGGTTAATGGCCTAGCCACGGAGACAGCCACGGCTAACATGACAACGCTGTAATGAATTTATGGGAGAATTAGTACATTTTATCTATATCTAAGAATAAGTATCAAGTGTTGTTTTTTTACAACAGGTTTGTAGATGACCTGTTCCTAATTTAGGACAGTCCACTCAATGCTTTGAATGACTATTTCTTATTTAAACCCAACAGTCTTCTTAAAATTTAAGAAAAACGTCCATTACAAACAGATTTTCTTGACATAGCACTGATAAAAAATGTTAAAAGACAGTTAGAGACCACATTATATAAAAAAGATATTAAGAGATGCACTTATTTATCAAGAAATGCTATGCACCCTCCATTTATTTTTAGTAATAGTTAGGAAACAGATGGCACAAGTTGCAATAGTGAACGCACAAGATACTAACACGACTGCTCAGACTCAACACATTGCATCAGAATTTAAAGGAAGAGTCTATCGCATAAACCAACTTGAGCTTATTAAGAGGCAAGTTTTAGAAGACACACAGATAACCACTGTAGATTAGTGTGTGTTGTGACTATAGAGAGGAATGACTTGTCCCAAACTGCTCCAACTGAAAAAGGTCAGAAATGAATTTTCAGGTAATTAAAACTCACATAAATTATTTATTTTGTAAAGAAAACAATACAAAGCATTCACAAAGCACAAAATGAATCATTAATCAAACAAAAAACACAAAACGTATTTCTGATTAAACAAAATGTTTGAAACCACGATACTTGACGAAATTGTTCAAAATACTTAGGACAGCGTTCAGAATTACTTCTGATTTACATAACGAGCATGTTAAAAGTAAAATGAGCACAAAAAAGTACAACGAGCACGATAAAAGTCAAATGAGAATAATGAGTACAATAAAAGGGCAAAATGAGCATGGAAAAGCACAGCAACTGCATTTAAGTAAATTATCACTTTTTTATATGAGCTACTATTTTGCATGGACTAAAGTTATTCAACGTATAACTAGTGTTGTTCGAAGTATCTCAATGTGCAAAGTGTTTGCAGTGTGTGCTTTATTACAGTACAATTATTTTGAAGAGGTACAGTTATTTCGTAAAATGCAGTCAGAGTACAGTCATTTCGAAAAGTTTCTTGTGCTGTGCACAGTTCATTCACAAAGTGCGGTCATTTTGAAGCGTTTCTTACACTAAGTTGTTTCGCAAAGTACAGTAACTTCAAAGTGTTCTTGTGCTAAGGAGATTTATTTCACAAAGTGCAGTTATTTTTAGGAGTCTATTGTACTGTTGAGCTTAATTACAAGTTTCTGACATCCATGTGTGTATGTTTGTACATAATTCCAAGGGTCTTTATTACTATGTGTAGGCATATCAAAAGATTGCAGACCTAGTCCACTTGTGTTTGATCATAACACTGCGGAGAATTGCGGAGTATTTGAGCAGGAATATATTTTCATACAAGCAATTTTTCTGATAAAGATGCATATACGAGGACTTTTATTCTGCTTAATCTGGTGGGGTCAGAAACCATTGAAAGAGAGCGTTCATTTGTGTGTGCACCAGCAGTATATGCAGAAGGGGAAACCATCATATTATTGTACAAACAATCAAGGGAGGACACAGGGTGCTTGAAATGTAAATTTAAAGAAATGTGTAACCCCCAGACAAATGTTACATTGGAGAGACCCTTATTTTGTACAAGAGACCAAAAGTCAGGAGAAACTTTTGCAGCTTACATTACTGGCTTAAGAAACCAAGCTAAAACGTGCAGAGTTGGTGATCTGAAAGACGAGTTGATAACGGATAGACTTGTTTATGTTGTTAATGCTGCAGTGAGAAAGATTTTACTTCGAGACAATTATTTAATGTTGAGCAAAGCCATAGAGATTTGTCAAATACACAAGCTTACAGAAAGGCACACAAATATGCTTGCAATTGATGAGCATGGTTTTAGCAGCCTCCAGAGCAAACTTAGACAGCATGCAGTGCATGGCTAACAGAAACAGGCCCAAGCACATGACAGCTACAGCCCCTGCGGGATTTCCAGGGACAGCCCATACCTTTCCAGCAAGTTCTAAGACTAGCTCAGTAGAACAGACATGCTCAGTGCAGCACAAGGGTGAGTCAGCAAAACCCAACTCAAGTCTCAATGTTAACTGTTGTGCCAACCACAACTCCAAAAGAGAAAAGTGCTTAGCATTTGGTCAGCAATGCCAAAAGTGCAAAAATGGAACCACTTTCAAAAGCTTTGTAAATCAAGTAAGCCTCATTCATTTATTAAGAAAGGTCACTCGAAAAAGCAAGTTGATCATATGGAAAGCTGCAACTCTACTTTCAATGTACAATGTGCATCAGTGGTTGGTGAAAAGGTAGTGCTTTCATGCTAGTCACAGCTTACAGTTTTATATAGTCAAAAGACCTATACAGTCATTATTAGGTCTTAGAGACAGTTTAAAAATGAAACTGCTTTCCTTTACCAAAGTCGTCTAAGCACATGTCCTAGTTCCAGTTTCACCAATGCTATTTTCACAGAATATGCTGATATTTTTTAAAACAAAGTAGGTAAACCTCCATTTGTGTACTCCATGAAGTTAGACCCAAAGGTCAGTTCAGTGGTCAGAGCAATGAGAAGAATTCTGACAGCTATGCAGGACAGAGTCAAAGTCCAGTTACATAAAATGGTGTAGCAAGGTGTGATTTGTCCAGTTACAGAACCAAATGACTGGGTGTCTTCCATGGTAGTTGCTCATAAGAAAAGCTTAAATGAATTCAGAATATGTACTGATCCAAGAGACTTAACAGCATGAGAGAAACCCCACCATCCTATGCGTACAGTGGAGAAAGTTGCTACCCTCATACCAAATGCCACTGTTTTTTTTTTCCGTTTTAAATGCGAAGAGCTCATTTTGGCAAGTAATGCTCAACTGCAAATCTTCACTACTGACTACATTCAGTACGCCATTTCAGATTTCATAGAATGCCTTTTGGAATAAATTCTGCCAGTTAAGTCTTTCAGCGTGCAATTGAGATATTTTTTCAGGCTATCAGTGTGTCATAATAGTAGATGATTTACTAGTTGAAGGCAATGGCGAAGCACAGCATGACAGAAACCTCAGGAAAGTTCTAGAAAGTGCACATGAAGTGAATCTAAAGCTCAATCCTCTGAGATGTAAATTCGGGCTTCCAGAAGTTATTTATGTCGGTCATTTATTTACCAGTTCCGGGTTACAACCAGAGCCTTCCAAACAAACATCTATTCTTGAGATGTCAGCTCCAATGTCCAAGCCTTACAGCATTTTCTTGGTATGATTAACTATTTGGGCAAGTTTATACCACACTTGAGTGAATTATCAGCGCTCTTAAGAGAGCTGACATACACAAATGTTAACTGGTCATGGTTGAAAGAACATCAGAGAGCATCTGATGACCGGAAAAAGAAAACTGTCAGTCCACCAACGTTAAGATAATATAATGTCCACAAACCAGTAAGTCTTTCCTGTGATGCTTCAAAGTTCGGTCTTGGTGCAGTTACTCTTCAAGAGAACAGACCAGTAGCCTGTGTGTCTAGAACTCTTACCGAAACTATGATGCAGTATGCTTAAATTGAGAAGGAGCTTTTGGCAACTGTGTTCGCATGTTCGAAGTTCCATGATTATATTTATGGCCGAGCTATCCAGATTGGGACTGATCATCTACCTCTAGTCACTATTTTAAAGAAGCCTACGCATACAGCTCCAGCAAGACTGCAAAGAATGATGCTAAGATTACAAAAGTACAACTTCAAAATGGTCTATACAAAAGGAAGATTTCTTTACCTAGCTGATACCTTATCTAGACCACCCTGAAATACATAGAAAAGCTTGATGCAGAGAACACTGACTTCAATGTCATGGAAGTGCGTAATGTTTCTACCACAACACTTGAGCTAAGAGATCATACAAAGACTGATCCAATTTTGCAAAAGCTCAACTACTTCACCAATGCTGGATGGCTGTCAAAGTAATCTTGTGTACCAAAAGAAGTGCAGCCTTATTTTCCTTACAGAGATGAGATGTTGATGGAAGATGGCATCATTTTCAAAGGTCCTAAAGTTGTCGTTCCTACTTCCTTACAACACGAGTACATCCAGACTTTATATCGTGGCCACTCAGGTTTTGAAGCTACCAAAAGAAGTGTGAGAGGACTTGTATTTTGGCCTTCGCTATCAAAAGATTTCAATAATGTACTTTCATCCTGTTCAGTATGTAACAGTACTAAACAGCATTTGCAAAGAAAAGACACTTCAGCTAAACCACATTCCTGAACTACCTTGGTCAACAGTAGCTACTGACATATTCAAGTGGAACAGTCAACATTGCTTAGTGTTGGCAGACTCTTATTTGAATTGGTTCAAGACTGATATACTACTTACCCTAACATCCACTACTGTCATTACTATGTTGAAACATCATTTCTCAGTCCATGGTAGTCCACATAAATTATTTCTGACAATGGTGCCCAGTTTACCAGTCAGCTATTTCAGAAATTTGCAAGAGTGAGACTTCACCCATTTTACCAGTCGTTCTGAGTACCCACAGTCAACCGTCCTAGCTGAACGTGCAGTACAAAGTGCAAAGCAATTACTAAAGAGATCAAAGCATGACAATGCAGATGTTTTCTTGAATTTGCTTAACCTCAGAAATATACCCAGTGACAATTTACTTGGCTCACCTGCTCAGACTTCTATCTAGGCAAACCAAAACAACCTTGCCTATCAGCTCCAGTTTGTTGATGCCTAATGCTAAAACACCAAAACAATCAAAGCCCAACTATTCAAAAAAACATTTATTCCAGAAGTCCAACTATGATAAAATGAGCAGATTTTGTTGTCCATTGAAAGGAGGAGAGATACTGGAGATGCAAATGGCAAAAGGTTTTGATCAAACTGGTCAAGTGAGAGGTGTATGTGCCGAACAGAGTTCTTACTTAGTAGAATCTGAGGGTTTAGAATACAGAATAAATCACAGGCATCTTCTTCCGGTGTCTGAATCAATACTGCAGCATCGTATCTGCAAAACAAACTCTAGATCTCAGAGCAATCCAGACAATGTTCCTGTTGAATGACATGTCTCAGTACCTATTCCCATTCCTGATGTCCCTGAAGTTGAACATTCATTAGTGTGTGTCCCTGTTTCTATACCCAGTCCTAATTTTTATGTCACACAATCAGGTCATATTTCCATACCTACTGTAAGATACACAGCAACCTGGACATGATTGTTTCACTTGTAATTAGTTTTGTGTAAGTGCATGTCAAATGATTATTTCTGTACAACTGCATGTCAATGACTGTCATTATTAATGTGCATGACATATTTCTCAAAGAGGGAGGATGTAGACCAGTGTGTGCATTGTGACTTTTTGAAGCACATCAAAGTGAGGGCACGTGCATATAAATATAGAGCAAGTGCAGGCAGCAGTGCCATTTTGAGTCAACAGCCACAGTGTTAACATGTATGAGTGCACTAGTCAAGTCTGTTTATAAGTTTATTTAAGTTACTAAGCCTCAATCCTGATTTGTTTGTATGTAATAAAGCTGCTTGAACCGAACCCACAACCGTTAGTCTGTTTTATCCTGACCGGACGAGGGACAACCATGAAACCCATTTTTTCTGAGTTTTGTAAATAGTAAAAGAAGAAATAATGATGAAACAAGAAATAGAACTGAAAATAACTGTAGGTGCACTTTAACCTATGATTATACTTTTAAAACCAGGGACATTATTAAAAAGCACAGGTCAATTCTATCTCAAGTACCTGAGCTGAAGGATGTTTTTGCTGAAGGTCCAAATTTTAGTTACAAAAAATCAACTACATTAAAAAACAAGTAGGAAACAAGTACAGGAGCGTTCCAAGGCTGACCAAATAAATCCACATAAACGTATTATGAAATCACTGGTAGGCAACAAACACGATATATATATATATATATATATATATATATATATATATATATATATATATATTCAAAATTCTAAGTTTATTTGTAACAAAACAAATGGGTTAGCGCTTTCACCCTTATGGGCTTTTTCAATGGCCTATCCATTTAGAAATCGTTTGCTTTGAAATAGCCTTCCCCTCTGCCCCTGCAGCAAATGCCACCAGCAGTGGTTCAGATGTCCTTTGAGGTTTAGTCCTGTTCAAGTAGAATCTAAGTTGTCTGTGCACATCTAAGGAATGCAGTATCCGTTCCCCTTTGTTCTGTGGATTGGGAAAGAAGGTTGGCAAATGAATGGACTGATTAAGATTCACACTGGATACCACCTTGGGCATGAAGGATGGATTGGTTCTGAGGGACACCCTGTCCGCATGAAAGATGATGAAAGGCTCCACTGCCATAAGGGCCTGTAATTCAGATACCCTTCTAGCCGAAGTGATTGCTGTAAGGGAAGCTGTTTTCCATAAAAGAAATTATAAGTCTGCATTAGCAGCTGGCTCAAAAGGAGGGAGAGTGAGTTTCTCTAAAACAAAGTTAAGGTCCCAGGCAGGGTTGAAGCTCTCCTGGGTGGTCTCAAATTTTTGGCCCCTCTGAGGAACTGCTTGAGCAGTGGATGAGAGAAGAGGGGAGGTTTCTGTGTTATAATGAGCTGAAATGGCTAAGGTGTGGATTTTAATGGAGGAAAAAGATAGGCCTTTGTGAAGCATCTCAGTTAAGTATTGTAAACTCTGAGGTAAACTGGGCACTGCTGTGCTCATCCCTTGAGACTGGTTCCAGGCACAGAATCTTTTCCATTTTTCAGCAAAAGATTTTCTAGTACTAGGCCTCCTTGCTTCCAAAATGATATCCATCACAGGTTTACTGAGGGATGGTAAAGGAGAGATTATGTAATTAGCCAGGCTGCAAGGTTCAGTGTTAGAAGCTGAGGGTGCAGAATCTGGTTCTCCTGCTGAGACAACAGGGAAGGAGTCTGAGGCAGGTGTCATGGGGATAACCTTAACACATTGCGCAGGAGGGGGTACCAGTGTTGGCGCGGCCAGTCTGGAGCAATCAAAATCATGCTTGGTTTGTCCTGTTTGATTTTTAGCAATACTTTGGAGAGCAGAGGCAGAGGGGGAAGGCACAGACTCGTAGGTTTTTCCAGCTGAAAGACAGAGCATCCACTTTCCAGGCTTGTTTGTGGGGAGTCTTTGTGCAAAATTCGTCCAATTGGTAGTTCTGGGGAGAGGCAAACAGGTCTATATCTGGGCTCCCCCATTTGCTTGTCAACATGTTAAAAATCCTTGGTTCCAGTTTCCACTCGTGTGGGTCCATGAGGTTTCTGCTTAGTCCGTCTGCCAGTGTATTTAATTTTCCTGGCAGGAATTGAGCTTTGTAGGTGCACTTGGTAGCTCAAGGCTGTGTTCCACAATGCCATGGCTAGTCTGCAGAGGGGGTAAGAATGTTTACCCCCCCCTGATTGTTTATGTACCACTTAACAGTGGTGTTGTCGGTCTTTACCATTAGTTGTCCTGGAAGAATGTAGTCCTTGAAGGCTGTCAGTGCATTCTATACAGCTAACATTCCTTTTTGATTGATATGCAGGTGTATTTGACTTGGGTTCCATTTGCCCTGAATGCACTTCCCTGCCAGGTGAGCCCCTCAGGTACAGTCTGATGCATCTGTTGTTAGGGTTTGGGCGGCAGGGGGGATGTGAAAGGTAGTCCCTTGTTTTGGTGGCAGGCCTCTGCCCACCAAATGAACTCTAGATGTAGGCAAGGTATGATAGAAATCATTGTTTCTAGATCCTGAGAATGTTGACACCATAGGCTTTTTAGATACCCCTGTAGTTTCCTCACATGCAGTCTTGCATATGGAATTAGAAGAATGCAGGAGGCCATGAAACCCAAAGCTTGCAGTATTTGTCTTGCAGATAGCAGGGTTTTTGTGGCCACTTGTTTGAAGTAGGTTGTCAAATGAATTTGTTTCTCTGGTGTGAGGTAAGCCATCTGGGAAGTTGTATTCAAGCTTGCTTCCAGGAATATAATTTGTTGACAGGGTACCAGGTGTGATTTCTTTTTGTTTATGGTGTACCCCAGACAAGTTAGAACCCTTTGAACAAAGGCCAGATGATTCAAAAGTATGCCCTGGCTTTCTGCCTGAATTAGACAATCGTCCAGCTATGGGTATATTTGAATATTTCTTTGCCTGCAAAATGCAATAAATGGAGCTAGGCACTTTGTGAATACCCTGGGCGCAATAGATAAGCCAAAGGGCAATGCAGAGAACTGATAGTGTGTGTAGCCTGCTTTGAAGCGTAGGTATCTTCTGCAAGATTCCCCTGATTGGGACGTGCAGGTATTCTTCTTTTAAATCTAGTGTTACCAACCAGGCATCTTTGCCTAGCATAGGAAGTAATTGGTGAATCAGCATCTTGAATTTTGGAATCTCCAAAAAGGTGTTTAGAGTAGACAGGTCCAGGATAGGGTGCCATGAATGGTCTTTTTTGGGTACCAGGAAAAGTCTCGAGTAGAAATCTTGTCCCTTTTCCTCTTCTGGTACCTGTTGGTGCTGGCAACGTGTGGAAGTGAAATCTGTATCCCTGGGACACTATATTTAAAACCCATTTGTCCTGGGTAATGAGTTCCCTATTCTTTGCATGAAGAGCAATCTTTTCCCTCAAAGGGGCAGTCAGTTGATAAGTGCTTGGAAACTTTAAAAGGAAGTCATTGTGACAGTTTACCATGGGGGGGGGGGGTCTTATTACTCCCAGATTTGGAAGTGGAGACTCCCCACTGCTTAGTCCTGTGTGTCCCCTGGGACTCAAACCTGGGGTTTTTGCTGTGTCTGGGTTTGGCTTGAGAAGACCTGGAAGGGGCTGGGAAGGACCAAATCTTAGAGGGTCACTGCCTACTAAATCTAGGAGACTGAACTTGTACGAAATCTTTAACAGTTTGCATAGATTTAGCTTTATCTTCCATCTATTTAAGAACTTCCTCAGCCTTGTTGCCAAACAGGCGGTCCTGATTTAAGGGAGCATCCAACAATTTAGCTTTAACATGATCAGGCAAAGATTGCTCCCTTAAGCCAAGCATGCCTTCTGAGCACAGACCCAGTAACAGAAGCCCTGCAAAGGGCTTCTAATGAATTGAAACCACACTGCAAAGTATGTTTTCCAACAGCAGAATTCATTAAATCCTGTAATTCTTTATTTTCCACACAGTCAGGAATTAACATCATTTTCTGTTTAAGCAGTCCAATAACATGTTGCTGATACTTTAACATATGAAACTTGCAGTTTAAAGCCCTAATGGCCAAGGTTGCAGAAGTGCAAACCTTCTTACCCTATCTATCCAGCGCCCTGGTGTCTCTATAAGAAGGGGTGGGATTTTTAGTAGTAGAAGCCTTAATGCCCTTGGGCCCCTGTGAACTAGTCTCTGGAACTGCAATAGGATTTTTAAAAAGGAACTTGTGGGACTCAGGGACCCTGTAGTTATTGGTCAGTCTTTCTAGGAGCAGGAGGCAAGGAATCAGGGACCAAACTAGATTCCGAAAAAGCATCATCAACAATGTCTAGTACAGGAGGAATAGCTAAAGGCCTATGCTGAGGTAGGAGAAGGAAATCCCTAAGCCTCTTTTTTGAATCAGAAAAATTCTGGCTTTCCCAGTGGAAATGCTCCCTTAGAGTATATATAAGGTTTCCCCAAAAGAAAAATACTCAGGAGGGGAAGCAGAGGGAATGGAGTCCTCTACATCAGAATCTTCATAAGTAAAGAAGGGCAAAACCAGATCAAAAGAATCAGAAAAAACAGAATCCTGATCAGAAGATTCATAACCAACTTCAGTCCTAGGTTTTTTAGAAGGGGGTGGGGGGGGGTGGCTACCCCTGATTAGAGTTATTAGATCTTCAGCCATTCTTATCATTTGTTTTTTAGACATCGAGGCCTGAGCATGTGGTCTGGGCGTCAGTTTTTTAGGCATGGTTCGAGATTTAGGCCTAAGTAAAGAAGGAGGCGTTGGTTTAATATGCAAGTCCGTAGGGCCTGAATACACCCCTCAGAAGCCAGTGCCTGCACAGGGCTCCTGACCCATCCAAGGTAGAGACATCCACGGGTTCAACAGCTGAAGCATCTCGTGGCATACGGACTCTGAATGGGTCTCAGTAGAGGCCTGCGAATCAGAAGTAGCGGGTATCAGGGGCTACGAAAGCGCCTCAATGAGTACCGGCGAACTGGCGACTGGCTTAGGAGAAACGTTGTCGGCAGTTTTGGACCTCAGCAGCCTGTCTCTGTCTTTATCTTTGCATTTTCTCAGAATCCCAGTAGTCGGATGGCTAACTGATGACATTTCTGGTTAATTTAACAGAACCTAAATATTTAGAGGTGAAAATATACCGATGACGGATAGTGTGCTGATTAAATAAAGCACAAAACCGACAGCAAGGTACGTCGTGGTCAGGGCCTAGGCAAAGAATAGAGCACAAATGAAAATCTTTATGAGGTATTTGCTTTCCACAAGTAATGGAATTATTAACTTTTACTGACATTGGTAAGGAGCAAGAAAAGGTTTCCCCAATGGGGTACTTAGCTTTAGTTGAAGACTTCGGTTCTGAAACTCAAACGAAAATTTCAGGAGTCGGCCGACCGGCACTTGCAAACTGCTTCTACTTTGAGCACCACACGGCAAGAAAGACAGGGGTAATGGCGTCGACTGCGTGTTTTATACCCCCTAATGACCTGACGTCATGGAAGAAGGGACAGCAACCGACGCAGGACCCAAGACTTTGTTAATCAGGCCGACTGAGGCCTACCTGCAAGCAGATAACCCAAATGTAATGACTGCAACAGTGAAACACGAAGAACATCAAATGTTCTTAACAATCTAACCGTAAGAGCTAGACTAATGTAAATGTGAAAGTTTGTCCAGCAGACGCTGACCTTTCCAACAGTGTAAATGTTGATAGTGTGTATCTAAGTCATTATTAACTATTTGCCAAGGAATGCTGATATTATGCATACTTCTTACCTTTTTGGTAAAACAAATCACATCTTTTTGAAGGTACCATGTAGACCCATAAAGTTTGTAATTAATTTGACTGTATGCATGTCAGCTTTAAAATGATGCCTTAACCATTATTGTGTGATGTCACTTTATAGAGATATTCACAGAAATATGATTAATATATTTCTCACAACTAACAAAGCATAATATCTCATCACTTGTAACAGATACAGACTACATGTTAGTGTACAGGCTGTGTGGCTAAATGTCATCTTCAAAATGATGCCTCATGAGTTTCGTCAGCATACTCCCTTGCAAAGATATAGACATAATGACAAATATGGCAAATGTATAATTTTCATAATCCTACAAGACAAAAACTGATATCTGTACATGTGTAAAGCATACAGACAGTTCTTTTACCGTGTCGTAAGGACTAATACTGTCTTCAAAATGAAGTATTACTTATAGCACATTGTCATGCTCCGTAGCACAGTTATTTACCAAAATATGAAAAAAAAACTCAATTTCCATAACTTAAGTCCTAAACAAACTTCTGTCTGTACATGTGTACAGCATACAGATACAGTACTTACACCATTTTCCAAGTACTAATACTGTCTTCAAAACGTGGATCTTGTTCAGCATGTAGACATGTTCCCTACTAGAGCTATTCACCAAAATATGAAAAATAATCATAACAGGAAACTGTTAAATGATATGTTCAGATGCAGTAATTCACAAAAATATGAATCCCCTAACCACAATGGATACCTGAGGGTTTTTACCTGACAGGTGATAATGACCGTGTTCTATACTGTAACTGCACATACTGTAAATTAATAATGTGATAATAACTTGCATGTCACTACTGGAAGGTTCTGCATCTTCAGACAAAGGTAAAAATAGCTGCACATAACTTGTTGAGCAGACAGTCATTACACTTGTGGTGCAGGTGCACCCAGCTATAGTCTATTTTTAACCTAATTCTGTTCATGATACATGCTACATAAAATACAGTCTATTTATCAGTATCATCTTAGTAAGGTTTTGTGAAAAACAGGGTCCACTTCATGAAGGTACTCACCAAGACTTGAGGTTAAATTCAGTTCCAGAAATACTTCCCTCCTTATCCATCTGATGCTCTTCCATTTTACTTTTTTGTCTGCCTGCTGTAGAACCTCTGGCCTTCACTTAGGGCTGTGGCCAGGTAGAAATCTCACCAACCTCCTTGGACTGGTGCCCTAGAGTTTAAATCTTTCCTTGCTTCCTCAAGCCCTCCATCTGACTCCACCAGTGTCCAGTACTAAAAGATGCTTGGAAGAACAGTTACTGAAATACAGTACTTTTACACAGAAGATCAAATCCAAGTAACACACACAATGCCATTACCAGATTTGCCTGCCTGATAGTCTAGCATCTTGCAAGAGTATACATTGCAATTGTTCATATTCTGATCAAAAATGATCTTATGCTTTTACTGGGTCCTATTTAGACAGGTCACTCGATAGCCTAACAGTGCCCCTCTAGTAGCACCATACTATTACTACCTCAAAAGAGCCATTTAATCTAGAAAGCAAATGCATTGAAATTTTTAGCAATTATATCTCAAGGTGCAAGTTTACAAACAAGAGAGATATTTACAATACCAGATTTTATAATGTTGCAACAGTGTATAAATAATCGCCATTTCTATCCAAAGACACAGTACTGACTGAAAAACTTGCTCCTCAGGGGGATGTAAACTTGCCCCTCATGGGGGTATAAGTACTGGACTAGATACCCAGCACAACAAAAAAAGTATCTATGATTTGCATTTCTAATATGAAATATATACTGGAAGACAAATACAGCCACTGCATCAAGAAGGCTTGATGACGTCACTCCAGCCATCCATGCACAATCCCTTTTCCCCATTCTAGAACGTGTTCGAAATGTCACTTCAACAGTGACAATCTACAGCCACGGATTAGCCTTGCCATGGCAGTTCTTCCACACCACACAGAGACACAGACGCACACAGACGCAGATGCACACCGATACGCATGGTCAATTTAGGGTGTCCAATCCACCTACTGCATATCTTTGGAATGTGGGTTTAAACTAAAGCACCCAAATGAAACCCACACAAACAGAGGAAGGACATGCGGTCTCCACACAGAAGGTATCCAGCTGAGAATTGAACCGGAGAACCTCTTGCTGTGAGGGCGTCACTGTCCATACAATACTTACCTGTTTTCTATAAACAAATTACTAATATATGTTACTACAGCAAACGAACTCCGCCCGCCACCAAATAATTTAACAATAAAAACTGATCAGACTCTTGCTCATCTTATGTCTTCTATATTGGAAGTCTTCCATCTAGAAAGGCATCTGGGTAGCAACATATACAAGAAAAATGGGTGGAGAGGTCTTGCCACTGCTTGGGACATTACCACATTGTGTGGAAGTGGGGACTCAATCAGCAATGACTGGGTGTAGTGGGTGTTGTACTTCCAAGTACAAGTACGTGCTTGGACGAAAAGTATTAGTGTTCACACACAATACATGCTTGGGCGAAAAGTGCCAATGCTCACTTACAGAACATGCTTGGCCAAAAAATACCAGTGCTCATGTACAGTATGTACTGTCAAAAAGTACAGGTGCCCACATACAGTATGTGCTTTGACAGAAAGTACCAGTGCCCAAGTATGGTACATGCTCAGATGAAAAGTACCAGTGCTCACATTAATATATACTTGACTGAAAACTACCAGTGCTCACATTAATATATCCCTGACTGAAGGAACCAATGCTCAGTTATACACCAGACTTGCCAACAGGAACCGTATGGAATAATGTTCAACTGTAGACTAGTGCATGCTTGGCATATTCCTGACTAGCAGTAACCACTTCTCTGATAAAGAAAAAAATCTGGCAACATTGAAAATCTAGCATGCAGAAAGAGCATAATATCAAGAAACTAAACTCGACACCCAAAATAACAATGCAGCTTTGAATTCTGTCATATCAGTTAAATTCCAAATACACATCTATTCTGAAAAGGCACCCCAATAATTCTCTCTCTCAAGCATGACATATCAGAATAAAGTTCGCCTACGTAGAAAATGTGCACTTTAAAAAATGATCATATCTTCACATGGTTATCAATCACAGAAAGTACAACATCTACAAGAATCCAACATCCCTGTGTCAGAAAACTAGTACACGATTAATAAAGGAAACAGAAGGGTATGAACTGCAGACTAGGCACTTGTGAAGGGAAAGAAAACGGGAATAGTTAAAATGCAGGGATAGATACGATTAAAAGTTCAGGTACTTTTTCAACTTATTTTTAAGAGTGGAGCTACAATATGGCTGTAAAGTTGGATGCGCTTGTGGAAGGGAATCAGGTGCAACTGCAAATAGTTACTATTGTCTCTCAGCATGCTCAGATGTAAGCACAAAGGCGCTGTGAGACAGTACTCGGGGTTAATGAGTTAAGGAAAATTGTGCTTGATGCAGAAAGCTGCATCTGGAAATACTGGGCATCAATTTTTGTTCCAAGTGAACGCCCCTCTCCAGTGTTAGTGGTGAGGATTCAGGCTCCTTGATTACTGGACTACAGTAGGGTCACATCATAGCAAAGACTATGACCTAGCTGCGAATGGAAGCCCCTTGGCTAAAATAATGAGAAGAGTTATTAAACTAGATCCCTTATTAAATTCATAAATGTGGCTTTTTATCACATGTACCACACATGGCTTTAGAAATGGGTGCAAGACCCTCATAGGCATATATAGTGTAAATAACTTGATCTTTATAAATATGGAAAGGACCTTATAACAGGAGCTGTTTTCATACACACAAAACAGGCATTCAAATCAGGTGATAATCAACTTTTTTTCGGATGTTCAAACTTGAAAAACATTTATTTGATGAAGGTAACCTTAAGTAGTTCTGAAATTACCTTTTAATGAACTTCAGCTTCAAAACTTCACATGTATTATAGTATTTATTTCCTAAACATATAACAAGATGAAAATGTCAAGGTTAAAAGAATTACATAATATGATTAAATTACATAATATGATTAAATTGAAAATTGTGAAAACAAAGTTTAAGAACTCTGAGAACACACAATAAAATACATTATAAAAGCAAATGTTGTAAATAAAAATAAAAATCAACACAGCAATGCAAAAAGGCATCACAGGACTGAAGCTACGTAAAGTCATCAAAGGACTGAAGCTACGTAAAAAGTCAAAGTCCAAATATGCAGCTGTGACAAGCAAATGAATGAAAATATGAAACATCCCCAAAACATCAAATTCAATAAAAGATGATAAAATAATCCAGTGCAAGACTGATATCACTATAAAACACCTCCAAAAATACAAGACCACCAGTCCACAGTGTTCTGCATATCCAACTTGAGGACCATGGAACATACACAGTCTCTGAAGCACAACAAAATTACCTCTAATGGAGGTGGTCATCAAACAAATTTGATTTCTCATGAAATCATGCTCTAAAACCAATAGTAACTCACCAAAGTAACACAGGCAATGAAATACTGAGATCACACTGTGTTATAATATTGCAAAATAACACATTGCAGTTGTAAAAATCTGTGGTAATCTTGTAACAAGTGTAGCAAACTAGCAGACATTGAGCAGCACTTAAAAATAACTCTGCATATAAAGCTCAGACTCATTTTCAGTGACAAGTCACCGTGAAACTTCATTGAGCATCCAGCATATGAATATGCAATTAAACAAAGCACTGTGCCATTTATATAAGTAAAATAATCATAATCCAGATACAGAAATAATGTAAAAAAAAAACAAAAACTTCCCTGACTTTCATCCGTAGGCATGTTTAAAACAGCAAACTAAAAAACAAATCTACAATACAAGAAATTCCACGGCCAATGTAAATGCAGTGTCGGTGCTAAATTTATTTATCACAACATACCCAATACCTGCCAAGGTACTGGATATGCAGTGATAAATAAATTTAGCATCGACACTGCATTTACGTTGGCCGTGGAATTTGTTTCATCCACAGGCATTCAGATACTGCCATATTTGGGGATGTGCAGTAGTCCACATCACAGCCAGCTACCTACCTCAGCACCATGACAATTTTAAACAAATGTGCCATAGGGATTTATCCTTGGTCCTGGTCTCTTCTTGCTCTTTACTAATAACTTCATCCTAGAGTTATCTCAATTCTAACTAGCCATGTTAGTAGATGATATTCTGTTCATTAAACCCAGATAAATGCCCATGCATTCCATAAAGGCCATTAAAAAAAGTTTTTCTCTCACTTGCATATAGGTAGAAACCAATAACCTGACACTCAATACTCACAAAACTGTATCTGTGTTGTAGAGAACAGAACACCCCAGAGACTTTGGAGTACCCCTGTATTAAATTCTTCACTCACTGAATGACCTCAGTAGAACAATTCCAGTTTCACAAATAACCTATTGGTTTAGACTAAATTTTGTCACTCGGATGTATTTTGCTGGCAGAGGCCTTCAGCATCTTAGACTCGGTTTCAAACTGACCAGTCTCTTAACATATAAATTAAGAAAGGCCAAGAGGAAACATTTTCTTATTTGTAAGTTTGAATATATACCTCCCCTGGCTACCTGAAATTACAAAACACACACCACCACCATTCTTCAATCTACTACTGCTAAGAAAATATATAACATCTCCATCTTTATCGCTCATAGAAGACTATTGTCTTTTCCTACAAAAGGCACACTAGTTATCTATGAACATCTCATGTTATGCTACTGCTATCCTAACTAGTTGCAAACTTATTTTGTCCCTCCCTTGCTTAAATTCATGCAGTTAAGACCTACTGCTGTCCTTTGAGAGCCAAAGCCATCTGTCAGAATTCCAGTAATTTAAAATGTATTTTCAAAAGCAGCACCTGCAATATGGAACCTAACATCTGAGGGTATTATAACTGAAGATCTCTGTCACTGTCACTGCAAATGTTTTGGAGGTCAAAGGCAAAAAAGCAAAAAGAAAAAAAGTTTCATCTTCCTCATTAATTAATGCATAAAATTACATATCGAACTTATCCATTCAGTCTCTGCCATTCTTACAGCTCCCAATAATGTCCATCAGCTGAATGGGAAAAACTACTCACTACACACAAAACGTTTCTCCCACTAGACCGGCACAGAGGATCATGGGAGTTGCAGTATGCAGTCTAAGCAAAAGAAAGTTACACAACAGATAATACTACTACGAGCTGGAATTCAAACTACAACCCTCCGGACAGTAGATACAGTCATTCCTCGTCTTTCCTCTGATTGGCCAGGTGCTGTAAAGTTGGTAGACAGGAACCAAAAAAAAAATATCTGAGCTCTTCTTTCCCCGACTCCTACTTACAAGAAAAAAACAATAGTAGCAGACAAAGCAACAAAACCCAGCTAAAACAGCAACATACAAACCCGACCTAGCAATTTTAGAACCCATTAATGATTCAGGATTACCGGCATTTCATTCGGTTACCACAGACATGACTGCGATAGAACTGGAAACGGCAATTGAAAACGTTATTACTGACTTATAAGCACATTCAAGAGGGCTACTATATCACCGCAACTGTGTTTAATGGAATAAAATAGCCCAATACAAATAGTCTGTAGACAATAAGAAATGAAGTCCCAAACTGTGTCCTGCCAGCCATACATTCAGTATCGTTAACCCTTTGCATTTCCATGACATCCGTACATTTTTTGCTTGCTGCTCACCTCCACCTTAGAACAAAAATCAGGTAATTTTCCGATAAATTAAATATCAACATCAGGTAACTCTCCAGCAAAGTAAAATATCAACATCAGGTAACTCCAGCAAAGTAAAATATCAACATCAGGTAACTCCAGCAAAGTAAGTTGAAAAAGTACCTGAAAAAGTTAAGGTATTTTTTAAGACTGGAGCTACAATATGGGTGTAAAGTTAGATGCACTTGTGGAAAGGACTCTGGTGCAACTAAATACAATTACTAGTGTCTCACAGCATGCTCAGATGTAAGCACAGAGGTGCTGTGAGACGGTATTCAGTTGTTGTTGTTTGTCTTTCGGCTTTTCCCGGTTAGGGGACGCCACAGCGGAACTCCGGTCCGTTAATGATTGGCAGTTGGTTTTTATGGTGTCGAGTTGGCAGCCCGACGCCCAACCTTCAATGAAGGCATGCCCATTCAACGCATGTCTTTCAAACGCCCACTCAACCGCGGGGAGGACATGCAGACTCCACACAGAAGGCCCTACCAACCCAAGCCGAGAATCGAACGGGAGAACCTCTTGCTGTGAGGCAACAACGCCACCGCTGCACCACCGCGGAAGTCCTTAATGAGTTAAAATCTTTTGTTCTGTGTAGATAAAAATGTAGTTGTCTATGTATATCTAAAAGATGCAAAACATATTCTCCCCCACTTAAACAAACAAATGAATTGTTTGATTGACATTCAATTCAGATGCTACTTTTGATAAGGATGGACTGGTTCGTAAAGTAACTTTGTCTTCGTGAAAAAACAATGTAAGGGGATTTGGAAGACACAGTCTGGAGTTCGGAAATTCACCTCACAGATGTAATAGCTACTAGGAATGCTGTTTTCCTAGACAAAAAAAATTAAATCAGATGTGGCTGATGGTTCAAAAGGTTGTTTGGTCAACCCCTGAAGTACAACTGTTAAATCCCAAGGAGGTGACAGATTTTTCACTGGATGTCTAAGTGAAAAGTTACCTTTTAGAAAGGCATTGCAAAATTTGGAATAAGCTAAAAAGGAAGCTTTTTTCTCCTGGGTGAAAGTTAGATATGGCTGCTAATTGTACTTGGATTGAAGAAAAACTAGCACCTTCTTGAAAGACAGATTCTAAAAATTCCAAAACCAAGATATAGGAGCAGTGAAAGGGTCAATTTCCTTCTGAAGAGCCCAAATTGAAAATTTATTTATTTATTTATTTTACATTTGTTAACCGGGCTGGTCTAGCTGGATGCATGTCCTTTTTCAGTAGAGGCCCAAGGAGAAAAGCTCCAATCATAATCTTCAAACACAAGTTATCAAAACAAGTTATATAAAAAATACAGGTTATAAAAATACAAGTTAAAAAAGTATAAAAAAAGTAGACGTTGTACATTTACAAGATTAGTAAAAAAAGTCAATTTACATAGAAGTATAAGGAGACAAAGATCAATCGTCTGGTAAAACATGACAGAGAAATGTTATTTACTAATAGAGTTTATCGAGTTCAAGAGTCACCATCTTATATTTGGGGTAAAGATGTATTTCAAGATAAGTGATATGGGAACAAGAATTAGGAGATGGGGACTGGATGGATTTGGTATGAAGGTTTGATATATTAGATTAATCAGGTTCAGGACATGGGCATAGCCATAGTGTCTTGAGATATTCTTTCAGGTTCTTTTTGAACTGTTTGTGAGAGGTTGTATTTCTGAGGTAGATTGGGAGGCGTTCCATGGCTTGCCAATGGAGTTGGCGAAGAGGGCATCGCCACCAGAATTATTAGCTTTAATGGTTAGGATCTGGGTGCTGTTGGAAGATCGGAGACTATTTAGGTTAGTGTATGGGATCAGTATGCTACACAGAGCGGGGTTCTGTCTGGTTGGTTAATTATTTTCCATGCTTCAGTGAGTTGGTTGAGTTTGAGAAGATTGGGCAGTTCCAACCACCCAAGTTGCCTCAGGTTATGACAATGGTGGGTGCGATATGGAGAACCTGTTATAAATCTAGTAATGTGGTGGTAGGCCAGGAGAGCACGTTTAGTTCACGTTTATGGAGGAAAGAAAGGACTGGGGAGGCATAGAGGAGGGTAGAGAGGAGATGTGTGCGGGCAATGGTAAGTTTAGCAGTAGGAGTTAAAAGTTTTTTATTCTGTACATGGATCCAAGTTTTTTGTTAACAGATTTTACTGTTTGGGTGATGTGTATGTCAAATTTGAGCTTATGGTCAATAGTTACTCCTAGTAATTTGGTACTGGTGACAGGGGTTATGATAGTCCCATTGTTGGATTTGATACAGAAGGCATTATTATCTGTGTTTGGGAGTTCTTTTACTAGGGTAGAGAAGACGTTGGGAAAAAATAATAGTAATTTGGTTTTGGTTGGGTTGAGTAGGAGTTTGAGGTCGGTAAACCATTTTTCTACTAGAGAAAAACAGAGTTGAGTGGTGGTTTGGAGGTTGAAGAGGGAGGCATCAGAGCAGATTAAGGTGGAGTCGTCAGCGTATTGTATGCAGGTGGATTGAGGGATAACTGAGTGAAGGTCATTAATGAAGATGGAAAACAGAAGTGGTCCTAGTATTGAGAATCTTTTCCATTTACTCTTGTTGAAGCTTTCTAGAAAGAAAGCAGCATTTGTCAGACTGGTGAGGAAAGCCTGGGCTGTCTAGCTGTCAACAGAACTGGAGAAACATGTGGTTAGTAGTTTGAAACCTGGAATGTTGGGATGCTTTATCCCAGAGGGATGCAAGAGAAGGTCTGCACTTGATTCCAGTATCCATGAAGGATATCAATGATGAGACTAAAGGAAGGGTAACCACACTTGGCAAGTACAAAAAGGGGCAATGAATATAACTGAGCTCTTCAACCGAAGTACTTTCTGTATGAATTTTGGAATCGGAGGTAATGAGGGATAAGCATAAAGACCACAAGGGCCAAAAGTAGACTACAGCACCTCTTTGTGATGTACTGTGAGGGAGACAAGGGCAAAGAACCTGTGTATCTGTTGTTGTGGGGAGATACAAAGAGATTGCACAAAGGCTCAATCACAGAAAATCTTCTGTGTCACTTACTGAGGGAGACCACAAGTGAGACACAAATGAACCTTGCTGAGTTTGTCCACTAGTATGCTGGATTTCCCCGGTATGTGTGTTGCCACAAGAAAGCAGATGGAAGAGATCTCAGACTGACACATGCTCACTGCCTCTCAAAAAGGGGATAAGATCAGGTTTCCCCGTTTGTTGATATACCAGACCACATACATGTTTAAGTTTGTATTTCCACAGTCCTTAGAAGAAGAATGCCATGAAAGGCCTAAAAAGCTTGTAGGACCACTCTCATCTCTAGAACATTGATATGCGAATTGGTCTCTTGAGGGGGACCACATGCCTTGGACAGTCTGTCCAAGAAATGACCCTCACCCCAACTGGGAGGTATTTGTGGTTACCACAGCTACTGGGTAGACAGACTAAAGGGACAGCCTAGGTATATTTCGTCCAAAAGAATCCACCAACGAAGATAATCCTTGCAGACTCAGTTTGACTGTGAAGGACAAAGGGTGATGCAGAATAGACCACTGAACAGCTAGAGCCCATTGGAGAACACTTATACAGAAACAGGCCATAGGAACTAAAGTTATGGCCACCGTCATCGAACCTATAACCTGACAAGTCTTGCTGAAGGAGAAGAATGAACAAAAATTTGCTGTACCTGAATCTTGATTGTGTCTATACAGTAGGAAGAGAAGCTATCTGACTTACTGTGCTCAGTTGTTTCATATGGACTCCAGGCTATGTACAGGTTGTACGTGAGATTTGGAGGCATTGACTGAAATGCCTAGTCTTTGACAAAGTTGGAGCAAATAGTTCCTGGACTGTTCTAAGTAATGCCTGGATGGAGCTGTGAGGAGCTGGTGGTCTACATATGGAAACACTCAAACACCTGCAGTCTCAGGTAAGCTGCAACTACTGCCATACACTGGCACACTGGGGGATGTGGTGAGACTAAAGGGAAGGGCTCTGACTGACTAGCTCCCATCCAAAGGTGCAGAAATCTTCGAGACAGTCTGTTCATCTTAATGTGACAGTACTCGTCTTGAAAATTGATTCAGCATATACAATTGTCCTTGCGTAAAAAGGGTAAAATGGACTGAACCATGACCACTGACTTCTTCACAAATTGTTTCAGGTTATTAGACCCAAAAAGTACAGTTGTGTACACTTACCATAAATGTAGATGTTTGAGTGTATTCACTGTTGCAGTCATCACACTTGGGTTATCAGCCTGCAGGTAAGCCCTCAGACAGCCCGAATACCAGAGACTTAGCATTTCTGTGTTGGTTGCTGTTGCTCCAAGACTGACATCAGGGGTATAAAAAATCAGGCAGCCAATGCCATTACATCAGTTTTTCTTGCCCCAAATGTCAGAAGCCCCCCAAATTGGGAGCCAAGTTATGGTGGGAAAAACACCACCAGTAAAAAGTAAATACCAATACCAATACCCCTGAAAGGGGCGAGTAATAGATATAGAGAGGAGAGAGAGAGAAGGGGGGCAGGAGGGAGAGAAAAGTACAGTTGTGTACACTTACCATAAATGTAGATGTTCGAGTGTATTCACTGTTGCAGTCATTATATTTGGGTAATCTGCTGGCAGGTTGCCCTCAGTCGGCCTGAATTCCAAAGTCTTGGGTCCTGCGTCAGTTGCTGTCTCCTCTTCCATGACTTCAGGTCGTCAGGGGTATAAAACAAGCAGCAAACGCCATTTTCTTTAGTTTTTCTTGCCCCAGATGTCAGGTGCCCCCCAAACGGGTAGCAGAAAAAAAAAATTATATATATATATATATATATATATATATATATATATATATATATATACATACATGCAACAATACAAACATTACCTTCATCTACAAGCAAATACACCGCAAAGGTTGTAGAAGATAGTGAAGGAAAGCGAGACTCCAGAATAAAAGGGGGATGGCGGGTGGGTAACCTGGACTGCAACAGTTAATACACTCAAACATCTACACTTATGGTAAGTGTACACAACTGTACTATGTTCTTCATGTTTCACTGTTGCAGTCATAACATTTGGGTAGAATCCCAAAGCTATGGATGGGAGGCTGGAGCTAAACTGCATCAGGGGTGGCTATAAGGCCCTGCAGAACTGCAGTGGCAAAGCCTGCCCTGGACTTAGAGTAGAGAGGCAAATGATCATGCTTTGTAAAAGTGTGAACAGAACTCCAAGTAGCAGCCTCTAGAATGTCTTTGGTTGGTACTCCTCTGAGAAAAGCTGCTGATGTAGCTGCAGCCCTGGTGGAATGAGACCTAATGCCCTTGGCCACAGGTTTTCCATGGTCTAAGTAGCAGAAAAGAATGCAGTGGCTTATCCACTTTGAATTAGCCTTTCCCTCTGATCCTGTAGCAAATGTCACTAGTAACTGCTCAGTTTTTCTTAGAGCATTAGTCCTGTTCAAGTAGAATCTTAGTTGTCTGTGTACGTCCAAGGAATGCAGAATCCTCTTCACCTTGTTCTGCGGATTTGGATAAAAAGTTGGCAGATGAACATTTTGGTTAAGAGCCACACTGGAAACCACCTTAGGCATAAATGAAGGATTGGTCCTCAGGGACACCATGTCTGGGTAAAATATGATAAAAGGCTCCACAGCCATGAGGTCCTGAAGCTCTGAGACTCTTCTTGCTGAAGTAATTGCCAGGAGCAGAGCTGCTTTCCAGAATAAAAACTTTAGATCTGCAGTAGCATCTGGTTCAAATGGAGGCAGGGTGAGCTTTTCCAACACATAATTGAGGTCCCATGCAGGAATTGGTGATCTTCTGGGAGGCCTAACATTCTTGGCCCCCCTAAGATACTGCTTTAGTAAAGGATGAGAAAAGATTGGTGGCTCTGTGTTGTAATGAGCCGAGATGGCAGAGGCATGGATTTTTATTGATGAAAAAGATAGGCCTTTGTCAAGCATCTCAGTCAAGTATTGTAAAATCTGAGGAATATTTGGCTCTGCTGCATCAGTTCCTTGTGCTTGGTTCCAAGCACAGAATCTCTTCCATTTATCAGCATAAGATTTTCTAGTACTAGGCCTTCTGGCTTCCAAAATGACATCCATCACAGCTTTACTGAGAGGTGTTGTTTGAATAACTACATGATCAGCCATGCTGCCAGGTTCAGTGTTTGGAGCTGATTGTGCAAGATCGGACTGTTTCGCTGGGACAGTAAGTGAGGTATTTGAGGTAAATACCAAGCTGGGAATTGAGACATGTTCCTTAGGACTGGGTACCAGTATTGGCGGGGCCAGTCCGGGGCAATTAGTATCATCTTTGGTTTCTCTTGTCTGACTTTTAGTAGGACCTTGGGAAGAAGAGGCAGAGGAGGAAAGGCGTAAACTGATAGGCTTTTCCAACTGAAGGATAGGGCGTCCACTTTCCATGCTTGTCTGTGATAAGTCCTTGTGCAGAATTTTTTCAGTTGGTAATTCCAAGGAGAGGCAAATAAGTCTATGTCCGGGCTCCACCATTTCTTTGTTATCACGCTAAAGACTTGTGGATCTAGTTTCAGCTCGTGAGGGTCCATAAGGTTTCTGCTTAAATCGTCTGCCAGAGTATTTTGCTTTCCTGGCAGGAATTGATCTTGAAGATGTACTTGCTAAGTCAAGGCTGTGTCCCCTCAGTGCCATGGCTAGTCTGCAAAGGGGGTATGGGTGTGTGCCTCCCTGCTTGCTTATATACCACATAACCGTGGTGTTGTCCGTCTTTATCAGTAGTTGTCCTGGATGAAGTAAGTCCTTGAAGGCTGTCAGGGCATTTTGAACAGCTAACATCTCTTTTTGGTTGATATGCAGATGCATTTGTTTTGGGGTCCATATGCCCTGAATGCATCTTCCCGCCAGGTGGTCCCCCCCCCATGCATAATCTGATGCATCTGTTAAGGTTTGGTTGGCAGGGGGTAGAGTAAAAGCCCGTCCCATGTTTTGGTGACATGCCTTTGCCCACCATAGAAACTCCTGTTTTAGGCAGGGAATGAGAGGAATCATTGTTTCCAGACTGTGACAATGTTGACTCCATAAACTTTTAAGGTACCACTGTAGTTTCCTCATATGCAGTCTTGCATACGGAATCAGCAGGATGCCGGATGCCATGAACCCCAAAGCATGCAGGGTTTTTGTCTTGCAGGTAACTGTTTTTTGTTGCCATCAGTTTGAAGTAAGTAGTCAGTTGCCTTTGTTTGTCTGGCGTGAGGAAACCCATCTGGGCAGTTGTATTCAAGCTTGCACCCAGGAATGTTATCTTTTGAGAGGGTACCAGTTGTGATTTCTTTTAGTTTATTTTGTACCCTAGGCATGTTAGAAGTCTTTTTACAAATGCAAGATGCTGAAGAAGAATGACCTTGTTCTCTGCTTGAATGAGACAGTCGTCCAAGTAAGGATATATTTGTATACTTCTTTGTCTGCAAAATGCAATTACTGGTGCCAGGCACTTTGTAAAGACCCTGGGCACAGTAGATAAGCCAAAGGGCAGTGCAGAGAATTGGTAATGCATAAAGCCAGCCTTGAAACGGAGGTATCTTCGGCACGATTCCCTTATTGGGATATGCAGGTATGCCACTTTTAGGTCTAATGTCACCAGCCAAGTGTTCTTGCCCAGCATGGGCAGAAGCTGCTGCAAAGATAGCATTTTGAATTTTGGAATGTCTAGTTATGTGCTCAAAATTAATAAATCCAGTATTGGGCGCCAGGCCTCGTATTTTCTGGGTACCAAGAACAGTCTTGAATAAAAACCTTGTCCTTTTTCCTGTTCTGGTACTGGCAGAATAGCCCCCATATCCATGAGGGACGTAACCTGTTTGTGTGCCTCTGCCCATTGATTTTTTGGCAGATCTGGCCAACCACTTGTAATTGGCAGAGTATGGAAGTGGAATCTGTATCCCTGAGATACTATATTTAGCACCCACTTGTCCTGGGTTATTAACTGCCAATTTTGAGCATAAAGTGCTAATTTTCCCCCCTAAGGGTGATGCCAAAAGGTAAGTGCTTGGTGATGGCAGACGGAAGTCATTGAGACTGTTTACTGTAGGGTTGTGCTTTATTTCCTCCAGATTTGGAGGTAGAAGCACTCCATTGCTTTGACCTGTAAGAATCCTGTGACTGGTATCTAGAACCTTTAGGGCGCCTGGATTTGCCCCGTTGAGCTCTGTCGGACATAGGAAAGGGCCAATTTTTTGTAGGCCAGTGACTACTGAATCTTGGTGGCTGCACTTGTAAGAAGTCTTTTACAGTTTGCATAGACTTCCATTTTCTTTAAACCTCTTCTGCCTTAACACCAGAGTATCATGCTGTAAACGTGCATCCAGCAATTTAGCTTTAACATGATCAGGCAAATTTTGCTCTTTCAGCCAGTCATGCCTCCTAATCACAGATCCAGTAACTGCGGCCCTGCAGGAGGCCTCTAAGGAATCAAAACCACATTGTAAAGTATGCTTTCCAACTTGTTCTGCTGCATGCAATAATTCCTGCAATTCTTTATTTTCTGCACATTCAGAAATCAACATCATTTTCTGTTTCAGTAATCCCATAACATGTTGTTGATACTTGAGCATATGAAACTGGCAGTTTAAGGCCCTAATTGCCAAGGTTGAAGTATAAACCTTCTTTCCCCATCTATCCAGTGGCCATGAATCTCTGTCAGAGGGGGTAGGATTTTTTGCTGTTGAAGCCTTAACACCTTTTGGACCCTGTGAAATAGTTTCAGGGTCAGCAGCAGGGTTTCTAAATAAAAATTTGTGGGAGTCAGGAACCCTGTAATATCTGTCTGGCTTGCTGGGAGCCGGAGGTAAGGAGTCTGGAGTCAAGCTTGACTCCGAAAACACATCATCCACAATGTCTAAAATAGGAGGTATGGCTAAAGGCCTATGCTGAGGGAGAAGAAGGAAATCCCGGAGCCTCTTTTTTGATTCTGAGAAATCTTGACTCTCCCAGTGAAAATGCTCCCCTCAAAGTATACAAGGTTTCTCCAAAGGAATAATCTTTAGCAGGTGATGCAGATGGGATAGATTCCGCTGCATCAGAATCCTCATAGGGTGGTATAGATAATTCCTGATCAGAAGAGGAATCAGAAGAAATAGAAACCTGATCTGAAGATTCATAATCAGTGTCTTGCCTAGGCCTCTTATCAGGAGGGGGTTGTGAACCCCTGATCAGGGCAATTAGGTCTTCAGCCATTTTGATCATCTGTTTTTTGGGCATAGAGGCCTGTGCACATGGCTCATGCGTCATCTTTTTAGCTTTAGAAGTTGCTTTTGTCTTTGATTTTGAAGCTGGCGTCAGTTTTATATAAAAATGGTGTGGTCTGAATGCACCCTCAGAAGCCGGTGCCTGCTCAGTGGCTACGGACCCATCTGAGGGAGAGACATCCGTGGGTACAATACTATGAGAATCTCGCGGCATGCGGGACTCAACATGGGTCTTGGTAGGGGCCTGCGACTTGAAAGCAGCAGATATCAGGGGCTGCGAAAGTGCGTCACTGAGTACCGGCGACTGGCTTAGGAGAAGCTTAGTCGTCTGTTTTGGACCTCGACGGTCTATCTCTGTCCTTTTCTTTGAATTTTTTGTGTACTCTGGTAGTCGGATTGCTATCAGACGACATTTCAGGATAGTTAAATCTGTTTCAAAAATATTTTGAGGCAAAGATATACCAACGCTTAATAGTGTGTTGGCTAAATCTAGCACAAAACCGACAGCTAGGCACGTTATGATCAGGGCCTAGGCAAGGAATACAGTAAAAATGAAAATCCTTATGAGGTATTTGCTTCCCACAAGTAATACAATTATTAACTTTTTCTGATATCGGTATGGAGCAAGAAAAAAGTTTCCCCAACGGGGTACTTAGCTTTAGTGAAGACTTCAGTTCTGAAACTCGAATTCGAAAATTTCAGGAGTCGGCCAACCGGCACTTGCAAACTACTTTTGCTTTTGGCACTGCGCGGCAAGAAAGACTAAAGAAAATGGCGTCGGCTGCTTGTTTTATACCCCTGACGACCTGATGTCATGGAAGAGGAGACAGCAACCGACGCAGGACCCACGGCTTTGGAATTCAGGCCGACTGAGGGCAACCTGCCAGCAGATTACAGAAATGTAATGACTGCAACAGTGAAACACGAAGAACATCCAGAACTGCAACAGTGAATACATTTAAAAATTTACATTTATGGAAAGTGTACACGACTGTACTATGTTCTTCGTGTTTCACTGTTGCAGTCATCACACTTGGGTAGATTCCCAAAGCTGAATATGGGTGGAGGCAGTCACTAAGAGTTAGGGCTGGCTAGAATGCCTTGCAAGACTGCTGTTGCAAAACCTGCCCTGGATTTGGAGAAGACAGGCAAGGGTAATGCTTGGTGAAGGTGTGAACAGAACTCCAGGTGGCAGCTTCCAGGACATCCTTGGTAGGGACACCCATGAGGAATGCTGTAGAGGTAGAAGTTGCCCTAGTGGAATGTGTTCTGACCCGATGAGGGACTGGTTTCCCATGGTGTTTTCAGCAGAAATGGATGCAAAGTGCTATCTATTTGGAAACTGTTTGCTTTGAAATGGCCTTGCCCTTTGCCCCTGTTGCAAAGCTGACTAGCAACTGGTCAGAATTTCTGAAGGGCTTAGTTCTATCAAGGCAAAATCTGAGTTGTCTGTGCACGTCCAAGGAGTGCAGGATCCTTTACTCTTTATTCTGAGGATTAGGGAAGAAGGTAGACAAGTGGATGGATTGACTGAGAGCCACACTGTACACCACTTTATGCATAAAGGAAGGGTTAGTGCTGAGGGAAACCCTGTCCGCATGGAAAATAATGAAGGGTTCCACAGCCAAAAATGTTTGTAGCTCAGACACTCTTCTAGCTGAAGTGATGGCCAGAAGCAAGGCTGTTTCCTAAGAGAGGAATTGTAGCTCTGCTGATGCTGCAGGCTCAAAAGGGGGCAGCGTGAGCTTTTCCAGTACAAAGTTAAGGTCCCAAGCGGGGGGGGGGGTGCTCTTCTTGGCGGCCTTAAGTTGTTTGCCCCCTCAGGAACTATTTGATAAGAGGGTGAGAGAAGATAGGTGGCTCAGTGTTCTAATGAGATGAAATGGCAGAGGCATGGATCTTAATGGAGGAGAAGGACAGGCCTCTGTGAAGTAGACCTGCTAAGTAATCCAGGATTAGAGGCAGGGAGGGCAGGGTTGTGTCCTCTCCTTTAGACTGAATCCAGGAACAGTACCTTTTCCACTTATCAGCACAGGATTTCCTTGTACTGGGTCTTCTGGCTTCAAGGATGACGTCCAGCACCAGCTTGCTTAGGCTGGTTACTGGGGGAGAAATTCAAGGAATAAGCCAGGTTGCAAGATTTAGGGTTTTGCAGTTGCGGATGCAAGATCGGTCCCCCCCTGCTGAGAGAGCAGTCTTGGGTTCTGGGTGTAGGTGCCAGGGTGGCACCAGTGACAAGCTTTGCAGGAGTGGGTACCAGTGTTGGCGTTGCCAGTCTGGGACAATCAGAATTGTCCTTGGTATGTCCTGTCTTATCTTCAGCAATACTCTTGAGAAGGAGGGGAAGACAGATTGAGAGATTGACCCACTGGAAGGATAGGGCATTCACTTTTCAAGCCCTGCTGTGAGATGTCCTGGTGCAGAATCTGCTGGGGTAGCAATTGCTGGGGGAGGCAAAGATATCCACCTCTGGGGTCCCCCATTTCTGAACCAGAAGGTTGAAGGTTCTGGGCTGTAGTTGCCACTCATGTGGGTCTAGTGGATTTCTGCTTAAATAGTCTGGCAGTGAGTTTTGTCTGCCTGGCAGGAATTGAGCTTGCAGATGGACCTGCATGTCCAAGGCCGTGTTCCACAGGGCCATGGCTAGCCTGCAGAGTGGGTAAGAGTGGGTTCACCCCTGCTTGTTGATGTACCACATAACTGTGGTGTTGTCTGTTTTTATTAGCATGTGTCCTGGAGAGAGAGAAGGGATCTGAAAGCTGTCAGAGTATGCTGCACAGCTAGCATCTCTTTCTGGTTGATGTGCAGATGAATTTGATTTGGGCTCCAGTGGCCCTGAATGCACTTGCCATCCATGTGTGCCCCACAGGCATAGTCTGATGCGTCTGTGGTTAGGGTCTGGGCAGCGTGGGGTAGGGTAAAGGCAGTCCCTTGTTGAGGTTGCATGCTGCTGCTCATCAAAGGAACTCTGTCCTTAGAAGACAGGGTATTATGGGAATGACAGTTTCCAGGTCCTGAGAATGTAGGCACCAAGGACTTTTTAAGTGCGACTGAAGTTTCCTCATATGCAGTCTGGCATATCGAATTAGTAGGATGCATGGGCCATGAACCCTAGGGCCTGCAGGATTTTCCTTGCACATAGCTGGGTTCTGGTGGCCATCTGAGTGAAATAACTTGTCAGATAGGCTTGTTTTACTGGAGTGAGGAATGCCATCTGGGATCCTGTGTCCAAGCTTGCTCCCAGGAATACAATCTTTTGACTGGGGACTAGTTTTGATTTCTTTTCTTTGATGGTGTACCCCAGGGAGGTTAGAAGGTTTTTTCCAAACGTCAGGTGCTGCAACAGCATTTCCTGACTGTCTGCCTGAATCAGGCAGTCGTCCAAGCATGGGTAAATTTGAATATTTCTCTGCAGTAAGCAATGGCTGGGGCGAGGCATTTTGTGAATACTACGGGAGCCGAGGATAAGCCAAATGGAAGTGCAGATAACTGATAATGCATAGATCCTGCCCTGAAGCGTAGATATTTTCTGCATGACTCCCTTATAGGGATGTGCAGATAGGCTTCTTTTAAGTCTACGGTGACTAACCAGGCATCCTTGGCTAGCATAGGCAGAAGCTGCCTGCTGCAGGGTGAGCATTTTGAATTTTGGTACCATTAGGAAGGTGTTGAGAATGGAAAGATCTAGGATTGTGCGCCAAGTGCCTTCTTTTCCGGGTACCAGGAAAAGTTTGGAATAAAACCCTTGACCTATCTGTTCTGCAGGAACAGGTTGAACTGCCCTTACGGAGAGCAGGGATTGGACTTGGTTTTGAGCCTCTGCCCACTGGTTTAGAGGGAGGTCTGGGAACACTTTTGGGGTTGGCAGTGAGTGGAAGTAAAATTTGTGCCCCTGGGATACAATGTTCAGGGCCCATCGGTCTTTGGTGATGGCAATCCAGTTTTTTGCATGAAGGGCAAGTTCTCCCCCTAGGGGCACAAGCAGTCGGGCAGAGAAAGGGAGTGGAGTTGAACAGTCATTGGGAATTCTTTCCAAAAGGGGGTGGTTTAGCACTCCCTGCTTTAGAGGTGGAGGCACTCCAGTGCTTAGATCTCTGCATACCCTGAGACTGTAGTCTGGGTGGTCTGCTTCCCCTGAGTCTAGTTTGAGATGGCCTTGAGGGGGCAGGAAAGGACCAATGTTTCGAGGGACAATGCCTACTAAATCTAGGAGGCTGTACTTGCAGGAATTCTTTGACTGTCTGCACAGATTTAGCTTCTTCAATCTTTTTAAGAACCTCTTCTGCTTTGCTGCCAGATTGTCCTTGTTCAAAGGAGCATCTAGTAACTTGGAATTGACATGATCTGGCAAGGTCTGCTCCTTAAGCCAAGCATGCCTTCTCAATACAGAACCAGTGACTGCTGCCCTGCAAGATGCTTCCAGGGCATCAAAGTCACACTGCAATGCATGCTTGCTCACTTGGCTTGCAGAATGCATAAGCTCTTGCAATTCTTTATTTTCTGCACAGTCTGTAAAGGTAGCTATTTTTTGCTTAACAACTTCCATAATATGTTATTGGTACTTCAGCAGGTGAAACTGACAATTAAAAGCCCTAATGGCAAGTTGCAGAGGTAAATAATTTCTTACCCAATCTGTCCAAAGCTCTGGAATCCTTGTCCGAAGGGGTAGGATTCTTAGCTGTAGTTGCCTTGATACCCTTAGTCCCCTGGTAAATGATCTCTGGGTCAGCAGTAGGATTTTTGAAAAGAAATTTGAGAGAGTCAGGTACTCTGCAGTACCTGCCAGTTTCCTAGGGGCAGGGGGTAAAGTATCAGGAGTAAGACTGGATTCCATAAAGACATCAACAACTTCCAGGACTGGTGGTATTGCTAAAGGCCTGTGTTGTGGCAAGTCTAGAAACTTTCTGAGTCTCTTTTTGGACTGAGGATAATCTTGGCATTCCCAGTGGAAATGCTCTCTAAAGTATGTAAGATTTCACCAAAAGAAAAATCCTCTGGAGGAGATGCAGAGGGAATGGATTCCTCTGCATCAGAATCCTCATAAGCAGATAAGGGCATGTCTGCATAATCAGAAACCTTAGAGTCGTCGAATACGGTCTGTTGAAGCTGTTGGGGACTGGTCTCCTTTTCTCTTAGCAGGGGAAGGCCGACTTCCCCTAATCAACATAATAAGGTCTTCTGCCATTCTAAGCATTTTTATTTTGTGGCAGGGGAGCTGCATGCACTTTGGTCATCGGTTTTCTAAGCGTATAGCGTATTCTTGGCCTTAGAAACTCGGTAGTTTTAGGCAGAACTGAAGTAGTCGGTTTGTGTCAAACATCGGTAGTGTGGAGAACTTCCTTAGAAGCCGGTGCCTGCTCAGTGGCTTCAGACCCATCCAAGGTAGAGACATCCGCTGGTTCCATAGTCAAAGAGTATTGCGGCATACCGGACTCTGAACTGGTATTGATAGAAGCCTGCGAATCTAGTGAAGCGGGCATCAGGGGCTGCAAAAGTGCCTGAGTACTGGCGAACTGATGACTAGCTTAACAGAAGCATCAACGGCAGGTTTGAACCTGTGCAGCCTCTTTGCCCTTAAATTTTTTCAGAAAATTGGTAGTCGGATGGCTTACGAAAGTCATTTCGGAATACGGAGATCGAGAACAAAAGTGTTTACCAACAATAAGGGCCCGATAACAAATGGTTTGGGCGGTGAACAAGGCACAAAACTGACAGCGAGGTACTTCGTAGTCTGGGCCTAGACAGGTGACACAGTAAGAATGAAAATCTCGGTGTAGTATTTGCTTTCCACAGGCAAGACAATTAACTTTTTCTGATATTGGTTAGAGCAAGAAAAAAGGATCCCCAACGGGGTACTTGGCTTTAGAAGACTTCAGGATGATTCAATTTGTAAACGAAAACTTAGGTAGCGGCTGACCGGCACTTGTTTACTCTGGGAGAATGTTTCTTTTAAATAAGGGCGAAATAAGGATGTTCCATCAAAGGGAGCATTGATGAAACAAGACTTAAAAGGCTCTGCAAAGTCTCAAAATGCATCCAAGTATGTCTCCCAAAGGCTATGGCTGAAGTAGCCTCTTTACTTTAAGCAGCATGGAATATTAACCTCCATGATACACTGGAAAAAGTACAAAAGAGTGGCCGGCTCTGAATAGGATCTCCTGCAGTCCTCTACAAACAGACTCAGAGAGGGATTTGGACAGTTCCTTGGTAAAATCCTTCTGTAATCTTGTGAACAGCGCTAAATAATTCAGGGACCTCAGGGCAAAGGTTGCTGAAGCAAATATGCTCTTTCCAAACCTGCAAAATCCCCTGGACTCTCATTTAGGGGGATAGACAGAGGAACTCTGCTAGTTTCTTCTTCGTGTCTGCTGCCACAACCACAGCATCAACAGGGACTCCCCCTTTGCCTCCAATGTGGTTTGCACTTCTGTTGTCAAAAGTTTGTGTGGGCGTCAGGGAATTGGTTCACCACAGTCTGGTTCCTTTCACGCCAGGCAGGAGATTAAACTGACAAGTTCATCCACTGGGGGAGTCACCCAAACCATAGGTGGGCCAGAACCAAAAGCTTCCAGAAAAACAGACTCCGCCAAGAAAGGGGCATCTGAAAACCATCCACCATTTTAAGAATTTTAAGGATCTCTCTAAATGAGACATCTGGTGGAAATCTAGGGAACCCTTCCCCTTTGTAGGAATCAGTATCGTCCGAGAGAGATTCCATAGGGGAATATATGTATCTCTTTTGCAAGTTCTCTTTTGGAGGACCTTTTCAGAGAGATGATCTGGAGAGTTATCCGAACACAGGGTAAATTCCTCAATGAAAACCGTCTTTATGCTAGATGATACAAGCTGTCAATGTGGAGTAAGCCTGATGAGGCTCAGGGCTTGGATCCAAAGGGGAAATGGATGCAGGACCCAATGATGAAATAGTCGAATCCCTCTCTTGAGAGAAAGCCCTCTGCACTACCTCAAAGGCTCACAGACTGGGAGAAGCTCTGGCTGGCTGCACCAGACCCAAAAATAGCAGAGCTGCCAGGCTCCGACCATACCCAGATCAGTGCTTCGAGGCAGAGTTGGACCCAAGCTGTTCAATCCAGAGGCTCTGATGAACAAAGATGGCTACAACATCAGAGGGGATCCCAACTCTCCAGATGTGGTGCCGATGTTTAGTTTCACAGGCTCATCCCAATTCAGGTGAACCAGAGCTGAACTAGTCAGGGAGGCTGTCGGAGCCAAACACCTAATTGTCCTAGGATCTGACACTGACACACTTGGGGCTAAGGGATTCAATGGCTCTGAAACCGGAGGACAGATCAGATGAGGAGATATCACAACATGAGAAGTGGTCAGGAGGCTCATAGATCCCATGGAAGACGGTGCTAGAATAAACTCTATCTGAATCTGAGATCTGAAGAATTTCGTCACTGTCCTATCTACCTCAGCTTCTAATACACTTCTGCAGGACCTAATGGACAAGGCTGTCATTGGTGATCTAGACTCTCTCCAAGGTGTCCCCTGAAGAAAAGGAGAATGCATCTGAGGAAACACTGGTTCGATTATGCAGTCTGGTGAGTGGATTTGAGGAGATTTTGAAGGAATGAAGACTGGATCCATGGTCATTGGAACAGTGTTTTTTTTTCTTACGAACCAATGACGTTGGATTCAAAGTTTTCTGGATTTTCTTTTTTGCGGTAGCTCCAATGACAGCGGAATCCAAGTAACAACCTTCGCAAAATTGGTGGGGGATCTCTAGAAATTCCTTGGGATCCAAAGAGGATTTTACAGATTTGCTGGGGATTTGAGCCCTGACTAAGAACAGGAAAAAGGAGAAAGCAGACCCTTAAGCACCAATTTATTGCGTCTAGCACTCAGAGCTCTTGAATTAATTACAGCACAAATGGAGCAGTTAGTGTTAAGGTGCGTTGCTCCAAGGTAGTAAACATACTCCCTGTTTATCTGAATTGGGATTCTTATGCCCACAGGAAGTGCATTTTTTTTAAATCCTATTGTTTTTTTGCCACATTGAAAAGAGAAAAAGGGGTAGAAATAAAAAGCAGGAGATTTTTTTTTTTAAATGAAAGCAGGCTATCAACAATGGTAAAAAAAAAATATCATATAAAGGGTAGAAAAGATTAAAAGTAGAAAGGTACAAGTATCAGTTATGGTACATCAGAAACTACTTACCAGTAAGAAAAAGAAAGTTATAATGTTAAAAAGTTAGCAATCGGAATAGAACTCGCATGTTAGACAAAAAATGGGAGAGGGAGGAGATACACATTTAGAAAAAATAGTTGAGAGATAACCACTTACAAAAAAGGCTAAAATTATTATCCAGTATAATGCTTATAGAGTGAGCCTTGTCTGTGTGAGAAGACGGTAAATGAGATCTGGGGTACTTTTGGCTGACTGGGAAATTATGGGTAGAGGGAGGCGCTCGAGAGTTGATCTGTGGTCTAGTACATGTGGACAAGTCAGATCAGAGGTCGGATCCAGCACCCATACACAGAGGAAGCATGGAAAGGACATCAGATGTAACGTTAACCTCAGCACCACTGTGTAACCCTATATAACTTTCAATGAAACTCAAGAGATTCATCGAAGGCCTAATCCACTTCATGGTTTAGTATGCATTAGTGCAAAATGCCTCTAAAAATTACATTTCTGTGCTTAATTTAGTCTCAGTACAACATATTTGCTGGCCCTATGTATTTCAGAATAATACAACGGTCTTGTCATGCAAGAATTTATTTGGCCTGCACTGATCATCATTATTCCTATGTACACAGGCAACCTTTTGTTGGGTGTTAACATTTGATCTACCACTTCAAATGCACAATATTGATAAACATTCTAAAGTGGTTCCTTCAAAAACATGAAAGGAAAACAGGAATCCAATATATAGAAAAGAAAAAGTCAGTACCTTGCCACTGGTATTGGTTTTGAGGATTTCCTCCCTTTTATTTTGAACTCATGAGCTGCCGCCTCAGCTTCTTTCTCTGCTTTAAAAGCAGCATTTGGAGGTACAGAAGGAACACGAATTCTCAAACCAAACAAATGCTTCTTTTTCTTGATTTCTTTGCCTGACATAAACCTAAACAAGACAATTTATTTAATTATAGAAATAAAATGGTTTCCATGTTCAACAATAAGCTAAGGACACAAACACTCATTACTTACATAGTCTTGTTTTCTGTAAGAGCCTGCAGAACATGCTGATATCGTTCAGATTTTGGAGTATCAGAAAGCTACAAAATGAAATAAAAAATTATTAATTATAAATGAAAACATGTTACTGATATGCAAAGAATGTCCCCACTTTTTGCAGTTTTATGTAATCCATGTGTGTTCAAATTTGGTTAGAAAATCATTAATAAACCTGTATGAAGATTGGTGCAACACAGTGTGCAGGGAGTTGAACAATACTCAGCTCTGTTTTTTTCTGAGGAAAAAGAAGTTATGTACTCACCATAATGTTCCATCTGTGTTGTTGATCTTCATTCATTCTTGACGAATGGGACTCTTCCTGGAAAAGGTTCAGCCGTTATACATCTCTCGCCAGCCAAAAAAACTCTCGAGCTAAGACTCTACCCACAATCCTTCTCTCTCCATTAACTCAGATTGAGTTTGCAGATTATAGCAAGAATATTTATAGGAATGAAAAGCAGAAGCAAAGTCCAAGGAAGCAATCCTATGGAAACCCAGGACAAGGGTTTGATCTCCCAGGAAATTACAGGAACGACAAAAGATCGAAAACACAGATGGAACATTATGGAAAGTATATAACTTCTTTATCTGATGTCAATTTTCGTTCATTTTTGATGAATGGGACAGAGTCCCAAGCTACTTCAGACCCTGGGTGGCCTCTTATGGAAAGATATTTCTGACAAACATAAAGCCAAAGGATGCTCTTCCCCTGGAGACCATATCCAATTTTTAATGAGTGATAAAGGCATGACGTGTAGCCCAAGTTGCAAATGCACAAATTTCGTCCATAGAAACTTTTGAATGAAAAATTGCCAATGTGGCAACTGATCTGGTTGAATGCGCTTTAACAGAAACAGGTAACTTTTGGTTTTGTGCATAAATAAAGGTAACACAATCTCTCGGCCACTTAGATAAGGTCACTTTTGATGTAGCTTATCCCACCATTGCACCAGAAAAGGAGAAGAAGAATTTATCTGATTTCCTGGACTCTCTAATCCTGTTCAAACACATAGTTGCCTATATACGTCCAGTAAGTGTAAGCAATATTCACCTTTGTTAGGAAACTTGGGGAAGAAGACTGGTAACTCAATACTTTATTATAGGATTCAGAAACCATCTTAGGAAGACATGAATGGTTAGTTCTCAATGACACCCTGTCTTAATGAAAAATGATATACGGGGGTGGGGGGGGGGGTTGTACATAACACCTGGGTCTCAGAGACACATCTGGTGGAAGTGATGGCTACTAGAAAAAGAGTTTTCCAGGAAAGGAATTTGAGATGGCAAGTGCCTGCTGGTTCAAACAGAGGTAGTACTAAAGATTGCAAAAAGTACAGTTTTGTACCTACCATAAATGTAGATGTCCGATAGGAATGCATCTGCAGTCCTTACAAATGGGTTGTCCTGTCGTCAGGCAGCCCTTCGGTCGGCCGGATTCCAAAGTCTGGGTCTGGCCTCGGCTGGTGTCGCACTTCACCCGACGTCATAGCTGCAGTTCTTCGGGTATAAAGGCATCAGCCGACGCCATTTTCCTCAGTGTTTCTTGCCCCAGATGCCAGGTGCCCTCTTGGAAGGCTAAATTTGGATAAATGCCAATGATTCCAAATAGTAGAGAGCAAACACAAAAATAAGCATGTATGTACATATATACAAACAAATACACCATAATAGATTCCCCCAGCTAGCTATAAGATGGGCAAATACCCTAGGAGCACCACAGAGGGGAAGGCGGGTGGGTAATCCTGACTGCAGATGCATTCCTATCAGACATCTACATTTATGGTAGGTACAAAACTGTACTATGTCCTTCAAGGATGCATCTGCAGTCCTTACAAATGGGTAGAATACCATAGCCAAACTGGGGGAGGTGGAAAAATAAAGTTATGGTGTAGTTAGGGTCCCTTGCAAAACAGCAGTGGCAAAACCTGCTCGGGATCTAGAGTATAAAGGTAAATTATAATGCTTGGCAAATGTATGCACGGAGCTCCAAGTAGCAGCCTCTAAAATGTCCTTGGTAGCCACTCCTCGTAAGAAGGCTGTGGTTGTGGCTGTAGCCCTTGTAGAGTGAGGCCTGATGTTCTCTGGAGTTTTCTTTCCATGGTAGGAGTAACAAAATCTAATGCAATTTCCTATCCACTTGGAGATTGTCTGTTTTGAAATTGCTTTTCCTTCCCTTCCTGTTGCATATGCTACCAGCAGCTGGTCAGTTTTTCTATTGCCCTTGGTTCTGTCCAGGTAGTAGCGTAATTGTCTATGTACATCCAAGGTATGCAGCAGTCTTTCCCCCCTGTTCTGTGGGTTGGGGAAGAATGTAGGTAGGTGGATAGCCTGATTTAAAGAAACTCTGGAAACCACCTTAGGCATAAAGGAAGGATTTGTTCTCATGGACACTCTATCTTGATGGAAGATCAGGAAGGGTTGCACTGCCATTAATGCCTGAAGTTCAGATACCCTTCTTGCTGAAGTGATTGCCAGCAGGAAAGCAGTCTTCCATGATAAGTATTGCAATTCTGCTGTTGCTGCTGGTTCGAAAGGAGGAAGTGTCAATTTTTCTAGCACAAAGTTCAAGTCCCATGCTGGTAATGGTGGCTTCCTAGGAGGCTTTACATTTTTAATTCCTCTCAGAAACTGTCTGAGCAGAGGATGTGAGAAGACAGGAGGATCCAAGTCGTATTCTGCTGAAATAGCTGATGCATGAATTTTGATGGAGGAATAGGACAGGCCTGTGTGGAAGAGCTCTGCCAAGTATTCCAGAATGTTGGCGATGTTTACTAGTGACACATCATCTCCTTTTGCAGTACTCCAAATGAGATATCTTTTCCATTTTGCTGAATAATTTTTTCTTGTTGAGGGTCTGCGAGCCTCAAGGATAATGTCTTTAACCCTTTGGGATAAATTTGGGTTAATTGGTCTTATGCAATGTTCCAGGCAGTCAGCTACAGAGTTTGCAGGTTTGGATGCAGATTGTTGTAATTGTTCTGTGTTAACAGCAAGGGAACCAGGGGTAGTGGCCATATTTGTTCCCGAGACATGCTCCTCAGTAATGGATACCAATGTTGTCTTGGCCAGTCTGGAGCAATCAGAATGATCCTTGGACGGTCCTCTTTGATCTTCAATAGCACTTTGTGCATCAAAGGAAGTGGTGGGAATGCATATGCTGTCAGGTTTTTCCAACTGAAGGATAGGGAGTCCACCTTCCAAGCAAGTGGGTGGTACGTCCTTGTGCAGAATTTCTTTAGTTGGTGATTGCGTGGGGATGCAAATAAGTCTATTTCTGGGAGTCCCCATTTTCTTGTTATTGTTTTGAAGATGTCCGGATGCAGCATCCATTCGTGGGCATCCGTGGTAGTCCTGCTTAAAATGTCTGCTAGGATGTTTTCTTTTCCTGGTACAAAATTGCTTTTAACTGAATGTTGTAGCTCAGGGCCACATTCCAGAGATCTAGTGCCATCCGGCAAAGAGGATACGAATGTGTGCCTCCCTGCTTGTTGATGTACCACATGACTGTGGTGTTGTCTGTCCTTATCAGCAATGGACCTTGTTGAAGGAATGGTCTGAATGCCTGAATTGCCAGTTTTACTGCCAGCATTTCCTTTAGATTTATGTGTAGGTGCAGCTGGTTTTGAGACCATAAGCCTTGTATGCACTTGTCCAGCATGCGTGCCCCCCAACCGAGGTCTGAGGCGTCTGTCGTGATGGTTTGGCTTGGTTGAGCACTGTGAAAAGGCAATCCTGTGTTTGATTGACAAGCCTGAGCCCACCATAGGAATTCTTGCTATCAGATGGTTCTGTTTTGTTAAGGCCAAGAAGTAGAGAGGTAAGCTGCTTCTGTTTTTCTACTGTTAGGAATGCCATTTGCCTTGATGTGTCCAACTCTGCACCCAAAAAGGTTATTCTCTGGGATGGTATCAGCCTTGACTTTTTTATATTGACTGTGTATCCTAGGGCTTGTAGCAGATAAATGACTCTTTGTAAATCTTCTGCTAGCTTGCTTTTGCTGTCCGCTTGTATCAGGCAGTCGTCCAGGTATGGGTAGATTTGGATTCCCTGAAGCCTGCAATGAGCAATTACTGATGCCAGGCATTTCGTGAACACTCTGGGTGCAGTAGATAAGCCAAAGGGCAATGCTGAGAATTGATAATGCTCGGATCCTGCAAGAAATCTGAGGTATCTTCTGCAGTTTGGTCGTATGGGGACGTGCAGGTATGCCTCCTTGAGATCTAGAGTCACCAGCCAAGACTCCTTGCCCAGCATGGGAAGAAGCTGCTGTAGGGTCAGCATTTTGAATTTTGGAACGATGAGGAATGTGTTTAATGCGGACAAGTCGAGAATAGGTCTCCATTTGCCTTCTTTTCTTGGTACCAGGAAGAGTCTGGAGTAAAATCCCTTGCCCTGCTCCATAGATGGTACCTTTTCTACAGCTCTCATCCTTAATAATTGGAGTATCTGTTTTTATGCTTCCGTCTTTTGATTTGGAGGTAGGTTTGGCATTCCTCTCTTCCCTGGTAGAGTATGGAAGTGAAACCTGTAACCTTGGTCTATTATCTGTAAAATCCAGTTGTCTCTTGTGATGTAATGCCAGTTTGTTGTAAATAGGGCTAGCTTCCTGCCTAAGGGTGCTTGTAGTTGTTCCCTGGTAGGCGGTGCCAGAGCCAAGTCACTGTGATTGACCAGTAGTTGTGGTGGTGGCTGTGCCTCGCTGGTTGTTGCCCTGCCACTGACATCCTCTGTAAGCACCCCTGGATTGGCTTCTGCCTCTTGAACGCCTATTCCTGCCTCTCTGAGTTCTGGAGGAGTCTGGAAAGGACCAATTCTTGGAGGGCCAATTCCTGCTAAACCTCGGAGGTTAGACCTGTAAGAAATCTTTTACTGTTTGGACAGATTTTGCCTTCTCTTCCATCTTCTTCAGTACTTGTTGTGCTGGAGAACCAAACAAATTGATCTTATCCATAGGAGCATCCAATAGTTTTGATTTGATATGGTCTGGTAATGCCTGTTCTTTTAGCCATGCATGCCTTCTGATGACTGTGCCAGTCATGGCTGATCTAAAGGAAGCCTCCAGTGCATCATAGCCACATTTTAGGGAATGGTTACTGACTTGTTGAATGTTATGTACCATTTCCTGCACATATTTCTTGTCTACTGTTTCATCTGAAGACACTTTTTTGGTTAACTGATCTAGCAAAAACTCTTGATACTGCATCATGTGAAATTGACAGTTCAAGGCCCTAGCTGAAAGAGTAGCAGAAGTGTAAACTTTTTTACCCCATCTCTCTAGGGATCTGGATTCCCTTTCAGAGGGGAGGGTTTTTGGAGGAGGCTGCTACAGCCTTAGGTCCTTGGGAGATAGTCTCTGGATCTGCAAGGGGAGCCTTATACAGGTGGTAATGTGTGTCCGGGACCCTGTAGAATCTATCGGGCTTAACAGGGGCCGGAGGCAGAGAATCAGGAGCAGTGCAAGCATCATTAAATGCATCATCTACAACAGAAAGAACTGGAGGAATGGCTAAAGGCCTATGTTGAGGTAAATGCAGAAAAGTTCTAAGCCTTTTTCTGGAATCTGAAAAATCCTGGCCCTGCCACTGAAAATGTTCCCTCATAGCATGCAGGGTTTCCCCAAAGGAAAATTCCTCAGGCGGAGAGGTAGAAGGAATGGACTCTTCACCATCAGAGTCTTCATAAGGGGAGTATGGGGCCTCCAGGTCATCAGAGGAATCATCTGTAGACACTGGCTCAGGGGGCTCAGCTCTAGGCCTCTTCTCTGGAGGCGGGTGAGAGGCCCTGTCTGGTTGAGGTTGGGATCCTCGGATTAAAGAGATAAGATCCTCTGCTAAACTAAGCATTTGTGAACTAGAGCTAGGCCTGTGAGAGGGGGGCTTAGCAGGCACAGATTTAGTAGTTTTAGCTGCTTTAGCCCTGGCAAAGGCCTTAATGGACATGGCTGCAGGTGGCCTAGCAGCTCCACGTGCAGGGGTTGAAATATCCAAGGGAATAGTGTCTGATAATTCCTGAGAAACTGTAACAGCAGGTGGGATATCAGAAGCCGATTCCACGAGGCTGGAAGAGGCCTCGGCTGAAGGAAAGTTTTCGGCTGAAGGAGGAACCGCAAGCTCGGTTTCAGCCGAAACCGAGACACTCGCGGTTGGCTTAACCGCGGTTTCGGCCAAAACCGCGGACCGCGAGTGTCGGTCCTTTTCCTTGTGTTTTTTAGATATTTGCGAAGTCGGAGGATCCGACGGCATAATATAAGCAAAATCGGAGCCGAAAAACTCCTCAGCAAACTCCGACCGACGTCTAAGCGTCCGCCGGTTAAAAGAAGCACAAGCTAGACAAGCTGTGACGTCGTGGTCTGGGCCTAGACAAGGTAAGCAGTAAGAGTGGAAATCTTTATGAGGTATTTGTTTCCCACAAGTTAAACAGTTATTCACTTTTTCTGACATCGGCTGAGGCAAGAAAGAGTCCCCAACGGGGTACTTAGCTTTTAGAAGTCTTGATAGTATTCGGTAGTAGTAATTTCTGGTTCTGACCGACCGGCACTTGCGAACAGCTTCTGCTTCGGGCGCCACGCGGCAAGAAAGACTGGGGAAAATGGCGTCGGCTGATGTCTTTATACCCGAAGAACTGCAGCTATGACGTCGGGTGAAGTGCGACACCAGCCGAGGCCAGACCCAGACTTTGGAATCCGGCCGACCGAAGGGCTGCCTGACGACAGGACAACCCATTTGTAAGGACTGCAGATGCATCCTTGAAGGACATCCAAGTTAAGCTCCCATGGAACTAAGGGATCTTTGATTGGAGGTTTTAGACACAAGGCACCTTTTAGATAGAAACACCTTGCATAAGTAATGGGAAATTAAAGAATGGTCATCGTATCCATTGGGAAAATTAGAAATGACTGCTAACTGAACTCTAATGGTGGAAGCAGAAAATCTCTGATCAAAAAGGGTGGCTAAAAATTGCAACACTTTTTCAACAGGTGCCAAAAAGGGGTCCAAGTTGTTTTCAGAAGCCCAAATTATCTACTGGAATAGAGTCTCCAGGAGGAAGGTCTATGGGAAGCCAGAAGATTTTTTTTTGTATGGGTGAAGTTTATTACTCTGCCTGGCGACTAACGGAATTGGAGGAACCAAGCTGTGAACATGAGACAGTGTAGATCTGAATGCACCAATACCTGCAGGTGAGACAGCAGGTCTGGGACTGGGTCCAGAATTCATGGATGGTGACTCAAGTGAGGTCAAAGAAAGGAGAAACAAATTTGCCTGGTCCAGAAGGGGGGGGCATGAGAATCACTTTGTTTCGCAACCTTAGGGCTTTCTTTAGGAAGAGGGGTATGAGACAGAAAGGCATAAAGAAGACCAGAGGGCCAATCAAGAAGGAGAGTGTCTCTCGTGGTCTCCCCCCTGATGGGTATTAGGGCAAAGTTGCTATTGGTTGGGGAGGGATAGAGATCGCAGCAAGGCTGGGCCCATCAGCGAAAGATTTCCTTTGCCACTTTAGGATTGAGAGACCACTTGTGAGACAGTAGAAAGTGTCTTCTCAGACTGTCCGCTATCATGTTGGAACTCGTAGGTACTAGGCTATCTGCACGAGGGCATTTATAAGCCTAGCCAGAATGTGTCTGCTTTTGCCGCCCCATTCATTAATAAACTGCGCCTCTGTCAAGCAGAGCCAATGAAGTGCTCCCAGGGGTGTATTTTCTGTTACCCATCCACTCCGTCAAGGCTTCTCTTGAAGAGTGTTAGTGAGGGGCTCTGCCTAATGTAGTTAGGAATTTTGTTCCAAAGCATGGGGAATTCTCTGTGACAGGGATCTATCTCTCCAGCATGTTCTATTTATTGTTGTAGTGAGGTTTAGCTCACTAGAGCGCATGGCTCGCAGTGACTTGGATTTCTTTAGGTGGAGCATGTCCATCAATTCTGAGTTGGACATGGCTTTGTAAGTCAGGCAGAGATCACCTCTGAGTAAGCGATATGCCACTGAGTACAGCCAGAGTTTTTTCAGTCGGGCTGCATAGGACATATGTTTGAGGCCAGTAATCCTCTTGGTGAGGTGCTTTTGTGGTCTTTACAGCTGTTGGAAGTGTCTTGTGAGGTACATCCCAAATGGGGCATTGTACTCTATGATGGGTCTGATGAGTGACGAGTAGAGGGGCACTATAACCTCTTTATTTCTAGATGCGAACCCCTTAGTAATTAGATGGGCCACACAGAAGGATTTCTTAACTACTTTGGCAATATGATTGTCAAAGGAGAGATTACTATCTACCTGGGTCCCTAGATCTTTTATTACCTCTTCTGTATTAAGGGGGCTGCCGCTTATGTGGTAATTCGTGGGTGTTTTGTTTTTTCCAAATGGGATGACTATGCATTTTTTGGAATTTAGCTTGAGGCCATGACTTTGACACCAGGTGTCTGTCTCAGTAAGGCCTTTTTGAAGGATGTCTGTGTCAGCCGGAGAGTCAATTATGGCTCCCAGTTTGCAGTCATCGGCGAACTTGGTTAGCCATAGTCCTCATGTGTTTGCCTGTACTTCTGAGAAATACATGCCGAACAGTATGGGTCCCAGAACCAAGCCTTGCGGGACTGGTTTAGAGTCGGACCTGGAGCCCGCTATTCTTACCGTGCGAGTTCTGTCTGTAAGCCAGTTGGCAACCCATCTTGTGTGACAGGGGTTTATGTTCAGGCTGGTGAGTTTTTCTAGAATACCCGAGTGAGGAATGGTGTCGAACGCCTTGGCGAGATCAAGGTAGGCTGTGTGAACCACCTTTCCCTCGTCTATGGCCTTGGTGACTGTCTCGAAGAAGTCAACCAGGTTTAGTAGGCATGATCTGCCCTTAAAGCCAAACTGGGTTGGGTCAAATGTTTGGAGTTTCCCAATATCTGTTAATGAGTTCCATGATGATGCGCTCCATAGCCTTGCACACCAGGCTAGTCAGGCTTAAGGGGCGATGGTTACCAGGGTCAGCTGTGGCCCCTCCTTTGTGGAGCGGAATAACCATTGCTGTCAGCCATTCTATGGATACGTACCCTGTGGAGAGGCTGAGGTTGAACAGCATGTTTAGGTGGGGGGTTAGTTCGTTCTGTAGTTCGTGCAAGACGCAGCCTGGGACACCATCTGGCCGCACTGATGCTGTGTTTTTGGCTTTTGAAAGGGCTGTTTTCACCTGTGCTTCTGTGATTTCTGGGAAACTACACTTTTCCGGTATTGTTGTGGGCTCTTTTGAAAGTGAGAGGGGGGTGAAGTTTGCACTGAATCCATCTGCCAGGATGTTGGCAATATCAGTAGGTTCAGTATATTTTGTACTATTTTCAACTAGCTCAGAGCATATCTGTGAGTTGCCACTTAGATTCTTGACATAGCTAAAGAAGGCTTTGTGGTTATCTTTCAAATCCTTGGCTATTTTTCTTTCAACTTAGCCTTGGATGATTTTATGAGGGACCTTAGTTTCTTACTGATACTCATCAGGGATGTCTTTCCTTCTTGGGAATGGCTGTTTTTCTGAACTAGTTTCCTCCTCCTGTTGTATAACCTGTTTATGGCAGGGGTCCACCAGACTGGTTTCCATCTCTTAGGGGAGTGAGTCTTGGTTTTGCTAGGGCTGGCACGATCCATGCATCCTTGTAGGTGCTCATAGAGTGCAATTGTAAAGGATTCTGCATCTTGGGCAGTGTTATCCTTTAGCGTGGGGGCTGTGACAAGTACAGTTTTGTACCTACCATAAATGTAGACGTTCGAGTGTGAACACTGCTGTAGTCATTACACTTGGGTTATTCTGCCGTGGGTGGTTCCCCAGTCGGCCTGAGTTCCAAAGTCTTGGTCCGGCGTCGGTTGCTGTCGCCTCCTCCCTGACGTCAGTGCGACAGGGGTATATAAGACGCAGCCGATGCCATTTTCTTCAGTTTTTCTTGCCCCAGATGTCAGGTGCCCCCAAATAGGTAGGCAATTCAAATTGCTAATAAAACATACATAAGAAAAGCAAACAACAACTTTCAGTTACCAGCAAATACTCCCCATAGGTAGTAAAGGGTAGAAGGCATAGGTACGTACCAGCAACTAAGAGGGGAAGGAGGGAGGGTAACCTGGGCTGCAGCAGTGTTTACACTAACATCTACATTTATGGTAGGTACAAAACTGTACTATGTTCATTGTGTTATACTGCTGCAGTCATTACACTTGGGTGGAATCCCAAAGCTGAGGTAGGGAGGCTAGTTCAATAAGGCATTAAGGGTGGCTATGCTGCCCTGCAGCAAAGCAGTGGCGAAGCCAGCTCTGGATTTGGAGCATAAAGGCAAATGGCAATGCTTAGTGAAGGTATGCACAGAACTCCATGTTGCTGCTTCCAAAATATCCTTGGTAGGTACTCCTCTGAGGTAGGCAGTTGAAGTGGCTGTTGCCCTGGTGGAGTGAGATCTAATGCTGCTAGGTACAGGTTTCCCATGGTGAGTATAGCAGAAACGTATACAATGTCCTATCCATTTTGAGATGGTCTGTTTTGAAATGGCTTTTCCCTGTGCTCCTGCAGCATATGCTACCAATAATTGCTCAGATTTTCTGAAAGCTTTGGTTTTGTCCAAATAGAAGCATAACTGCCTGCGAATGTCCAGAGAATGTAGTAGTCTCTCCTCTTTGTTCTGTGGTTTTGGATAGAAAGTTGGCAAGTGAATAGTTTGGTTTAGAGCCACACTTGATACTACCTTTGGCATAAACGTAGGGTTAGTTCTTAAAGACACCCTGTCCTGGTGGAAAATGAGGAAAGGTTCCACTGCCATTAGTGCCTGTAATTCTGAAACTCTTTGTGCTGATGTTATTGCCAGTAGCAGAGCAGTTTTCCAAGAGATGTATTTTAATTCTGCTGTGTTAGCTGGCTCAAAAGGAGGTAAAGTTAATTTTTCCAAAACAAAGTTGAGGTCCCAAGTTGGGGTAGGTGCTCTATGGGGCGGTCTTATGTTTTTAGCCCCTCTGAGGTACTGTTTGAGCAAAGGATTAGAAAAAATTGGTGGATCCGTGTTGCAATGAGCAGAAATGGCTGAGGCGTGGATCTTGCTGGATGAGAAGGAGAGGCCCTTGTCCAGCATCTCAGTTAAATATTGTAGTATCTGAGGAATGTTTGGGACAAGAGGGTGAAGGCTTTATGCCTGGTTCCAGGCACAGAATCTCTTCCATTTATCCGAGTAGGCTTTCCTGGTGCTAGGCCTTCTGGCCTCCAGAATGACATCCATAACAGCTTTGGAGAGAGGCACTGCTTGCTTGACTAAGGAATTTTCCATGCAGCTAGGTTTAAGGTCTTTAGCTGGCTGTGAAGTATCTGATTGTTGTGCTGTGTCAGCAAATGCGGGATTTGAGGCAAAATCCATGGTGGTTCTTGTGCTAAGTTCTTTAAGATTGGGTACCAGTGCTGGCGTGGTGAAGTCTGGTGCAATCAGGATCATCTTTGGCTCTTCTTGCCTGGCTTTTATGAGTACCTTTGGAAGGAGAGGTAAAGGAAGGAAAGCGTATACTTGCAGGTTTTTCCAGCTGAATGAGACGGCATCCACTTTCCATGCTTGTGGATGGTAACTCCTTGTGCAGAATTTCTGTAGCTGGCAGTTCATTGGGGATGCAAACAGATCTATGTCCGGGCGCCACCATTTTTGTTAGCATTCTGAACACTTGTGGATTCAATTCCCATTCATGGGATCCATAATGTTTCTGCTTAGGTCGTCTGCCAGTGTGTCTTTCTCTCCTGGCAGGAATTGTGCTTGCAGATGAACTTGGTAGTCTAGAGCTGTGTTCCACAAGGTCATGGCTTGTCTGCAGAGGGGGTAGGAGTGTGTGCCCCCTTGCTTGTTTACGTACCACATAACTGTGGTGTTGTCTGTCTTTAGTAGTAGTTGTCCTGGATGAAGCAAGCCCTTGAAAGCTATAAGTGCATTTTGTACAGCTAGCATCTCTTTTTGATTGATGTGAAGATGCCTTTGCTCTGTGGGCCACTCGCCATGAATACATTTTCCTGCCATGTGTGCTCCCCAGGCGTAATCCAATGCATCTGTTGTCAGTGTTTGCCTGGCTGTGGGTTGAGTAAAAGGCTGTCCCTTGTTGAGGTGATAAGCTTGAGCCCACCATCAAAACTCCTGTTGAAGGCAAGGAATTAGTGGTATAACGGTTTCCAAACTTTGAAAGTGTTGAGACCATACACTCTTTAGGTACCATTGTAGTTTCCTCATATTCAGTCGGGCATATGGAATTAGTAGTATGCAAGATGCCATGTAGCCCAAGGCCTGCAGAATTTTTCTTGCAGGGAGTTGGGTCTTTGTTGCCATCAATTGAAAGTATTGAGTCAGTTGTCCTTGCTTGTCTGGCGTGAGATAAGCCATCTGGGCCGTTGTGTTCAAGCTGGCACCCAGGAATATTATCTGTTGTGAGGGCACTAGTTTTGATTTCTTTTCATTTACTGTGTACCACAGGCAACTTAATAACTTTTTTACAAACGCCAAATGCTTTAGAAGAATGTCCTTGCTCTCTGCTTGAATCAGGCAGTCGTCCAGGTATGGATAAATTTGAATTCCTTTTTGCCTTTGCAATTACTGGTGCCAGGCACTTTGTGAAGAACCTGGGCGCAGTAGATAAGCCAACGGGCAGTGCAGAGAATTGATAGTGCATTGAACCAGCTAGAAATCTGAGGTATCTTCTGCAGTTTTGTCTGATAGGGACATGCAGGTATGCCTCCTTGAGGTACAAAGTCACGAGCCAAGCTTTCTTGCCCAGCATGGGAAGAAGCTGCTGTAGTGTCAACATTTTGAATTTCGGAACATCCAGTTAAGTGTTTAGAGAAGAAAGATCCAGAATGGGTATCCAGGCTTTGTCCTTTCTGGGAACCAGAGAGAGTCTTGAGCAAAATCCTTGTCCTTGCTCCTGTGGTGGTACCTTTTGAATAGCTCTCATGAGTGCTGTAACTTGTTTTTGAGCCTCTGCCCATTGATTTGGTGGCAGATTTGGCATTCCTTTTAACCTTGGCAAAGTGTGAAATTGGAACCTGTAGCCTTGAGATACAATGTTGAGAACCCATTTGTCTTTGGTGATGCAATGCCAATTGTGATAGAAAAGTGCCAGTTTTCCTCCTAAGGGGGCGGCCATGAGAGAACTGTTTGGCAGCTTAGTGGGAAGTCATTGAGGCTTCTTTTTATAAGGTTGTGGCCTGTCTTCCCTTTCTTTCTGGCCTGGTGTACTCCATTGTCGAGGCCTGTAAGGACCTTGTGCTTGACCTCTACCTCTTGGACGTCTGTATCTGCCTCGGAGGTCTGTCTAACTGGAAAGGACCAATTCTTTGTTGGCCAATTTCTGCTAAAACGAGGAGGCTGAACCTGTAAGAAATCCTTCACCATTTGCATAGATTTTGCCTTATCCTCCATCTTCTTTAATACCTCCTCTGCCTTAACTTCAAACAACACATCCCGCTGCAAAGGTGCATCCAATAAATTTGCCTTAACATGATCTGGTAACGTATGTTCTTTTAACCAAGCATGCCTTCTAATGACAGAGCCTGTAACTGCTGCTCTACAGGAGGCCTCTAAGGAATCAAACCCACATTGCAAAGTATGTTTTCCCACTTGTTCAGCTGCATGCAATAAATCCTGCATTTCTTTAAAATTAGGAGGATCTGAATCTGGGAGCATCTTTCGTTTCAACCGAAACATCAAAAATTGCTGATATTTTAGCATGTGAAACTGGCAATTTAAGGCTCTCATTGCTAAAGTTGCAGACGAATATACTTTCTTCCCCATATGTCTAATGCTCTGGAATCTCTGTCAGAGGGGACTGGGTTTTTTGCTGATGAGGCCTTAATCCCTTTGGGTCCCTGAGAAATAGTTTCAGGGTCAGCAACATGGCTTTTATACAGAAATTTGTGAGAGTCAGGGACTCTAATATCTATTAGGTTTAACTGGGGCTGGAGGTAAGGAGTCAGGGTTTAAACTGGATTCAGTGTACACATCATCCACAATATCTAACACTGGCGGAATAGCAAGGGGTCTGTGTTGAGGCAATAAAAGGAAGTCTCTGAGCCTTTTCTTGGATTCTGAGTAATCCTGGCCTTCCCAATGGAAATGCTCCCTCATGGTATGAAAGGTCTCCCCCAAAGCAGTACTCCTCAGGCGGAGAGGCTGATGGAATTTATTCCTCAGCATCAGAATCCTCATAAGAGGGTAAGGAATATCCTAGGTCTGAGGATGAATCTGAAGAAATGGAAACCTGGTCGGAAGATTCATAGTCTGCATCCTGTCTGGGCCTTTTATCAGGAGGGGGATGGGACCCCCTGATCAGGGTGATTAGGTCTTCGGCCATTTTGAGCATTTGTTTCTTAGGCATTAAGCCTGTCCTGGAGAATGCTGTATCTGTTTCTTTGATTTTAAGGGGGCCTTAGACTTAGCAGAGGGTTTAATGGTTAACTGGGTAGGTCTGAAGACACCCTCTGAAGCTGTGGATTGCTCAGCTACTTCAGTTCCCTCAGAAGGGTTAGATTTGGTAGGCTGAAAACAGAGCGTCCGAAGGCCGAGCCAGCTCCACGTGGGAGTCGGAGGCGGGCTGTGGTTCTGTGGATACGGTCGTTAGGGGCTGCACAGGCGCCTCGCTGAAAACCGGAGAACCGGCGACCGGCCTAGAAGAGGCCTCATTGTCAGTTTTGGGTCTCGGATGCCTGTCCTTGTCTTTGTGCTTTTTACATAACCCGGTCGTCGGAAGTTCCGACGGCATGGTGTAATTGAATTTTCTGCCAAAATAATGTCGGGCAAAATCAAACCTTTGTTTAATAGTGCGCTTGTTAAACCTAGCACAAAACCTACAACCAGTGACATCGTGGTCTGGGCCTAGGTATGGAATACAATAGGAGTGGAAATCCTTATGAGGTATTTGCTTCTCACAAAAAATACAGTTATTAACTTTTAGTGACATCGGTCTGAGGCAAGAAAAAGTTTGCCCAACGGGGTACTTAGCTTTGTAGAAGACTTCGGTTCTGGATTCGGACTGAAAATCTCAGGAGTCGGCCGACCGGCACTTGCGAACTGCTTCTGCTTCGGGCACCACGCAGCAAGAAAGACTGAAGAAAATGGCGTTTGCTGCATCTTATATACCCCTGTCGCACTGACGTCAGGGAGGAGGCGACAGCAACCGACGCCGGACCAAGACTTTGGAACTCAGGCCGACTGGGGAACCACCTGATGGCAGGATAACCCAAGTGTAATGCCTGCAGCAGTGTAACACGATGAACATCTTACCGCTTTAGAAAAGTTTTTCACTGTGGTTTCCTTGGTTGGGGGTGGTAGTGGAGTGTGGACATCCAGGGTGATTAGTTTATGGTCTTATCTAACGAATGATGAGGTTGACCTCCAGTACGGAACACCTGTCGCCCATATTGGTGATGACCAGGTCCAATATGTTGCGGCCTCTGGTAGGGGAGTTTACCAGCTGATCCAGGGCATTTGAGTTGATAAATTCCAGGAAGCGCAAGCCTGGGAGTTTGTACTCAAGTAGTTTTCCCAGTTAATGGTAGGGTAATTGAAATCGCCCAATATCAGGGAGTTCGGTAGGGACTTCATGTTTTCCAGTGTCGCCAGAAAGGAGGAGTGGTGGTCCTGGGTCATGGAGGGTGCTCTGTAGCAGGCCACAATTTGCATTGCAGATTTGTCCGATGTTAGTTGCACATGGATAATCTCAGAGGCAACATGCTGCACCACTAACCAGAAGGTCTGGGTATCCTTGATGAATATGGATAGACCCCCTCCTTTTGTGTTTCAGTCCGTGTTCTGTGGCCGAAATGTGTGGTATGAGTTGTAGCCCAGTAGTGCTGGAGTGCTCTCTGGAGCCTTGAACCAGGTTTCAGTTACTGCACAGATGTCGACTTTCTCCATACTTAGGAGTGCTTCGAGTGCATGCATTTTGAAATTTTAAACTCCTGGCGTTGAGTAGCATAATCCTCATTTTTCTTTACTTGTCCTGCTCCCCAGGATATGCACTGCCACAAGAAAGTGGTTGGGAGATATCACCCACTGCCACACTCAGAGCTTCCTGGCATATGGGTAGGATTTGGTTCCACCCTGTTTGCTGATGTACCAAACCAATGACATGTCTGACTGGATCACAACCATTCCCACAGGAACAGCAGATTGAAAGGCTTGCAGTGCTAGGAGCACAGCCCTCATCTCCAGGAAACTTATGTGCACATCGGCCTCTTGCGCAGACTAAGTGCCTTGGACTGCTCTTCCCAGACAAAGCTCCCCCATCCAATCTGGGAGGCGCCCATAGTTACTATGGCCTTAGGTTGTGGGGCAACAAAGGGTCAAACCATTAGGATTTCTTCTGACTGCACCCACCAGGATAGATCCTTTTTGCAACATCCTCTTATTAAGATCGGGTGAGTCATGGGATGAGACAAGATGGACCACTGGGAGGCTAGAAGCCATTGAAATGCAGCTTCATGTGAAATCTCGCCAAAGGAACCAGGATGATGGCTGCCACCACAGATTCTAGGACTTGGACAAGTAGAGCGGGCACTTTTTCATTAAAATGAGCTGTACTTGAGACCTTATATTTTGAAGTGTGTGAAAGGGCAGAGAACCTATACACGAAACTTTGTTGAGGTGGGCTATGAATTCTAGGTCCTGACTGGGAGACAGCTGTGACTTCTCTCTGTTGACCGTTATGTCCAGGGTACTGAACAAGTGAATGAAGTCTGTGGCTTGAAGCAGTAGATGGCTGGTAGGGGTGGTGAGGAGCCAGTCATCTAGATAAGTAAACACCCGGAATCCATGTAGTCTCATGTGCGCAGTCACTGTTGCCATGCATTTGGTAAACACTCTGGGGGGTCTTTGGTGAGCCCAAAGGGCAACACTCTTAACAGACTGAACAGCGACAATCCAGAATTTTGTCTGCTTACAAACTTGCTTAGAATGCTGAGGTCTAATATCGGCCTCCAGTCCTCGGACTTCTTTGGCACTAAAAAGAAAGTACAGTTGTGTACACTTCCCATAAATGTAGATATTCGAGTGTATTCACTGTTGCAGTCATACTTTTGGGTTATCTGCTTGCAGTAGCCCTCAGTCGGCCTGATTAACAAAGTCTTGCGTCTTCCTTCCATGACGTCAGGTCATCAGGGGTATAAAACATGCAGCTGACGCCATTACATCAGTTTTTCTTGCCCCAGATGTCAGGTGCCCCCTTAATGGGAAGCAATTAAATCTATACATATACAAGATTATACCTAAAACAAAAAAGTAAATACACCAAAAAGCTTTTGGAGACAGTAAAGGAAAGTAGAGGTATATCTAAAAAAGAAGGGGGCTGGAGGGAGGGTAACCAGGACAGCAACAGTGAATATACTCTAACATCTACATTTATGATAAGTGTACACAAAGTACAGTTTTGTACCTACCATAAATGTAGATGTCCGAGAGGTATGCATCTGCAGTCCTAACAAATGGGTTGTCCTGTCCTCAGGCAGCCCTTCGGTCGGCCGGATTCCAAAGTCTGGGTCTGGCCTCGGCTGATGTCGCACTTCACCCGACGTCATAGCTGCAGTTCTTCAGGTATAAAGGTATCAGCCGATGCCATTTTCCTCAGTGTTTCTTGCCCCAGATGCCAGGTGCCCTCTAGGAAGGCTAAATTTGGATAAATATAAAAGTTTCCAAATAACAGAGAGCAAATAAAAATAAACATGTATATACATATATACAAACAAATACACCATAATGGATTCCCCCAGCTAGCTAGAAGATGGGCAAATACCCTAGGAGTACCACAGAGGGGAAGGAGGGAGGGTAATCCTGACTGCAGATGCATACCTCTCGGACATCTACATTTATGGTAGGTAGAAAACTGTACTATGTCCTTCAAGGATGCATCTGCAGTCCTAACAAATGGGTAGAATACCATAGCCAAACTGGGGGAGGAGGTAATAAGATTATGGTGTAGCTAAGATCCCTTGCAAAACAACAGTGGCAAAACCTGCTCGGGATCTGGAGTATAAGGGTAGATTATAATGCTTGGCAAATGTATGCACGGAGCTCCAAGTAGCAGCCTCTAAAATGTCTTTGGTAGCCACTCCTCGTAAAAAAGCTGTAGTAGTGGCTGTAGCCCTTGTGGAGTGAGGTCTGATGTTTTCTGGAGTTGCCTTTCCATGGTAAGAGTAACAAAATCTAATGCAATTTCCTATCCACTTAGAGATTGTCTGTTTTGAAATTGCTTTTGCTTCCATTCCTGTTGCATATGCTACCAGTAGCTGGTCAGTCTTTCTATTGCTCTTGGTTCTGTCCAGGTAGTAGCGCAATTGCCTATGTACATCCAAGGTATGTAATAGTCTTTCTCCCCTGTTCTGTGGGTTGGGGAAGAATGTAGGCAGGTGGATAGCTTAGTTTAGAGATACCCTGGAGACCACCTTTGGCATAAAAGTAGGATTAGTTCTCATGGACACTATCTGGATGGAAGATAAGGAAGGGCTGTACTGCCATTAATGCCTGTAATTCAGAAACCCTTCTTGCTGAAGTGATTGCAAGCAGGAAAGCAGTTTTCCATGATAAGTACTGTAATTCTGCTGTTGCTGCTGGCTCAAAAGGAGGGAGTGTCAACTTTTCTAGCACAAAGTTCAAGTCCCATGCGGGCAATGGTGGCTTCCTTGGTGGTTTTACATTTTTAATTCCTCTCAGAAACTGCCTGAGTAGAGGATGTGAGAAGACTGGAGGGTCCATGTTGTATTCTGCTGAAATAGCTGATGCATGAATCTTGATGGAAGAATAGGACAGGCCATTGTGGAAAAGTTCTGCCAAGTATTCCAGGATGTTAGCTATGTTTACCAGTGACACATTTTCTCCTTTTGCTGCACTCCAAATGAGATATCTTTTCCATTTTGCTGAATAAGTTTTCCTTGTTGAGGGTCTGCGAGCCTCCAGATAATGTCTTTAACCCTTTGAGATAAATCTGGGTTATTTTGTCTTATGCAATGTTCCAGGCAGCTAGCTGCAGCGTTTTTAGGTTTGGATGCAGGGTTTTGAAGTTGTTCTGTGTTAGCAGTAAGGGAACTAGGGGCAAAGGCCATATTTGTTCCCGAGACATACTCCTCAGTAATGGGTACCAATGTTGCCTCGGCCAGTCTGGAGCTATCAGGATGATCCTTGGGCGGTCTTCTTTGATCTTCAATAGCACCTTGTGCATCAAAGGAAGAGGTGGGAATGCATATGCTGTCAGGTTTTTCCAACTGAAAGATAGGGAGTCCACCTTCCAAGCAAGTGGGTGGTATGCCCTTGTGCAGAATTTTTTCACTTGGTGATTGTGTGGGGATGCGAATAAGTCTATTTCTGGCAGTCCCCATTTCCTTGTAATGGATTTGAAGATGTCTGGATGCAGCATCCATTCGTGGGCATCTGCGGTAGTTCTGCTTAGGATGTCTGCTAGTATATTTTCTTTTCCTGGTACAAATATTGCCTGTAGCTGAATGTTGAAGCTCAGGGCCACATTCCAGAGGTCCATTGCCATCCGGCATAGAGGGTATGAATGTGTGCCTCCATGTCTGTTGATGTACCACATAACTGTGGTGTTGTCCGTCCTTATCAGCAATTGACCCTGTCGAAGAAACGGTCTGAATGTCTGAATTGCCAGTTTCACTGCCAGCATCTCCTTTTGATTTATGTGTAGGTTCAGCTGGTCTTGAGTCCATAAGCCTTGTATGAACTTGTCCAGCATGTGTGCCCCCCAACCGAGGTCTGAGGCGTCCGTGGTGATAGTCTGGCTTGGTTGAGGGCTGTGGAAGGGCAGTCCTTTGTTCAATTGACAGGCCTGAGCCCACCATTGGAATTCTTGCTTCAGGCATGGAATTATTGGAATTTGGGTTTCTAGGCTGTGCTTGTGCTGAGACCATAAATTCCTTAGGTACCATTGCAACTTCCTCATATGTAGTCTGGCATGTGGAATCAATATTATGCAGGATGCCATGTAACCCAGGGCTTGCAGGACCTTCCTTGCTGTTAGCTGGTTCTGTGTTGTCAATGCCATGAAACAGAGAGGAAGTTGCTTCTGCTTTTCTGCTGTGAGGGATGCCATTTGATTTGTTGTGTCCAGTTCTGCACCCAAGAAAGTTATCCTTTGGGATGGTATCAGCCTTGACTTTTTGATAATGACTGTGTATCCCAGGGCTTGCAGTAGATGAATGACCTTTTTCAAATCTTTTGCTAATTTGTTTTTGTTGTCCGCTTGTATCAGGCAGTCGTCCAGGTAAGGGTAAATTTGAATTCCCTGAAGCCTGCAATGAGCAATTACTGATGCCAGGCATTTCGTGAATACTCTGGGTGCAGTAGTTAAGCCAAAGGGCAATGCTGAGAATTGATAATGCTCTGATCCTGCAAGAAATCTGAGGTATCTTCTGCAATTTGGTCGTATGGGGACGTGCAGGTATGCCTCCTTGAGATCTAGAGTTACCAGCCAAGACTCCTTGCCCAGCATGGGAAGAAGCTGCTGTAGGGTCAGCATTTTGAATTTTGGAACAATGAGATATGTGTTTAGAGCGGACAGGTCGAGAATAGGTCTCCATTGGTTTTCTTTTCTTGGCACCAGGAAAAGTCTGGAGTAAAATCCTTGCCCTTGTTCCATAGGCGGTACCCTTTCTATAGCTCTCATCCTTATTAAGTGGTCTATTTGTTCTAGAGCTTTTGTCCTTTGATTTGGAGGTAGGTTTGGCATTCCTCTCTTCCTTGGTAGAGTATGGAAGCGAAACCTGTAACCTTGGTCTATTGTCTGTAAAATCCATTTGTCTCCTGTGATGTGATGCCAGTTTACTGAAAATAAGGCTAGCTTTCCGCCTAAGGGTGCTTCTAGTTGTTCCCTGGTAGGCGGTCTCAGAGCCAAGTCACTGTGATTGTCCTGTGGAAGTGGTAGTGGCTAGATCTGTGGCAGTACTTCGCTGGTTGTTAGGCTGCCACTGACGTCCCCTGTAGGCACCTCTGGATTGACCTCTGCCTCTTGGGCGCCTATTCCTGCCTCTCTGTGCTCTAGTGGTGTCTGGAAAGGACCAATTCTTGGAAGGCCAGTTCCTACTAAACCTTGGAGGCTGGACCTGTAAGAAATCCTTGACTGTCTGGACAGATTTTGCTTTCTCTTCCACCTTCTTCAGCACCTGCTGTGCAGGGGAGCCAAACAAATTGAGCTTATCCATGGGAGCATCTAGGAGCTTTGATTTAACATGGTCTGGTAAGGACTGCTCTTTTAACCATGCATGCCTTCTGATCACTGTACCAATCATAGCTGATCTAAAGGAAGCCTCCCGTGCATCATAGCCGCATTTTAAGGAATGATTACTGACCTGCTGAATGTTATGTACCATTTCCTGAAGAGATTTTTTGTCTAATGGTTCAGGCGAGGACAGTGTTTTAGTTAACTGATCTAACATAAATTCCTGATACTGAATCATGTGGAATTGACAGTTTAAGGCCCTAGCCGAAAGAGTAGCAGAAGTATAAACTTTTTTACCCCATCTCTCTAAGGCCCTAGATTCCCTTTCAGAGGGGAAGGGGTTTTTGCCAGAGGTAGTTGCTACTGCCTTGGGTCCTTGAGAAATAGTTTCAGGATCTGCAAAAGGAGCCTTGTACAAATGATAATGTGTGTCCGGAACCCTGTAGTACCTGTCGGGCTTAGCAGGGGCCGGAGGAAGAGAATCAGGAGCAGTACAAGCATCATTAAATGCATCATCCACAACAGTAAGAACTGGAGGAATGGCTAAAGGCCTATGCTGTGGCAAATGCAAAAAGGTCCTAAGCCTTTTCCTAGCGTCTGAAAAATCCTGGCCCTGCCATTGGAATTGTTCCCTCATAGCATGCAAGGTTTCCCCAAAAGAAAATTCCTCAGGCGGAGAGGCAGAAGGAATGGAATCTTCTGCATCAGAGTCCTCATAAGGAGAATAAGGGCCCTCTGGAGGGTTTGTATTTTCTGAATCATCAGAGGAGTAATCTGAAGGGACTGGCTCAGGGGGCTCTGCTCTAGGCCTCTTCTCTGGAGGTGGGTGAGAGGCCCTGTCAGGGTGAGGTTGGGATCCCCGGATCAAAGAAATGAGATCCTCTGCTAGACTAAGCATTTGAGTACTAGAGCTAGGCCTGTGAGAGGGGGTCTTAGCAGGCACAGTCTTGGTTGATTTTGCTGCTTTAGCCCTGGCGAAAGCCTTAATCGACATGGATGCAGGGGGCCTAGCAGCTCCACGTGCAGGAGTAGATATATCTAAAGGAATAGTATCAGATAAATCCTGTGAACCTGCAAGAGCAGGTGGGATTTCAGTAGCAGATTCAGCCATGCTGGATGAGGCCTCGGTAGGTGGCAAGCTTTCGGCCGAAGGAAGAACCGTGGACTCTGTTTCAGCCGAAACCGAGACACTCGCGGTTGACTTAACAGCGTTTTCGGCCGAAACCGCGGACCACGAGTGTCGGTCCTTTTCCTTGTGCTTTTAGTTAATTGCGGTCGGAGTTTCCGACGGCATGTTATAAGCAAAAGCGGGCGAAAAACTCCTCAGCAAATTCCGACCGACGTCTAAGAGTCCGTCGGTTGAAAGAAGCACAGGCTAGACAAGCTGCTACGTCGTGGTCTGGGCCTAAACAAGGTAGACAGTAAGAGTGGAAATCTTTATGAGGTATTTGTTTCCCACAAGTTAAACAGTTATTCACTTTTTCTGACATCGGCTGAGGCAAGAAAGAGTCCCCAACGGGGTACTTAGCTTTTTAGAAGTCTTCGGTAGTAGTAATCTCTGGTTCTGACCGACCGGCACTTGCGAACAGCTTCTGCTTCGGGCGCCACGCGGCAAGAAAGACCGAGGAAAATGGCGTCGGCTGATACCTTTATACCCGAAGAACTGCAGCTATGACGTCGGGTGAAGTGCGACATCAGCTGAGGCCAGACCCAGACTTTGGAATCCGGCCGACCGAAGGGCTGCCTGAGGACAGGACAACCCATTTGTTAGGACTGCAGATGCATCCTTGAAGGACATCTGTACTATGTTCTTTGTGTTTCACTGTTGCAGTCATCATTTTAAATACAATTAGGAGCAGCTAAAAGGCCCTGCAAGACTGCAGTGGCAAAGCCAGCTCTGGATTTAGAGAAAATTGGCAGATGGTAATGCTTGAAAGTATGTACAGAACTCCAAGTAGCAGCTTCTAGGATGTCCCTGGCAGGGACGCCTCTGAGAAAGGCTGTACAAGACGCAGCCCTGGTAGAGTGGGGTCTGATCACCTGTGGGATAGGTTTTCCATGGTGTTTGTAGCAAAAAAGAATGCAATGGCCTATCCATTTGGAAATGGTTTGCTTTGAAATAGCCTTCCCCTTTGCCCCTTCAGCAAATGCCACCAGCAGTTGATCAGATTTCTTTTGAGGTTTAGTTCTGTCAAAGTAGAATCTAAGTTGCCTGTGCATGTCAAAGGCGTGCAGAATCCGTTCCCCTTTGTTCTGTGGATTAGAAAAGTAGGTTGGCAAATGTATGGACTGATTAAGGGCCACACTGGATAACACCTTGGGCATGAAGGAGGAGTAGTCCTGAGGGACACCCTGTCCACATGAAAGATGATGAAAGGCTCCACTGCCATGAGGGCCTGTAATTCAGATACCCTTCTTCCTGAAGTGATTGCTAAAGGAAAGCTATTTTCCAAGAAAGGAATTTTAAGTCCACAGTGGCAGCTGGCTCAAAAGGAGGAAAGGTGAGTTTTTCCAATACAAAGTTGAGGTCCCAGGCTGGAGTTGGAGCTCCTGGTGGTCGTAGATTTTTAGCCCCTCTCAGGAACTGCTTAAGCAGTGGATGAGAGAAGAGGGGTGGTTCTGTGTTAAAATGAACTGAGATGGCTGAGGCGTGAATTTTGATGTAGGAGAAAGACAGGCCCTTATGAAGCATCTCAGTTAAGTATTGTAAGATCTGAGGTAAATTGGCCACTGTTGTGTTCATCCCTTGAGATTGGTTCCAGGCACAGAATCTTTTCCATTTTTCAGCGGAAGACTTTCTGGTACTAGGCCTCCTTGTCTCTAAAATGACATCCAGCACTGGTTTACTGAGGGATGGTAAAGGAGAAATTATGTAATCAGCCAGGCTGCTAGATTCAGTGTTTGAAGTTGAGGATGCAGAAATTGGTTCTCCTGCTGAGACAATAGAGGCAGGTGCCATGGGGCCCACAGTGACACACTGCGCAAGAGGGGGCACCAGTGTTGGCGTGGCCAGTCGGTGCAATCAAAATCGTCCTTGGTTTGTCTTGTTTGATCTTTAGTAGTACTTTGGAGAGCAGAGGCAGAGGAGGAAAGGCATAAACTGATAGTTTTTTCCAGCTGAAAGACACAGCATCCACTTTCCAAGCTTGTTTGTGGGGAGTCCTAGTGCAGAATTTGTCAAACTGATAGTTTTGGGGGGAGGCAAGCAGGTCTATATCTGGGCTCCCCCATTTGCTTGTCAACATGTTGAAAATTTCTGCTTTCAGTTTCCACTTGTGTGGTTCCATGAGATTTCTGCTTAGTTCGTCTGCCAGTGTATTTAGTTTTCCTGGCAGGAATTGAGCTTGTAAATGTACCTGATAGCTCAGGGCTGTGCTCCACAATGCCATGGCTAGTCTGCAGAGGGGGTAGGAATGTGTACCCCCCTGCTTGTTTATGTACCACACAACAGTGGTGTTGCCCGTCTTTATCATTAATTGTCCTGGAAGAATGTGGTCCTTGAAGGCTGTCAAGGCATTCTGTACAGCTAGCATTTCTTTTTGATTGATATGCAGGTGCATTTGACTTGGGTTCCATTTGCCCTGAATGCACTTTCCTGGCAGATGCGCCCCCCCCCCCATGCATAGTCTGATGCATCTGTTAAGGTTTAGGCGGCAGGGGGTAGTGTGAATGGTTGTCCCCTGTTTTGGTGGCAGGCCTCTGCCCACCAAAGGAACTCTAGGCATAGGCAAGGTATGATAGGAATCATTGCCTCTAGATCATGTGAATGCTGACACCATAGGCTTTTGAGATACCATTGCAGTTTCCTCATATGCAGCCTTGCATATGGAATTAGAAGAATGCAGGAGGCCATGAACCCCTGGGCTTGCATTATTTGCCTTGCAGATAAAGGGGTTTTTGTGGCCATCTGTTTGAAGTAGGTTGTCAAATGAATCCGTTTCTCTGGCGTGAAGAAAGCCATTTGGGAAGTTGTATTCAAGCTTGCTCCCAGGAATATAATTTGTTGACAGGATACCAGTTGTGATGTTTTTTCATTTATGGTGTACCTCAGACAAGTCAGTACCCTTTGAACAAAGGCCAGATGATTCAAAAGTATGTCCTGGCTTTCTGCCTGAATTAGACAATCGTCCAGATGTGGGTATATTTGAATATTTTTTTGCCTACACAATGCAATGACTGGAGTTAGGCACTTTGTGAGTACCCTGGGCGCAGTAGATAAACCAAAGGGCAGTGCAGAGAACTGATAGTGCATGTAGCCTGCTTTGAAGCGTAGGTATTTTCTGCAAGACTCCCTGATAGGGATGTGCAGGTATGCTTCTTTTAACTCTAGTGTTGCCAAACATGCATCTTTGCCTAGCACAGGAAGCAGCCGGTGAAGAGTCAGCATCTTGAATTTTGGAATCACCAGAAAGGTATTTAGAGTAGAAAGGTCCAGGATAGGACGCCATATATTGCCTTTTCTGGGTACCAGGAAAAGTCTCAAATAGAACCCTTGTTCCTTTTCCTCTTCTGGTACCAACTGAATAGCCCCCATGCTTGACAGAGTACTTGAGTTTGGGCATCTGTCCACCCACTTGGTGTTGGTAAGGTGTGAAAGTGAAATCTGTACCCTTGGGACACTATATTTAAAACCAATTTGTCCTGGGTAATGAGTTCCCAGTTTTTTGGCCTGCAGACCAATCTTTCCACCTAAAGGAGCATTCAGTTGGGAAGTGCTTGGAAGTTTTAGAAGCAAGTCACTGAGACTGTTTTCCATAGGGGGGAGTCTTACTACTCCCAGATTGGGTGCGGAAAATCCCCACTGCTTAGTCTTGTGTGTCCCCTGGGACTGAAATCTGGGGTTTCTGCTATGTCTGGGTTTGGCCTGAGAAGACCTTGAAGAGGCTGGAAAGGACCAATTCTTAGTGGGCCAGTGCCTACTAAATCTAGGAGGCTGGACTTGTAAGAAATCTTTAACAGTTTGCATAGATTTAGCTTTATCTTCCATCTTTTTAAGAACTTCCTCAGCCTTGTTGCCAAACAGGCGGTCCTGATTTAAGGGAGCAACCAACAATTTAGCTTTAACATGATCTGGTAAAGAATGCTCCTTAAGCCAAGCATGCCTTCTGAGCACAGAACCAGTAACAGCAGCCCTGCAAGAGGCCTCTAAAGAATCAAATCCACATTGCAAAGTATGTTTTCCAACCTGTTCAGCAGAATGCATTAAATCCTGTAATTCTTTATTTTCCGCACAGTCAGGAATCATCACTTTCTGTTTAAGCAATCCAATAACATGTTGTTGATACTTTAACATATGAAACTGGCAGTTTAACGCACTAACGGCCAAGGTTGCAGAAGTGTAAACCTTCTTAAACCATCTATCCAGCGCGCTGGAGTCCCTATTAGAAGGGTAGGATTTTTAGCAGTAGAAGCCTTAATGCCCTTGCATCCCTGTGAAATAGTCTCTAGATCCACAATAGGATTTTTAAAAAGGAACTTGTGTGAATCATGAACCCTGTAATATTTGTCAGGTTTTCTGGGAGCAGGAGGCAAGGAATCAGGGGCCAAACTAGATTCCGAAAAAGCATCATCAACAATGACTAGTACTGGAGGAATAGCTAAAGGCCTATGCTGAATCAGGAGTAAGAAATCCCTAAGCCTCTTTTTTGAATCAGAAAAATCCTGGCTTTCCCAGTGGAAATGCTCCCTTACAGTATATGTAAGGTTTCACCAAAAGAAAAATCCTCTGGACAGGAAGCAAAGGGAATAGAGTCCTCTGCATCAGAATCCTCAAAAGTAGATATGGGCAAATCCAGATCATAAGAAGAATCAGAAAAATCAGAATCCTGGTCAGAAGATTCATAAACAACTTCAGTCCTAGGTCTCTTAGAAGGGGGAGGCTGGCTTCTCCTGATTAGAGTTATAAGATCTTTAGTCATTCTTATCAAATGTTGTTTTAGGCATAGAGGCCTGAGCATGCGGGCCTGGGCATCGTATTTTTAGGCATGGTTTGAGATTTTAGGCCTAAAAAAAGAAGGAGGCGTTGGTTTAATATGCAAGTCCATAGGCCTGAATACACCCTCAGAAGCCGGTGCCTGCACAGCGGCTCCAGACCCATCCAGGGTAGAGACATCCGCAGGTTCCATAGTTGAAGCATCTCGCGGCATACCAGACTCTGACTGGGTCTCAGTAGAGACCTGCGAAGCAGAAGTAGCGGGTATCAGGGGCTGCGAAAGTGCCACACTGGCGACTGGCTTAGGAGAAGCGTCGTCAGCAGTTTTGGACCTTGGCAGCCTCTGTCTTTATCCTTGCGTTTTTTCAGAATCCCGGTAGTCGGATGGCTAACTGACATTTCTGGATAATTAAACCACGAATCAAAATATTCTGAGGCGAAAATATACCGATGGACAGTGCGCTGATTAAATAAAGCACAAAACCAACAGCACGGTACATTGTGGTCAGGGCCAAGGCAAGGAATACAGTACGAATGAAAATCTTTATGAGGTATTTGCTTTCCACAAGTAATGCAATTACTAACTTTTACTGACATCAGTAAGGAGCAAGAAGAAGTTTACCCAACAGGGTACTTAGCTTTAGTTCAAGACTTCGGTTCTGAAACTCGAAAACGAAAATTTCAGGAGTCGGCCGACAAGCACTTGTGAACTGCTTCTGCTTTGGGCATTGCACGGCAAGAAAGACTGATGTAATGTCATCGGCTGCATGTTTCATACCCCTGATGACCTGACGTCATGGAAGAAGGGACAGCAACCAACGCAGGACCCAAGACTTTGTTAATCAGGCCAACTGAGGGCTACTGCAAGTAGATAACCCAAAAGTGATGACTGCAACAGTGAAACCCGAAGAACATCATGGAGTAAAACCCAGATCTTATCTGATCTGGCAGGACTTCTTGGATGAATTTTTCTAGGAGCTTTTGAACTTCTATGGCTGCTTGATTCTTCTGATTGGGTGGAACAGCAGAAATTTTTCCCAGTGATCTCAGAAAAAGGGTGAAGGGTGTGTGATAGCCTCTGGTAATGATTCTCTGCACCCAAGTGTCAGAAGTTATTTGCTCCCAGGCTGTCGTGTGTCGTGAGAGTCTTCCCCTGACTGCTTCCAGAAGTAAGCAATCTGGCCTCCTTTCAGAAGCCCTGGTAAGGTTGTCCAAAGAAAGAGTACCTGGAACTCTGGTTTCGTGGGCCACCTCCACCTCATGGGCGAGGTGAGCTCCTCCCCCTCTGCCCCAAAGGAAGCCAGTGCCAAGTGTGTCTTGGAAAGGCCCCCGGGACTTTTTGAACCACATCTTTCCACTCCTCTGATTCCTGGAGCAGGATTGCTAAGGAGTAGAAAAACGAATAACCACAGCAACGGGGTCTTTCCATCCTTCTCACATCTGGCTAGTGTGTCCTTCACCTTGGGGCCAAATAAGGATGATCCGTCAAAATGAGCAGTGACTAAGGAAAACTTGAACGGCTCCGTAAATTTACACAAGTGCATCCAGTCGTGGCACCTTATTGCAATGCCAGAAACTATTGCTCTGGTCAGGCCTTTAGCTGCGTGTGCAATGAGCTGCAAGGATGAGTTCGATATAGACTCCTGAGTGGCTAGCTGAGATGCAACCTTGCCCTGCACCTTGTCAGACACTGCTCCCATGACAGTATCTGTTAACTTTTTAATCAGATCTCTCTGAAGTCTAGTAAAATGTGCCATGATGTTCAAGGACCCGAGTGCGAAGGTCGATGAAGCGCAGACCTGCTTTCCAAATCTGTCCATCTTCCCAAACTCCTGGTTAGGAGGGTGGACAGTAGAACTCTCATTGTTGAGCTCTTTCTTGGTGGCAACTGCCACCACCATGGCATCTACTGCTAAACCCTTGGCCCAATGTTGGTAATCTTCAGGAAGTGATACAATTATGTCCAGTTTCCAGGGAATAGGCTCTATGGAGTCAGGACCTTCCAAGCCCGTTGTGATATAAGCTTTTGATAGTCAGCTGGTGGGGTCACTCAGAAAGTAGACAGTCGAGCACCGAATGCTTGCAAGTACATGGATTCCTCTGAGGTTGGGGCTTCCAGTTACCCCTCTGCTTGAGGATCTCTAGGATGTCTCCAAAGGAGATATCTTCATGGGCTAACTGTGGGAAACCTTCCCCTTCATTGAAATCTGTGTCCTCTGTGACAGATTCTTCCAGGGAATCTAGGTGCATCCTCTTGCACGTCTTATGGGGGAGGGGTTCCTCAGCGGGAATCTCTAAGGAAGACTCAGAAGAAGGGACCTGTGCAGGGGTAATGAAGAGTTGGTGCTTGTTGTCCTGTCATGGAAACTGGTGTCAGCTCTGGACCAGAAGATATGGTAATGTGACATTGATGCAGGAGGAACCAGCTGACAGCATACAGAGGCTAAAGCTCTCTCCATAACATATAAGGCAAGACCCCCCCCCCCCACCAAAGAGGAGTGGGAACACAGAACAGAGAAAGATCACTTCAGAAACAGGGTCACACCCCACCCCAGAGTCCCCCTTCCGAAGCAGGAGCTGGGGAAGGACCCGCAACCGACAAGGTCCTGAGAGCCAAGGTCTGCTCCATATAAAAACATGAGCTGATCCAAGATCCTTGGAGCCAGAAGTTGAGGCTCGGCCACGAGAATCTGTTGGTTCCAAGGATGGAACCAAAGAAGCCAGAGCAACATCCAGTGCCAAAGTAGAGATGTCTAACTGCACAGGAACAGCTGGCACTGGTGGTGGTGGGGGGGGGGATTGAAGTGTTGGTCTCCAGTCAGAGGAGGAGACAATGAAGGAGTCCTTGGAGAAGATACCCCAACTCCAGGAGGGAGAAGGGCCTGAGAAGAGGCCAGAATACCTCTAGCCACCAACAGCTGATCCACCTATCTCACGTCTACCTCTGACAGACTCCTGGAGGATAAAATGGAGAATCCTGAAGGAGACTCAGGTCATACCAGAAAGGGACTGGGCAACTGGCCTGCAAAAGTGTCTATGGAAGGTGAATACTTCGTACTGGAAAAAAGATTCAGGTCTGGTTTCAGCGTTGAGGGGGTGGGCAGAGCCTGCTGAGGCACCAATGGAGAAGTCGGCACTGAGCTGGAAACTAAAGAATGCATTGTTGATGCTGGTGCCAAAAGCACCGTAGCGACAGTTGTGGGAGTCAAGGATTCTTTAACTCAATGTTTCGGTACCTTTGCTTTCAGTTCTGTGGAGGTAGTCGGAACTGTAGCCTTATGTTTTTGTGCCACAGGGGACACGGGTACTGTGTGGCTCTTCTTTTTGACATGGTCTGACTTGGGATCAGACTTGGACAAAGCTTCACTGAAGGTAGTTTTTAACAAGCCCTTCAAAATGATCTTATTCCGATGCTTGGCCAAGGCCAGGTTACTAAAGGCCTGGCAGATGTCACAATTTTGATCAAGATGTGAAGCTCCTAGACAAACACACAAAAGCTGCCCATCAGAATTGGACATCTTTCTTCCACAGTCTTGGCACTGTTTAAATCCAGAACTGCATTTAAGCTTTTCTGCCATTTTAACAATTAGTGTATAAAGGACAAAAGTACAGTTGTGTACACTTACCATAAATGTAGATGCTCGAGTGTATTCACTGGTGCAGTCATTACATTTGTGCAATCTGCTGGCAGGTTGCCCTCAGTCAGCCTGATTAACAAACTCTTGGGTCCTGCGTCTGTTGCTGTCCCTTCTTCCATGACATCAGGTCGTCAGGGGTATAAAGCATGTAGCCAACGCCATTACATCAGTTTTTCTTGTTCAGATGTCAGGTGCACCCCTAATGGGGAGCAAATCAACAAAAACACAAAGGTATACCTCCAACAAAAAGCAAATAGACTAAAAAGGCTTTTATGCATAGTAAAAGAAAGTAAAGGTATAGTCAGAAGAAATTACGGGGCTGGAGGGAGGGTAACCAGGACTGCAACAATCAATACACTTGAACATCTACATTTACACAACTGTACTATGTTCTTCGTGTTTCACTGTTGCATTCATTACATTTGGGTAGATTACCAAAGCTATGGCTGGGAGGAGGAGTTTATAAAGCATTAGGGCCAACTATAAGGCCCTGTAAGACAGCAGTGGCAAAGCCACCTCTGGATTTAGAGCAAACAGGCAAATGATATTGTTTGGTGAAAGTATGTACAGAACTCCAGGTAGCAGCTTCTAGGATGTCCCTGGTAGGAACACCTTTGAGAAAGGCTGCAGAAGCAGATGCAGCCCTGGTGGAGTGAGATCTGATCCCCTGGGGATAGGTTTTCCATGATGCTTATAGCAGAAATTAATGCAATGGCTTATCCATTTATAGATGGTTTGTTTTGAAATAGCCTTCCCCTCTGCCCCTGCAGAAAATGCTACCAGCAGGTCAGATTTTCTTCGAGGTTTAGTCCTGTCCAAGTAGAATCTAAGTTGTCTATGCATATCCAAGGAATGCAGAATCTGTTCCCCTTTGTTTTGTGGACTGGGAAAGAATGTTGGCAAATGAATGGACTGATTAAGAGCAACACTGGATACCACTTTGGGCATGAAGGATGGATTGGTCCTGAGTGACACCCTGTCCGCATGAAAGATGATGAAAGGCTCCACTGCCATAAGGGCCTGTAATTCAGAGATCCTTCAAGCTGAAGTGATTGCTAAAAGGAAGGCTGTTTTCCAAGAAAGAAATGTTAAGTCTGCAGTAGCAGCTGGCTCGAAAGGAGGTAGAGAGAGTTTCTCCAATACAAAGTTAAGGTCACAGGTAGGGGTTGGAGCTCTCCTGGGTGGTCTCAAGTTTTTTGCCCCTCTGAGGTACTGTTTGAGCAGAGGATGAGGGAAGTTGGGAGGTTCTGTGTTATAATGAGCTGAAATGGCTGAGGCGTGGATTTTAATGGAGAAAAAAAGAGCGGCCCTTCTGATGTATCTCAGTTAAGTATTGCAAAATCTGAGGTAAATTGGGCGCTGCTGTGCTCATCCCTTGAGATTAGTTCCAGGCACAGAATCTTTTCCATTTGTCAGCATAAGACTTTCTAGTACTGGGTCTTCTTGCCTCTAAAATGACATCCATCACAGGTTTGACGAGGGATGAAAAGGGAGAATTTAAGTGATTAGCCAGGTTGCAAGGTTCAATGTTGGAAGCTGAGGGTGCAGAAATTGGTTCTACTGCTGGGACAGCAAGGAAGGGGTCTGAGGCAGGTGCCATGGAGATAACTGCAACAGGCTGCGCAGGAGGGGGTACCTGTGCTGGCACGGCCAGTCTGGAGAAATCAAGATCATCCTTGGTTTGTCCTGTTTGACTTTTAGTAGAACTTTGGAGAGCAGAGGCAGCGGGGGGAAGGTGTAGACTGATAGGTTTTTCCAGCTGAAGGACACAGCATCCACTTTCCAGGCTTGTTTGTGGGGAGTCCTTGTGTAAAACTTGTCCAACTGGTTGTTCTGGTGGGAGGCAAATAGATCTGTGTCTGGGCTCCCCCATTCGCTTGTCAACATGTTGAAAATCCTTGGTTCCAGTTTCCATTCGTGTGGGTCCATGAAGATTCTGCTTAGCCCGCCTACCAGTGTATTTAATTTTCCTGGCAGGAATTGAGCTTGTAGATCCACTTGGTAGCTCAAGGCTGTGGTTCCACAATGCCATGGCTAGTCTGCAGAGGGGGTAGGAATGTGTACCCCCCTGCTTGTTTATGTACCACATAATCGTGGTGTTGTCCGTCTTTACCATTAGTTGTCCTGGAAGAATGTAGTCCTTAAAGGGCTGTCAGAGCATTCTGTACAGCTATCATTTCTTTTTGATTGATATGTAGGTGCATTTGACTTGGGTTCCATTTGCCCTGAATGCATTTCTCTGCCAGGTGCACCCCCCCCCCCCATGCATAGTCTGATGCATCTGTTGTCAGGGTTTGGGCAGCAGGGGGTAGAGTAAATGGTAGTCCCTTGTTTTGGTGGAAGGCCTCTGCCCACCAGAGGAACTCTAGGCGTAGGCAAGGTATGATAGGAATCACCGTTTCCAGGCTGTGAGAATGTTGACTCCATAGGCATTTTAGATACCACTGCAGTTTCCTCCTATGCAGTCTTGCATATGGAATTAGAAGAAAGCAGGTCATGAACCCCAAGGATTGCAGTATTTGTCTTGCAGATACAGCAGAGTTTTTGTGGCCACTTGTTTGAAATAGGTTACCAAATGAATTTGCTTCTCTGGCGTAAGGTAAGCCATCTGGGAAGTTGTATTCAAGCTTGCTCCCAGGAATGTAATTTGTTGACAGGGTACCAGTTGTGATTTCTTTTCGTTTATGGTGTACCCCAGACAAGTTAGAACCCTTTTTAAAAACGACAGATGATTTAAAAGTATGCCCTGGCGTTGTGCTTGAATTAGACAATCGTCCAGGTATGGGTATATATTTGAATACTTCTTTGCCTGCAAAATGCAATAACTGGAGCCAGGCACTTTGTGAATACCCTGGGCGCAGTAGACAAGCCAAAGGACAGTGCAGAGAACTGATAATGCGTGCAGCCTGCTTTGAAGCGTAGGTATCTTCTGCAAGATTTCCTGATTGGGATGTGCAGGTATGCTTCTTTTAAATCTAGTGTTGCCAACCAGGCTTCTTTGCCTAGCATAGGAAGTAATTGAAGAGTCAGCATCTTGAATTTTGCAATCTCCAGAAAGGTGTTTAGAGTAGACAGGTCCAGGATTGGACGCCATAATTTGTCTTTTTTAGGTACCAGAAAAAGTCTGGAGTAGAAACCTTGTCCCTTTTCCTCTTCTGGTACCAGTTGAATAGCCCCCATGCTTAAGAGAGAAAGTACTTGTTTTTGAGCCTCTGCCCACTGATTTGGGGGCAGGTCTGGCCACCCATTTGGTGTTGGCAATGTGTGGAAATTAAATCTGTATCCCTGGATTACTACATTTAAAACCATTTGTCCTGGGTTATGAGTTCCCAGTTCTTTGCATGAAGAGCAATCTTTCCCCCCAAAGGGGTGGTCAAAAGATAAGTGCTTGGTACTTTTAAAAGGAAGTCATTGAGACTGTTTACCATATGGGGGTGTCTTGTTATTTCCAGATTTGGAAGTGGAGGCCCCCCACTTCTTGGTTCTGAGAGTCCCCTGGGACTGAAATCTGGGATTTTTGCTGTGTCTGGGTTTGGCTTGAGAAGACCTGGAAGGGACTGGAAAGGACCAATTCTTAGTAGGCCAGTGCCTACTAAATCTAGGAGGTTGCACTTGTAAAAAAATCGTTAACAGTTTACACAGATTTAGCTTTATCTTCCATCTTTTTTAAGAACTTCTTCAGCCTTGTTGCCAAACAGGCAGTCCTGATTTAAAGGAGCATCCAACAATTTAACTTTAACATGACCAGGCAAAGATTGCTCCTTAAGCCAAGCATGTCTTCTAAGCACAGACCCAGTAACAGCAACCCTGCAAGAGGCCTCTAAAGAATCAAAACCACATTGCAAAGTGTGTTTTCCAACTTGTTCAGCAGAATGCATTAAGTCCTGTAAATCTTTATTTTCCACACAGTCAGGAATCATCATAATTTTCTGTTTAATCATTCCAGTAACATGTTGCTGATACTTTAACATATGAAATTGGCAGTTTAAAGCTCTGATTGTCAAGGTTGCAGAAGTGTAAACCTTTTTACCCCATCTATCCAGAGCCCTGAAGTCTCTATCAGAGGGGGTAGGATTTTTAGCAGTAGAAGCCTTAATGCCCTTGGGCCCCTGAGAAATAGTCTCTGGATCTGCAACAGAATTTGTGAAAAGGAACTTGTGGGACTCAGGAACCCTGTAATATCGGTTAGGTTTACTAGGAGCAGGAGGCAGAGAATCAGGGGCCAAACTGGATTCTGAGAAAACACCATCAACAATGTCTACTACAGGAGGTACAGCCAAAGGCCTGTGCTGAGGTAGAAGAAGGAAAAACCCAAGCCTCTTTTTTGAATCAGAAAATTCCTGGCTTTCCCAGTGAAAATGCTCTCTTAAAGTATGTAAAGTTTCCCCAAAAGAAAAATCCTCATGAGGGGAAGCAGAGGGAATGGAATACTCTGCATCAGAATCCTCACAAGTAGGCATGGACAAATCCAGGTCATCAGAAGAGTCAGAAGAAACAGAATCCTGATCAGAAGACTTATAATCAAGCTCAGCTCTAGGCCTCTTGGGGTGGGGGGGGGACTGACTACCCCTGATTAGAGTAATTAGATAGTCAGCCATTTTTATCATTTGTTTTTTTAGGCATAAGGGCCTGAGCATGTTGTCTGGGCGTCGTTTTTTTAGACATGGATCGAGATTTAGGTCTTAGCAATGAAGGAGGTTTCGTTTTAATATGCAAGTCTGTAGGCATGAATACACCCTCAGAAGCTTCGGACCCATCCAAGATAGAGACATCTGCAGGTTCCATAGCTGAAGCATCTCGAGGCATACCAGACTCCGAATGGGTCTCAGTAGAGGCCTGCGAATCAGAAGTAGCGGGTATCAGGGGCTGAGAAAGCGCCTCACTGAGTACCGGCGAACTGGCGACTGGCTTAGGAGAAGCATTGTCTGCAGTTTTGGACCTCGGCGGCCTGTCTCTGTCTTTATCTTTACGTTTTTTCAGAATCCCGGTCGTCGGATGGCATTTTTGGATAATTAAACCAAGAACCGAAATATTTAGAGGCAAAATTATACCGACGGATAGTGTGCTGATTAAATCGAGCACAAAACCGGCAGTACGGTACGTCGTGGTCAGGGCCTAGGCAAGGAATACAGTACGAATGAAAATCTTTATGAGGCATTTGCTTTCCACAAGTAATGTAATTATTAACTTTTACTGACATTGGTAAGGAGCAAGAAAAAGTTTCCCCAATGGGGTACTTAACTTTAAGTTGAAGACTTCGGTTCTGAAACTCGAAAACGAAAATGTCAGGAGTCGGCCGACCCGCACTTGCGAACTGCTTCTGCTTCGGGCACCGAACGGCAACAAAAACTGATGTAATAGCATCAGCTGCATGCTTTATACCCCTGACGACCTGACGTCATGGAAAAAGGGAAAGCAACCGATGCAGGACCCAAGACTTTGTTAATCAGGCCAACTGAGGGCAACCTGCCAGCAGATTGCCCAAATGTAATGACTGCAACAGTGAAACACGAAGAACATCTAAACAGACCAACTCACATGCACACAAAGGATAGAACAAAATTCTACTAACTACTGCAGTAGAAAAATAGCAGAAGGTACAAGAGAAAAGAGGGAAGGAAAGTACCAACAATGGTACTAAGAATTACCACAAGTGGTAAGAGGGCTGGGAGAGAGTTTACTAACAATGGTAACTGAGATTACCAGAGGTAAGTGGTAGAGTATTCGAACACACACAACTGAAAAATTACAATGTATAATATAGAAAAAAATGCATATTTATCAATATAAAGGGAAATACAACGAAATAGCTTAATAAGGAAAATTTTTAAAGACTTAGCTGAGAGCAACGGCTGATACGTCTTGACGACAGCGGCAAACGAGATCTGAGGTAATGCACAGTGGGGGATTGTGGGTAGAGTCTTAGCTCGAGAGGTTTTTTGGCTGGCATGAGCTGTATAACGGCCGAGCCTGTTATGAAGATCAGAACAGAGTCCCACTCGTCAAGAATGAACGAAGATTAACATCAGATTATATGATCAGTTACGGGGGTAAAAAGCAGGAAGAAAGTGAGATCAGCTTTGATTACAATCAGCAAGACTTAGTAAAGGCACTTATGCTTCCTTCATCATGAAGTCTGCCTAAGGTTACTACTTGTCCCTCATTACACAGATCAGCTCCTATTTGGGATATGTTGGCAAAAAAAAAAAAAAAAAAGGCACATCTTGAGATTTTAAGGCAAAGATAAATAAGCTTGCACCAATACTTACATAAAATTATTCTGTATCTGAAACACCTTAGTATGATATAACACAACAGAAAGAACTCATACTCTACAATAATAAGCCTTTACCTTGGCAAAATGTCAAGTCCAGTCCTTTGTACTAGCTGCAGGTATGGCTTGTCATCACATTTCTGCAAAATATGTCCCCCTCTAAGCATATGAAAAGGTAGCAACTCTTAACTCTGGCTCCAAATAGCTGTCCTTTTAAAAGGTTAAGCAACCTTAAATAATTACATCCTTTACTTCCAAATCATCTGAATGGCAAACCCAAGGACACAACTATCTGCTTTTGCCTGACGCTACTTAAGACAAAGATAAACCTAATCATTTATGAAGAAATATTTCAGAAGTTCTTTGATAAAAGACTTATGTAAATATCATAATCCTATATTATAAAGCTGCTCTTGATACTCAAACTCTAATACGAAAGTACCAGGTCAAGAAAAACCTAAAGATTTAATGCAAAGTAAAACATTACATGAGGATAATCTATATAATAAAAAAAGTAAATAAATTAAATATGTAATGTGGTTTACTGTCTGAAAACAGCATGCCCTAGTGAGCCATGAGATTTGAATACCAAGTGCCTCTGGTACCAGAAGTGTGCCCTTATCAGACAATAAACCACAGTGTGTAATGTTCTACAGCTGCTTACAAAATGTGCCCCTTCCCAACAAAGCAAATAAAAAGGAATACAAAATATTAGCAAATGATGAAATAAGTGACGACTGAGGGGGATAAAAGAAAAAAAAAAGTTCTGATTAGACATACTTTTGTCAGTCATACACCCCCCCACACCCACCCACCCACCCACCCCCACCCCACACACACTATTTTTGTCTAAAGGTGCGGTAGTGGCGATATCTCATAGCTGCAAAATTGCAGGAAGCATCATACGCCTCTCTCCTATTATACGAGGATCGGCTGTTAATCTAAAAAAAAAGTCATGTTCTTATTCTTATCATAACGTTCCATGGGTTGTCCATCGCGTCCTTTATTCTCACATGTATGTCGGACCTGTCTCAGCCACTATTCCAGCTCGAGGTCTTCAGAAAAGCTCGTGGGTCTCATTCTTTACCATTAATGCATTCCCCTAGTGACCTCATATTTTGCTTGCCCCCCCAGCAGCACATAACAAGGGTTTGCATGGTAGCAATTTGCTAATGTAGAGAAAAATGGATATACCTACTGCCATAAAATTAGAACCAGACTGAAAAGGGTATATTCTCTGAGGCTATATGGCTGAATTCCTTTTTAACTAGGCTACCAGGAATTTAGACAAGGGGAGGAGGGAGGGTTGTGAGAATAAAGGATGAGATGGACAACACACATGGAAGGTTATGGAAAGAACATAACTTCTCTGTGTTGTTGTTGTTGTATCTTTTATCTTTTCCCGGTTAGGGGTCGCCACAGCGGAACTCCGGTCCGCTAATGATTGGCAGTAGATTTTTATGTGCCGAGTTGCCAGCCCTGACGCACAACCTTCAACGAAGGTGCGCCCATTCATGCACGTCTCCACACAGAAGATGCTCTAGCTGAGAATTGAACAGGACGTCTTACTGTGAGGCGACACTACCGCAGCACCACCACCGCAGCAACATAACTTGTGTGTGATGTTGTCAATCTCGCCTTTATTCTCACGTGTGAAACCACCTCCCAAGCAACTGAACTTGTGTGTGGCTCATGGGAGAATATTCCTAAGAACCATAGAACCAAAGAAGGCTCTACTCCTAGAGGCCGAATCCACTTTGTAATGAGTAATGAAGGTACTAGGTCTTGCCCAAGTACCCGTTGCACAGATATTATCTAATGGTAGTCTAGCATGAAAGGCAGAAGACGTGGCCAGAGATCTAGTGGAATGAGCTTTAGCAACATTTGGGAAGGCTTTCTTTTTAGAATTGTAAATGTGGGATATGCAAGATGAAAGTCATCCGGACAATGCGACCGTAGAAACTGGATGACTTTTCCTTGTATCAGAATACAAGATGAAAAGCTGGTCTGATTTCCTGAACTCCGAAGTTCTGTGTAAATAGAAACGTAATTGTCTATGAACATCTAGGAGATGCAAGGAATACTCTCCTTTGTTTTGAAAACTGGGAGAGAAAACTAGAAGGTCTATAGACTGGTTGAGGCTATTTTTTGTCACAACCTTGGGTAGAAAAAAATGGATTAGTGCGTAATGACATACTACCTTTGTGAAAGATTAGGTAAGGAGCTTTAATGGACAAGGCTTGCAAATAAGATACCCTTCTAGCTGAAGTAAATGCTACCAGGAACAGAGTTTTCCATGAGAGATATTCTATTGCATGTGGCTGAGGGCTCAAAAGAAGGAAATATAATGTTGGATAAGATGAAATTTAGATCACAAGTGGGCACTAGCTGTTTGTATGGAGGCCTTAGCATAACAGTGCCCTTCAAAAAAACTTTGCAAAGTCTATGCATCATGACAGGACTGTCATTTTTGTCTTGTATGAAAATTAGAGATTGTAGCTAGTTGAAGTTAATCGAGGCTGTAGCTGCTCTATCATTGAAAGAACTCAGACAAAAATGTAGCACAGAAAGAACTGGTGCTGTAAAAGGATCTATCTTTTTACAGTCTGCCCATTTAACAAACTTTTTCCATTTGCTCCCGTAAACTTTCCAAGTAGATGTTTTATGGGATGATAAAATGATATGCTTGACTGGGGAGGAGAGGGATGGAAACCTGGCAATTAGGGGAACTGGATCAGCCAAGCTGTCAATTTCAGGGTGTCTAGATTGGGAAGAATCATCCCTGAGGGGTGTGTCACAAGGTCTGGAGCTGGGTCCAGAATACAGGGTTCATCCCGGAGATTAGGCTGAAAAAAGGGAAAGCAGATTTGACGAGACCAGTATGGGGCAATTAGGATAATGTTGGTCTCCAACAAACTCGCTTTCTGTAGGAGTTTTGGAATTACAGGGATTGGAGGAAAGACAAAGTAGTCCCGGGGGGGGGGGGGGTGTCAATCGTGAACAAGTGCATCCCTTGGTGACTAGCTTGTTGGAGGGATCAGTGCGAAGTAGTTGCTGCATTGGGCATTGTTGGGTGATGCAAAAAGATCACAGCAAGGCTGGCCCTATTTGCAGATCACTTCCATTACTTTCTAATTGAGGAAACCACTTGTGTGGCCACAAAATGTCTCTGCTTAGCTTGTCCACAAGGACGTTGGATTTCCCTAGAATGTGCAATGATATTAGAAAGTGGATGGAGGCTATCGCCCAATGTCAGACCTTGAGAGCTTCTTGACAAAGTGGGTATGATATGGTTACCCCTTCTTTGCTGATATACCTAACTACAGACATGTTGTCAGTCTAGACTGCAATTATTCCAATAGGGAGAGAGTCCTGGAATGCTTGCAACACTAGAAGCACTGCTGTCATCTCTAGGAAATTTATATTTAAGTGAGCTTTGTGATCTTGCCAGATGCCTTGAGCTGTCTTCCTGAAAAAATGCCCCCCCCCCCCAAATCTGGGAAGCGTCCATGGTCACTGTAGCCAGAGGTTGTGACAGAATAAAGGGACGGCCTTGAAGTACTGACTGTGAGTGGATCCACCACTGGAGGTCTTTCTTGCAGGCATTGGTTATCATGATCTTATGGGACACTGGAAGTTCCAAGACTGACCACTAAGCAAACAGCATCCACAGAACTCTCATGTGTAGGAAAGCTAGGGGAATTAGTATAATAATGGAAACAGACATTTTTCCTAGGACCTGGAGAACTAGTTTTGCAGTGGCTTTGGACTTCTTTATAAGAATTCTGACAAGATGACGAAGGTCATCTACTCTGTCTTGTGAAAGTCTTGCTGAGTGGTAGTGTTTACCTCTGCTCCTATGAACAGAAAGGTTTGCGATGGTTCTAGCAAATATTTCTCGTAATTTACAATAATGCCCAGGGAGGACTAGAGTTGAATGACATAATCCCGTGATTGGAGTAAGCGATGCCTGGTTGGGACAGTTATGAGCCAGTCATCCAAGTATGAAATGAAAACATGCGGATTCCTTTGCCTCTCAGGTGAGCCACTACCACTGCCATACATTTGGTGAATGTTCTGGGAGCTGTAGTGAGACCAAAGGACAGAGGTCTAAACAGGAAGTAACTGGCTCCTAGCCGGAAGTGCAAGAACTTCCTGGACCACCTGTCCATTACAATATGGTACACATCCTGAAGATCTGCAGAGCACATCCAATACTCTTTTTCCAGAAATGGAAGTACTGACTGCAGTGTTACCATCCGGAACTTGGTCTTCCTTACTGATTTGTTCAGACTGCTGAGATCCAAAATGAACCTCCAATCCCCTGTTCTTTTTGGAACTACAAAGAATTTTAAGTTCCGGATCCTCTCTGGTCTGTGGGGACTTCTTGGATGACTCTTTGTTAGCAACATTTGAATTTGTATAGTTGCTTGTTCCTTTTGACTGGGTGGAACATCTGGAACTGTTTTGTTTCTGGGGATAGGAAGGGAGAAAGGGCTGTATCCTCTGGATATTATTCCCTGCACCCATCTGTCATTCATTATCTTCAGCCAGGTTTCTTGGTGCAAGTACAAACACTCCCGACTGCCTCCAGAGACAAGCAATCGGGCACTCCTTCAGGAGCACTGGAAAGGTCTCCCAAAGAAAGATTCTCTGGAGCCTTGGTTTTGCGGACCCCTCCTGCCGCAAGGGCGACATCTTCAGTTATTGTTCCCTCCTCTGCCTCTAGGGGAACTTTCACCTTGTGTGTCTTGGTAAGACCTCCAAGATATTCTGAACCACATCTTCCCACTACCGTTTTAACCCATGGAAAAAAATCTAGCAGAAGTGGAAAAACGCACTCCAACGGCAGACAAGGTCTTAACCTCTTGTTCAAACCTGGTGAGTGTTTCTTTCACTTTTGGCCCAAAAAGGGAATGAGCCATCAAAAGGGGTGTTAATGAACGAAGACATGTAGGACTCCACAAAATCACAAAGACAGATTCAGGCCTCTCTCTGAAGAGAGATACCCAAGGCTGCTGCCCTATTCGTTCCATCAGTCGCATAAGAAATAAGCCTCATGGATGAGTTGACTACTGAATTCAAGGTAGCAAGCCGAGCATTGCCTTTCTCTGCTGCTGCATCAGCTACAGCTCCTTGGAAGGAGTCTGATAATTCTTTAATCAGGTCCCTCTGCAGTCTGGTAAAATGAGTGAGATAATTCAGTGACTACAAAGCGAAGGTCACTGATGCAAAGACATGCTTCCCGTATATATCCATAGACATAGAGTCCTTATTAGGAGGATGGCTAGAGGTACTACCCATCTCACAGAGTTCCTTTCTAGTGGCCACCATCATGACCATGGCATCAACTCTTACACCTTTTGTAAGAAAACCCTTTTCTTTTGTGGCAGTGATGTATTTATTTGGTCTCCTAGGAGTGGGGCCTATGGGGTTTGCAGTCTCCCAAGCCTTATGCAAGATTAATTCCACAAGCTCGTTGAAAGGATGAGTCACCCAGGAAGTTGATGGACAAGACGCAAAGGCCTTCAGGAAGACAGACTCCTCAGCCGAAGGGGTAGAGGACTGCCAATCACCTCTCTGTTTTCAGGAAATGGTCATGGGGAAACTTTCTGATTCATTGAGGACGGTGGCAGATGTGATGGACTCTTCCGGTGAGTCCAGATGCGTCCTCTTGCATGTCCTGTTCTGATGGACCTTTTCAGTGGGATACTCTGGAGAGGTTTCAGAAGAAGGGGAAGTACCCTGAGGTTCAGCCTGAGGCTTAACGTCTCTGTGGACCTGTGGAGAGGGCTTGTGAGAAGACAAAGAGACCTCGCCTGAAGAGGGAGGAAGAAACAAAAAAGATTGTGACCTAGACTGTGGAGAAGTCAAAGCCCTGCTCATTACTTCTAAAGCAGACCCCACCCCCCCTCCAAGTAACAAACAAGTCATCTGAACCAAAGGAATCTCCAGAGCAGAAGATAGCAGCTCCGAAGCAGAGGGAGGAGCCAAACTCACCTGTGCTGAGATTCCCAGAGACATGATTGGATCTGAAGAAATCCACCAAGTCTCCGCAGACCCGACGGTTGAGTGCTGGTTCCCACAGATGATCTGCTCTGAAGGCACAGAGACACTCGGGGCGGATGTCAGAACCAAAGAGATTGAGGATCCTGGACCAGACAGACTTGGAGATTGGAATCATCTGGCTCCGAAGCAGGACAACGGATCGGAGGAGGAACTGTAACAGAAGAGGGGGTTTGAGACTGCTCCGATTCCTTTGGGCTCGGATCCACGAGAAGTCTGGCCAAAGCTGGTATTTTCAAAAGTCTTTGTATGACCCTATCCATGTCTTCATCAGATAAAACTCCTGGTAGACAGTACAGTTTTGTACCTACCATAAATGTAGATGTCCGATAGATATGCAACTGCAGTCAATAACATATGGGTTGTCCTGCCTCAGGCAGCCCTCGGTCGGCCGGATTCCAAAGTCTGTGTCCAACGTCGGCTGATGTTGCATTTCTCTCCGACGTCAGAGCGGCTGGAGTACATAAGCATCAGCCGAAGCCATTTTCTTCAGTGTTTCTTGCCCCAGATGCCAGGTGCCCTCCAAGGAAGGCTGTAATCAAATTGGAAGACAAAAACAGGATTCCAGACAAATAAATGAGCAATAAACAGATACACCATAACAGATATCCCCAGCTAAGAGAAACAGGGATAGGAGTGGACCCTAGGCATAGAGGGGTATGAAGGGAGGGAAAATCCGACTGCAGTTGCATATCTATCGGACATCTACATTTATGGTAGGTACAAAACTGTACGATGTCCTTCAAGAATGCAACTGCAGTCATAACATATGGGTAGAATACCATAGCTTAGCTGGGGGAGGAGGAATGCTCTAGGGAAAAGATGGTGTGGCAATCAAACCCTGCAGGACTGCCGAAGCAAAGCCTGCTCTGGATCTGGAGTATAGAGGGAGATTGTAGTGCTTGGAGAATGTATGCACGGAGCTCCATGTAGCAGCTTCTAGAATGTCCTTAGTAGGCACCCCTCTTAAGAATGCTGTAGAGGTGGCTGTAGCTCTGGTGGAATGTGGTCTGACATTGGCTGGAACAGTCTTTCCATGAAAGGAATAACAGAATCTGATGCAATGTCCAATCCATTTTGAAATGGTCTGTTTTGAGATTGCTTTTCCTTGGACTGCAGGGGCGTAAGCTACAAAAAGTTGTTCAGACTTCCTAGTGGTCTTGGTTCTGTCCAGGTAGTATCGAAGTTGTCTGTGAATATCCAAGGTATGTAACAGTCTTTCCCCCTTATTCTCAGGATTGGGGAAGAAAGCAGGCAGATGAATTGCTTGATTTAAAGAAACCCTAGATACCACCTTTGGCATAAAGGTAGGGTTGGTCCTTAATGAAACCCTGTCTCTGTGGAAAATTATGAAAGGTGGTATTGCCATTAGGGCCTGTAGTTCCGAAACCCTTCTTGCTGAGGTAATTGCCAACAGGAAAGCTGTCTTCTATGAGAGAAATTGCAAGTCAACTGAAGCTGCTGGCTCAAATGGAGGTAGAGTCAGTTTTTCTAGTACAAAATTGAGGTCCCAGGCTGGCACTGGAGCCTTTCTTGGTGGCTTAATGTTCTGGATTCCCCTGAGGAATTGCCTTAGCAAAGGATGTGAAAAGACAGGCGGATCAGTGTTATATCTAGCTGAAATAGCTGATGCATGTATCTTTATGGAAGAATATGAGAGTCCATTCTTTAGCATATCTGCCAAATATTCCAGGATGAGTGGGATGTTCAATAATGATGCATCATGTCCCTTGCTGGTATTCCAAATGCTGAATCTCTTCCATTTTGCTAAGTAAACCTTTCTGGTGGATGGTCTTTGAGCCTCTGTTAATATCCGCTGAACTTCCTTGGAGAGAGATAGGTTGAGGTTATTCATGGGATCTCCCAGGCTGTTAGCTGCAGTGTCTGAAGGTTTGGATGCACTGTTTTGAAGTTGTGTTGAGTCAAAAGTAGAGGCCACTGGGGAAGGGCCCACTTCTTGGTGTGACATATGCTCCGTAGTAGTGGATACCAGTGTTGTCTTGGCCAGTCTGGAGCTATTAGGATCCCCTTGGGTCTCTGCTTTGATCTTTAGTAATACTGAGGTCATCAGTGGCAGAGGTGGGAAAGCATAGATTTTAGGAAGTTCCAGTTGAATGAGAGAGCATCTATTTTCCAAGCTTGTGGATGGTATGTCCTTGAGCAGAATTTTTGTAGATGATGGTTGAGGTGAGAGGCAAATAGGTCTACTTCTGGCCTGCCCCATGTCGAAGTGAGCTGTGTGAAGATCTTCGGATGTAACCTCCACTCGTGTGGATCTGTGAAATTCCTGCTTAGGCTGTCCGCCAGCACATTGTCCTTGCCTGGAACAAACTGGGATTGTAACTGAATGTTTAGGCTCAGTGATTTTTCCCAAAGATGCATTGTCAGTCTGCAAAGGGGGTAAGAATGGGTGCCCCCTTGCTTGTTTATATACCACATCACAGTGGTGTTGTCTGTCCGTATCAGTAAATGGCCTTGCTGAAGTTGGTGTTGAAAGGCCTCGATGGCATGCATTACTGCCAGCATTTCCTTTTGGTTTATATGCAGATGTGCTTCCTTTGGAGACCATTGTCCTTGTATACACCTGCCTTCCATGTGCGCCCCCCATCCAAGGTCTGAGGCGTCTGTGGTCATGGTCTATGTTATCTGTGGTTTTTTGAATGACATACCTGTGTTAGCCTGGCTTACCGAGGCCCACCATAGGAATTCCTTTTGTAGGCATGGAATGAGCGGTATGGTTGTCTCTAAGTTGTTGCTGTGCTGAGACCATAGGCTTTTTAGGTACCATTGAAGCTTTCTCATGTGTAGCCTTGCTAATGGAACCAGGAGAATGCAGGATGCCATGTAACCCAGGGCCTGTAGGAATCTCCTTGCAGTCATCTGGGTAAGTTTTGCCAAACCTTTGAAATAATGAGTTAACTTCTCTTGCTTGTCTTCTGTTAGGTAAGCCATTTGAGAGGCTGTGTCTAATTTGGCTCCTAAGAAGATTATTTGCTGGGATGGCTGAAGTCTTGACTTTTGGAAGTTGACTGTGTATCCCAGAGCTTGAAGTAATCGTATGACATAGTCCAAGTTTTTTGTCAACATCAATTTGTCGTCCGCTTGTATGAGGCAGTCGTCCAGGTACAGGTAAATTTGGATCCCCTGGAGCCTGCAATGAGCAATTACTGAAGCCAGGCATTTTGTGAATACTCTGGGCGCAGTAGATAAGCCAAATGGCAATGCTGAAAATTGATAATGCTCTGGCCCTGCAAGAAATCTGAGGTATCTTCTGCAGCTGTGTCTGATAGGGACATGCAGGTATGCCTCCTTGAGGTCCAGAGTAATCAGCCAAGACCCCTTGCCCAGCATGGGAAGGAGTTGCTGTAGAGTCAGCATTTTGAACTTTGGTACTATGAGAAAGGTGTTTAATGCGGACAAATCCAGTATTGGTCTCCATTGAAATTCTTTTCTTGGAACAAGGAACAGTCTTGAGTAAAACACCTGGCCTTGTTCTTGTTGTGGAACTCTTTCTATTGCTTTCATCCGAGCCAGCAGAGAGATTTGCTTGATAGCCTCTGCCCTCTGGTTTTGTGGTAGGTTTGGCATGCCTTGTTTTCTTGGTAAGGTATGAAAATGGAACCTGTAACCTCGGTCTATAATGTCCAAAATCCATTTGTCTTTTGTCAATCTGTGCCAATTGTCTGCAAACAGAGATAATTTTCCGCCCAAGGGAGCTTCTATTTGTTCCTTGGTAGGCGGATGTAGAGGAAAGTCATTGAGATTGTGGCTGTGGGGCAGGTGAAACCCCTGTGTCACTTCTTTGGTTTGCTGGCTGCCATTGTCGTCCCCTGTAAGGACCTCTGTATTGCCCTCTTCCTCGGCCACGTCTGTTTTTACCCCTTTGAAATTTTTCAGGATTAGGAAAGGACCAGTTTTTTGAAGGCCAATTCCTACTGAATCTGGGGGGTTGAACCTGGAGGAAATCTTTCACCGTCTGAACTGATTTTGCTTTTTCCTCGATGGACTTTAACACATCCTTAGCATTAGCACCAAAAGCTTGTTCTTTTCCAAAGGTGCATCCAGAAGTTTTGCCTTTACATGATCTGGTAGAGGTTGATCTTTTAACCATGCATGTCTACGAATGACTGTCCTGTCATAGCTGCCCTACATGAAGCTTCCAGTGCATCATATCCACACTGCAGGAAGTGATTGCTTACTTGCTGAGAGTTATGTACAGCTTCCTGCAAAGACTTCCTGTCTAAAGGATCAGGAGAGGCCAATGTTTTCTGTAAATCTTCTAACAGGAAATCCTGATATTGTAACATATGAAAAAGGCAATTCAAAGCTCTCATAGATAAAGTAGTGGAGGTGTAGACCTTTTTCCCCATCTCTCTAATGACCTAGCTTCCCTGTTGGAGGGCAAAGGATTTTTAGAGGTGGAAGCTGAAACACCTTTAGGTCCCTGAGAAATAGTTTCCAAATCAGCAGTATGGGCCCTGAATAAATGGAAATGTGTTTCTGGGACCCTGTAATACCTGTCTGGCTTGGCTGGAGCAGGAGGAAGAGAATCAGGGGTAACACTAGAGTCAGAATATATATCATCCAAAACATCAAGCACAGGAGGAATAGCTAAGGGCCTGTGCTGGGGCTTTTTAAGGAAAGTTCGAAGGCGCTTTCTGGAATCAGAATATTCCTGGCCTTGCCACTTGAAATGTTCCCTCATGGTATGCAGAACTTCCCCAAAAGAAATATCCTCAGGAGGGGAGGCCGAGGGGATGGAATCCTCTGCATCAGAGTCCTCATAGGTCTGGAAGAGCTCTTCCTGGCCATCGGAGTGGACAGAGTCCTCAGAATCTTCATCTGAAGGAATAAGGTCAGAGGGTTCAACCCGGGGCCTTTTATCAGAAGGAGGCTGGGATCCTCTCTCAGGATGGGCCTGTGAACCTCTAATCATAGAAATTAAGTCAGCAGCCATAGTCATGATTTGAGTCTCTGGAGTAGGCTGAGGTAAGGTTTTAGCAGTAAGATGCTTGGTCTTGCTGGCTGCCTTAGCCCTAGAGTAGGCCTTAATAGACATGGCCATAGGAGGCCTGTCAGCTCCACGTGCAGGAGTGACCTTATCTACAGCAATGGTCTCGGGCATTTCCTCTGTTTCGGTATCTGGAGGAAAATCAATAACTGGCGGAGTGATATCCTGAATCGGAGTCGTCGGTAATGCAGTGTCTTCGGTTCGGAGCGGTGGAATAACCGTCTCAGGGGGAACCGGAGCACTCGCGGTAGGTTTTGGCGTGGAGTCGGTGGTAGACGTGGGCCGAGGATGTCGGTCCCGGTCTTTTCGTTTCTTGGGAGTTTGCGATGTCGGAAGTTCCGACGGCATTGTATAAGCAAATTTTTCACCGAAAAAATCTTCAGCGAACTCCGCCCAGCGCCTGAGAGTGCGCTTGTTTAAGCGAGCACAGGCTACACAGGCCGAGACGTCGTGGTCTGGGCCAAGGCAAGGAAGACAGTAAGAGTGGAAATCCTTATGAGGTATTTGTTTACCACAAGAAAGACAATTGTTAACTTTTTCAGTAATTTCTGACATCGGCTGAGGCAAGAAAAGGTCCCCAATGGGGGTACTTAGCTTTTTTGATGACTTCGGAATCGAAGAATACAGGAGCTGACCGACCGGCACTTGTGAACTGCTTCTGCTTCGGGCACCGCGCTGCAAGAAAGACTGTAGAAAATGGCGTCGGCTGATGCTTATGCACTCCAGCCGCTCTGACGTCGGAGAGAAATGCGACATCAGCCGACGTCGGACCCAGACTTTGGAATCCGGCCGACCGAGGGCTGCCTGAGGCAGGACAACCCATATGTTATGACTGCAGTTGCATTCTTGAAGGACATCTACTGGACAGGGTAGATGACCCTGACTTAGTTAAAAGTGGAGAATGGAGCCTGGAAGAAGCCTTCTCAATGGAAGGAGATCAGCTCCTGTGTCCATGAGTAGTGGAAGTCGTCGGCCCCAATGTAGTTTCCCACTCCGAAGGAATGTTGGAGCCGGGAGGAGATATCTGCTCTGATAGAGCTTTCATGTATGTCAATTTCAGAGCCTTCTGCTTCAGCTCCGATGAGGATCTCACCTCTGATAAAGGTCTTTTGGTTGGCTTTTCAGAAGGATCAGAGGATATAGCCTTAGAGAAAGGTGTTTTCAACAGGCCTTTCAAAATCAGTTTATTTTTGCGTTCCATTAACGCCTGCTGATTAAAGTTGTGGCAAATGGAGCAAGACTCCTGCAAAAGAAGAGGCCCCAAACAATATACACACGGTGTGTGAATCGCTAAGGGGTATCTTCTTACTGCACTTTTCATACTTAAAGACTAAAGGCTTACTTTCCTGTTTTGGGGACATGATGCTAAGGGAAAACGAAAAAAAAAAAGTAAAAAAAATAGCAGAATCACTCACACTCTCATAGGTTCATACTAGGCTATCTGCCCTAGGGCATTTATAAGCCTAGCCAGAATGTGTTTGGCTTTCGCCACCCATTTTAAATTTATTTTGCTATGCCCTTTTTCGAGGTTAGTATACTGTGCCTCTGTCTAATAGTGACACAGAAGTGATATCCGGGGTAAACCTACGATCTCCCATCCACTCATCAAGATTCCTCTTGAAGAGAGTCAATGAGGGACTCTGCCTAACCTGGACTGGGATTTTATTCCAGAGTGAAGGGAGCCTCTGGGTTATGAATCTGTCCCTCCAGCATGTCCTATTTATTTCAGTGCTGAGGTTCAAGTCTCTCGAGCGTAGCTCGATGGGATTTGGATTTTCTGAGGTGCAGCATGTCCATTAATTCCGGGTTGGACATGGCTTTATATGTCAGGCACAGATCGCCTCTGAACAGGCGGAATGCCACTGAGTAGAGCTGGAGTTTCTTTAACCGGGCAGCATATGGCATCTGTTTGAGCCCTTTGATCCTCTTGGTGAGGTACTTTTGGGGTCTTTCCAGTTGCTGCAGGTGTCTGGTAAGATACATCCCAAAAGGGGCACTGTACTCAATTATGTGCCTGATGAGGGATGAGTAAAGAGGCACGATGACCTCCCCTGATCTAGATGTGAATCCCTTCATGATTAGGTGGGCTATATAAAATGTTTTTCTAACCACTTTGGCTACGTGGTTGTCAAATGAGAGATTGCTATCAACTTGGGTCCACAGGTCCCTAATTACTTCTTCTGTACTTAATGGATTACCACCTGTGTGGTAATTTGTGGGCACTTTGTTTTTGCCAAAGGGGATGACTATACACTTTTTGGCATTTAGCTTGAGGCCATGGCTCTGGCACCAGTTGTCTGTTTCTATGAGGCCCTTTTGGAGGATGCTTGTGTCGGCTGGAGAGTCGATTATGGCGCCCAGTTTGCAGTCATCTGCGAACTTGGTCAGCCACAGTCCTTCCGTGTTGGCCTGTTCCTCAGAGAAATATATACCGAATAAGAGAGGTCCCAGGACTGAGCCTTGTGGGACACCACTTGTAACTGGTTTGGAGTCTGACATGGCTCCAGCAATTCTAACCATGTGGGTTCTGTCCTTGAGCCAGTTTGCAATCCATCTAGTGACATAGGGGTTTATATTTAAGCTGATGAGCTCATCTATAATGCCCGAGTGGGGTATTGTATCGAAGGCTTTTGCAAGGTCCAGGTAGGCTGTGTGGACCACCTTCCCCTCGTCGATGGCCTTGGTGACTGTTTCAAAGAAATCAACCAGGTTTAAAAGGCAGGATCTGCCCTTAACAAAGCCGAACTGGGTAGGATCCAGTGTCTGTAGGTTTCCCAATATCTTTATTTATGAGGTCCATGATGATCCTTTCCATAGCTTTGCAGACCAAGCTAGTCAGGCTTATGGGGCGATAGTTTCCAGGATCCGTTGAGGCACCACCTTTATGGAGAGGGACCACTGTTGCTGTATGCCACTCTTTGGGCACATATCCTGTAGTAAGGCTGAGATTGAACAGTAGTTTTATGTTTGGGTTTAGCTCTTCTTGGAGTTCATGTAGAACGCAGCCCAGGACACCGTCTGGTCCCATTGATGCTGTGTTTTTTGCTTTGGAGAGGGCGGCTCTTACCTGAGCATCTGAGATGTCAGGGGGACAGCACTTTGCTGGGATAGATATTTGCCCTTTTGGGGGGGGGGGGGGGTTTGCACTGAACCTGTCAGCTAGGATGTTGGCAATGTCTGTGGGTTCAGTGTATTTTTTGTCATTTTGGACTAATTCTGAGCATATCTGGGAATTACCACCCAGGTTCCTAACATAACTAAAGAAAGCCTTGTGATTATCCTTAGTGTCCTGTGCAATTTTTTCTCAAGCTGGCCTTAGACAATTTTATGAGTGCCCGTAGTTTTTGCTAATACTGATCAGTGATGCCTTCCCTTTTGGGATTTTGCTCTATCATTTAGTAGCTTCCTCCTTCTATTGTATAGTTTGTTTATGGCTGGGGTCCACCAGACAGGACGTCTGCCTTTGGAGGATTGGGTCTTGGTTTTATTTGGGATCGCATGATCCATGCATTCCTGAAGGTGTTCATAGAATGCGTTTATAAAGGATTCTGCGGTCTGGGACGTATTTTCCACAAGCCCGGGGGCTTTGAAGGATTCCACCTCGGTTTTGAGGAGTGTGAAATTTGCTTTAGAGATGTTTTTCACTGTGGTTTTCTGGGCAGGGGTGGGGTCGGGATGTGAATATCCAGTGAGATTAGTTTATGGTCTGATCTTACCAGTGAGGGATACACTTCTGGTCTGGAGCAAAGAGTCCCCATGTTGGTGATGATCAGGTCCAGTATGTTTTCTCCTCTTGTGGGAGTGGTAACAAGTTGTTCCATAGCATTTGAGTTTATAAATTCTAGGAACCTTTGGGCTAGGGTGTTGGAGCTAGAGTAATGCTCCCAGTCTATGTTTGGGTAGTTGAAGTCACCCAATATAATGGTGTTTGGAGAGACCTTCATATTTTCCAGTGTTCTCAGGAAGGCCGAGTGGGGTTCCTGGGTTTGGGAGGGTGGTCTGTAACAGGCTATAAACTGGAAGGCAGTTTTACCCACTGTTAGTTGCACATGGATAGTCTCTGATGCTTCGTGCTTTGCCACCAACCTGGAGGTGTGGGTATCTTTGATGAATATCGATACTCCCCCTCCTTTTGTGGTTCGGCCCAAGTTTTGGGGCCGACAAGCATGGTATGAGGTATAACCTGTTACTGCACAGATATTGATGTTCTCCATGCTAAGGAGAGTTTCCAGTGCATGCATCTTGAGGTTTAGACTTCTGGCGTTGAGTAGCATTACTCTTAGTTTCTTATCCCTTGTGATACCTATGGAGGTGGGTTTGTCTTTTGAGCCTTGCCTAAAAAAGGCACTATGGGGGTAGCAAGAGCCTTTGCCAATATCCGAAAGCCCAGGGGTGACAGGTGCAAGCCGTCCCTAGCGAAGCATCGTGGCTTGTCAAGCATATCATCCCAAGCTGACAGGCATTGGATCCCCTTTGAATGACACTAGTACTTAAGCCAATTGTTGAAATTGATCATCTTGTCTTCATATTGTGGCATCATTCTTGGTGAGGGTAAGATGCTACTCAAGGTCAGGGTCATACCGGCCTGGGCTACATGCTCGGAGAGCTCCTTTATGTCTCTTTTCATATAGTCCAGGGAGGTACGTCTCAGGTCATTCACATCAGCATGGACAATGACTGAGTCATATTTGTACTTGCCTTGGAGTGACCTGAGTGCTTGTGTTATGTGGCAGATCCTAGCGCCAGACAGGCTGCTCACCGTGACCCTCTCCTTATTCAGCCTGGTGAGCAGGACGTCAGTGTGCCTGACGATAGAGTCACCGATTACAAGTGTATCAGGTGTATTGTTTAGTCTTAATGGCTGTGACTGTTCGGCACACTGGCTTTGTGAGATATGTGTTGCACGTGTTTTGTTTTGGGGTAGCGGTTGCTTGGGTGTCTGCTTTGGAGGTCTCTGCTGCTTAGGCAGATCTTTATTTAGAGCCTCCGAGTATGTTTTTGTGTGATTATGTGTTTGGTTTGCTGTCGTGGTAGGTCTATGTGAGACTGGAATTGTAGTGAGTGTGGTCAGAAGGGGTAAGTCCTCTAACTTAAACGGAAATGAACCACACAAAGGAAACGAATATTACAAGCAAAGAATAAACAAATATTCTACAAAAAATTTCTATATTTTAATATATTTTTATATAAATATTAAACGGTTAAGAGGTATTTAGCAGGTAAGGGAAGAACGTCCTCTAACTAAAACCGACATTCCAAAGCTGGGTAAAGAAGTTAGGTTAATAAGATATTTTAAAGAATTTAAACTAGAAAAGTTAAACAATGTTAAAAAATATAGAAGTGGAAAGTTGTACTTAGCCCAGAGCTATAGCTGAGGAAACCTCTTCGCTGCGAGGTAAATGAGATCTGGGGTAACTAGGGAAATGCATTACGGATAAAGAATGAGGTCCATGAGCTTTGCTGAAGATCTCGAGCTGGAGTATTGGTCGAGATGGATCCGACAAATCAGATCCGACACAAATGTGAGAAAGGCGAGACTGACATCACATCAGATATTAGCAAAGAATGCATCTCAACTACAGTAATAGCTATTTTTATTATTGCATCTACAACTCCTTTTTACACCTCCCATCAGCACTACACTGATTATGAGGTAGCAACAATTTTACTTATTTTGTTTCTCAGACTCTACTGAGTCATGTGCACATCCCTTCAAATATACATACAACAATTTGCTTGCAAGTAGGAGTATTACACAGATTACTATTGCAGAACTACACAAATCATATTCAGTATTTAGCAGTACAATTACCTCTAGTGATCAATAAAAGTGACCTAGCTATATTCAGACCCAATTTTTACTACTGCATTGGTAGTTTCTTTTTTTATATGCCAAAAGAAGTGGATGTGACTATCAGAATAACAACTCAACAGATTATTCATTTACATTTTGGCTACTGGACAAAGCACACTAACAGTCTAACTACTTTATTTATGGTACATCTCATGTAGTTATTATATTTACTTACTGTTTGTAACCGGGTGAGTAGACTGTACAAAACTCATTTTAGCTACTTATTGGGCCACGTGGCAGAGATAAAATTTACATAGGTGCAAATGTTAACAAGTGAAGTAAAGTACAAATATACACAACAGAGTCAGGCATACACCAACCTTGGAAAATTTTGCCAAGACACCAGGGAAAACTTCCCTTCCTGCCTTCTGCCAAGTGCCACACCACTATTAATATACGTCTGAATGGTTACCAACTCGGACAGTTGGGCTTGCCAGTTAAAGCTCCTTAAGACTGCAGAACACTATACTTAAACTGAAGTACAGTGTCAATATCTGAATATGAATCAAAGTGCATGGTGTAGGTCTTAAACTTAAAACCTCACGATATTTCTAGCATCAAAGGCAATCTCATTGACTAATGAGGGATTTTGTAGCATTTGGGAAGGCCTTTATGTTGCTGTACTCTGCTATGTTCAGTAGTGCTGTGGTTATGCAACATCGACATGGACACGAATCATATTTTTCCATTTTGTACATGGGGACAGTGTGTCAAATTAACAGTGTTTATCATTGTATTATGGGAGGAGAGCTGTATATCAGGCAGCAGTACAGTACAGCAGTTCTCAAATAATAGTATACTGTGAGTTGCTTTCACTCCTGCATGTGTAAAATGTAAAACAGAAAAGGGGAAACATTCTTGTTAGCCAATCAGTACAGAGAAAAAAATACACATTTTGTAAGCTAGCAGTGATCTGCCAAAGTCTTTTCAACCTTAAGTATGAACAGCGATGATACTGAATATAAATGGAAGATGTTAGCATAAGTGCTAATAAACACCTTATTTCACTACACTAAATGGCTCTGCAATAAGCAATCTTCTTTTTGACATATTTTAACCTATCATACTGCAGTTGAATTTGGTACAGAAACCATCTTTAATTTTTTGACAGCATTTACATTAAAACTTCTCATCTAATATTTTTTATGAGGATTAAGAAAACTTAGCAAAGATTTGCTTTTGCTCCCCAAACCCAATTTTATAAACGCAGATGATTCATTATAAATAATTGACCTTTCAACACAGATGTAGTCCTAATGAGCTCTAATTTTAGTGTGCGCGTCCGCGTGCGTGAGTGGTGAAAACAAACTAATGTGGCAGGCGTAGCCACCCGGAGGTGTAAACCTTGGCTCGAGATGATTGTCACTGCTGAAGTGACACCCCAACCCTATGTGCAAAATGGGAAAAGGGGTTGAGGATGGATGTCTGTCACACTGTATCAAAGGCCACTGTCACAGCCAGAGAGTGAGATGGTGTGTCTGAGTTCACATGTCACAACCTCTTAAGCAAGAAATCTGGACAAAGCCATAAATAGAAGTGGGACAAAGGCCCAAAAATATGGACAATTTTTAAATATTGCTCTTACAACCTCAGAAGGCTGATAGAATAACATGTTTTGCATTAGCATAAATTTTCTGAAGGGTATGAAGTTAAAGTCAAATGTCTGTCATTATTTTCGAACATCAATCTTTAATGATTTGCAACTATTTTCCCAAAACAACCCCACAATTTTATGAAAAACTGACCAAAATATGACGCAAAAATGTGGACATTCTGTGACAATCTGTACAGTTGAGAGAGATGTCAACTCCAAGAAGGACCTTCCACTGTCAAATAAACATTTATAATCAAATCTGGAAACTAACTTAGCAATGAATGTGTGTGTGTAGAGAGAGTCAATCACATAAAAGCAACAAATTACTTTTGTTTTACTTTTTATTGGCTGTTTTAATTTTAGGGCCCAGCTGTAGATTTTTACTGACACCAAAAGCAGAAGCCACATATATAAAGTACAATCTATTCCGCATGTTGGTTAAGTGATGTGTATACATTTTCCTGCCATGTGTGCTCCCCCAGGCGTAATCTGAGGCGTCTGTTGTTAAAGTCTGCCTGGCTGTGCGAAGAGTGAAAGGCTGACCCTTGTTGAGGTGACATGCCTGTGCCCACCATCGAAACTCCTGTTGTAGGCAGGGAATTAGTGGTATTACTGTCTCCAAGCTGTGAGAGTGTTGAGACCAAACACTTTTTAGGTACCATTGTAATTTCCTCATATGCAGTCTTGCATATGGAATTAGTAGTATGCAGGATGCCATGAATCCCAAGGCCTGCAGAATTTTTCTTGCAGGGAGTTGGGACTTTGTTGCCATCAATTGAAAATACTGAGTCAGTCAGTTGTCCTTGTTTGTCTGGCGTGAGATAAGCCATCTGGGCCGTTGTATTTAAGATGGCACCCAGGAAAATTATCTCTTGTGAGGGCACTAGTTTTGATTTCTTTTCATTTACTGTGTACCCTAGGCAACTTAATCTTTTTACGAACGCCAGATGCTGTAGAAGAATGTTCTTGCTCTCTGCTTGAATCAGGCAGTCGTCCAGATATGGATATATTTTAATTCCTTTTTGTCTGCAAAATGCAATTACTGGTGCCAGGCACTTGGTAAAGACCCTGGGCGCAGTAGATAAAACACGGAAACACTAAAGGTGGAGGAGTGTCAATATTCACCAAGGATATTCACACCACCAGGCTAGTTGGCCAACACAATGTGTCTGAAATTCTCCAAGTGCAACTAACACTAGGTAAGACTGCAATCCAAATTGTAGCTTGCTACAGATCCCCCACCATACCCCAAGATTCTCACTACACCTTTTTAAACATACTGGAAAATATTAAGATAGAACCAAACACCCTAATACTGGGTGATTTTAACTACCCTGCCATTAACTGGGAAAACTACTCATGTCCCAACACCTTTAAGAACGGTTCTTGGAATTCATAAATTCCAACGCCCTGGATCAACTAATCCATAATCCCACCAGGGGCTCCAATATCCTAGACCTGGTCATTACCAACATGGCAAATCAATGCTCCATACCTATGGTCACCCCCTCATTAGTCAGGTCTGACCATAAGCTAATCACCCTTAACATCCACATCCCACCCCCACCCCCCAGTAAAGAAACCACCATAAAAATCTTCTCCAAAGCCAACTTCATGCTACTCAAGTCAGAAGTGACAACCTTCATGACACCCATGCAGACGGGAACTGAAAGTTCAACTGCTGAATCCTACACTAAGGCACTGTATGAGCACATCCACTCATGCATGAATCGTGCCATCCCAAATAGAACCAAAATGCTCTCATCCAAAAAAAGGAAGCCAATCTGGTGGTCCCCTGCCATAAACAAACTTTACAACAAAAGGAAGAAACTTTTGCAGAAAAGAGGAAAATCCCAGGATGCAAAAAACTCCTTTACAAGCCTCAGTAAGAAACTGAGATGCCTCATAAAATCCTCCAAAGCTAGTTATGAAAATAAAATTGCCAAAGATTCCAAAGACAACCAAAAAGCACTCTATAACTATGTCAAGAATCTAAATGGCAATGCTCAGATCTGCTCTGAGCTAAAACAGAATGGCAATAAATATACTGATTCAAAGGATATTGCCAATATCCTGGCAGATCGATTCAGTGCCAACTTCACCCCCCTCTCACCCCCTAAATGGCCCATCTCAATACCGGAAGATTGCCAAATTCCAGTAATAACAGCCACACAGGTACAAAACGCACTCTCTAAAGCCAAGAATACAGCATCCATGGGACCAGATGACATCCCGGGCTGTGTACTACATGAACTACAATATGAACTGGCACCTCACCCAAGTGTCATGTTTAATCATAGCCTCACCTCAGGTTTCGTGCCCACTGAGTGGCGCAGAGCTACAGTTATCCCAATCCACAAGGGGATCCACCTTGGATCCCGGAAACTACCGTCCCATCAGTCTGACAAGCCTTATCTGCAAGGTCATGGAGCGTATTATCATGGAACTTATAAACAAAGACATTGGCAACCTTCAAACACTGGACCCCACCCAGTTTGGGTTTGTGAAGGGCCTATCTTGTCTCCTGAACCTGATTGACTTCTTTGAATCAGTCTCCAGAGCCATGGACAAGCGTAAGGTGGTCCACACAGCCTATCTAGACCTTGCCAAGGCCTTTGACACCATCCCCCACTCTGGAATCATAGATAAACTTACTAAGTTGGGTATTAATCCCTATGTCACCCAATGGGTTGCTAAATGGCTTACTGATAGAACCCACACTGTAAAAGTAGCCAACTACAAATCCAGCTCCAGACAAGTGACAAGTGGAGTACCTCAGGGTTCAGTCCTGGGGCCGCTCTTGTTTGGCATCTACTTCTCTGAAGTACAGGTCAACACTAAGGGACTCTGGCTAACAAAGTTTGCAGATGACTGCAAACTGGGAGCCATTATTGAATCCCAAATTATGTGGATACTCTACAAAAGGGCCTTACAGAAACAGATGCTTGGTGCCAGAGCCATGGGCTCAAGCTCAATGCCAAGAAATGTATTGTTATCCCTTTTGGGAAAAAAACATGTATCCATGAATTACCATATAGGTGGCAGTACACTAAACACAGAAAATGTGATAAGAGACTTAGGGACACAGGTGGACAGTGGTCTCACCTTCGATAACCACATTGCCACAACAGTCAGGAAATCCTTCTATGTGGCACACCTCATCACGAAGGGCTTTTCATCCAGAAAAAGGAGGTCATTGTCCCACTGTACTCATCCCTCATTAGACCCATTATAGAATACAACGCCCCATTTGGTATGTACCTCTCAAGACATCTGCAACAACTGGAAAGGCCTCAGAAATACCTCACTAAAAGAATCACATGCCTAAAGCAGATGCCCTACGCTGAGCGCCTTAAAACTCCAGCTATACTCTGTCGTATCGTCTACTCAGAGGCGATCTCTGCTTAACATACAAGGCCATGTCAAACCCAGAGCTGTTGGACATGCTACACTTAAAGAAATCCCAATCCCTCAGAGCTACACGCTCAGGGATCTAAACCTTGTCATCACAATAAACAAAACATGCTGGAGGGATAGGTTCCTGACCCAGAGACTCCCCAGACTCTGGAATAGATTGCCCATACATGTCAAGCAGAGTGCCTCTTTGGACCTCTTCAAGAGGAACCTTGACGATTGGATGGGAGAAAGGAAATTCACCCCAGGGATCACGTCAGTTGCCCTGCTAGACAGGGGTCCAGGAAAGTAAATAATGTGGGAAGAAATAGCCAGGGAATTGTTATGGCTAGGCTTGTATAGGCCCTAGGGCTGATAGCCTAGTACCAACCTATGAACCTATAAGCCAAAGGGCAGTGCAGAGAATTGGTAGTGCACTGAACCAGCTATGAATTTGAGGTATCTTCTGCAGTTTTGTCTGATAGGGACATGCAGGTATGCTTCTTTGAGGTCCAAAGTAACAAGCCAAGCTTTCTTGCCCAACATGGGAAGGAGCTGTTGTAGTGTCAGCATTTTGAATTTCGGAACATCCAGTTAAGTATTTAGAGTGGAAAGGTCCAGAATGGGTCTCCAGGCTTTGTCCTTTCTGGGTACCAGGAAGAGTCTTGAGTAAAATCCTTGTCCTTTTTCCTGCTGTGGTACTTTTTCAATAGCTCTCATGTCCATGAGGGCTGTAATTTGTTTTAGTGCCTCTGCCCATTGATTTTGTGGCAGGTCTGGCATTCCTTTTAGCCTTGGAAAAGTGTGAAAGTGGAACCTGTAACCTTGAGACACAATATTCAGCACCCATTTGTCTTGGGTGACTGCTTGCCAGTTTTGAGAAAAAAGTGCTAGTTTCCCCCCTAAGAGAGCTGCCAAAAGTGAAGAGCTTGGCATTGGAAGGGGGAAGTCATTGGGACTGTTTCCTGTACGGTTGTGACTTGTTCTCATCTGCTTTTGGGTTTAAACACCCCACTGTCATGGTCTGTAAGAGCCTTGTGGCTGAGATCTGCCTCTTGGGCGTCTGTATCTGCCTATTTGTGGCCTGTCTGACACTGGAAAGGACCAATTCTTTGTAAGCCAATTTCTGCTAAATCGTGGTGGCTGTACCTGTAAGAAATCCTTCACTGTTTGCATGGATTTTGCCTTATCCTCCATTTTCTTTAATACCTCTTCTGCCTTAATGCCAAATAAATTATCTTGCTGCAAAGGAGCATCCAATAATTTTGCCTTAACATGATCTGGCAAACTTTGCTCTTTTAACCAAGCATGCCTTCGAATCACAGATCCTGTAACTGCTGCTCTACAAGAAGCTTCTAATGAATCAAAACCACATTGTAAAGTATGCTTTCCCACTTGTTCAGCTGCATGCAATAAATCTTGCATTTCCTTATAGTCAGGTTGTTCTGCATTTGTGCTCATTTTCTGTTTTAATTGAGACAGTAAGTATTGTTAATATTTAAGCATGCGGAACTGTCAATTTAGAGCCCTCACTGCTAAAGTTGCAGAGGTGTAAACTTACTTTCCCCATCTGTCTAATGCTCTAGAGTCCCTATCCGAGGGAACTGGATTCTTAGCCATGGAAGCCTTAACCCCTTTGGGACCCTAGGAAATAGTTTCTGGGTCAGCAACAGGGGTTTTTATAAAGAAATTTGTGAGAGTCAGGGACTCTGTAGTACCTGTCTGGCTTGACTGGGGGTAAAGAATCAGGATTTAAACTAGATTCAGAGAACACATCATCCACAATGTCCAACACTGGCAGAATTGCAAGGGGCCTGTGCTGAGGCAGTAAAAGAAAGTCTCTGAGCCTTTTCTTGGATTCTGAGTAATCATTACCCTCCCAATGGAAATGCTCCCTCATAGTATGTAAAGTTTCCCCAAAAGAGTAATCCTCAGGAGGAGAGGCTGAAGGAATTGATTCTTCACCATCAGAATCCTCACAGGGGGGTAAGGAATATCCCTGGTCTGAAGAGGAATCAGAATATATTGAAACCTAGTCAGAGGAATCATAGTCTGTATCCTGCCTAGGCCTTTTATCAGGAGGGGGATGGGAACCCCTGATCAGAGTTATCAAGTCTTCGGCCATTTTGAGCATCTGTTTTTTAGGCATGGAGGCCTGTCCAGGTGAATGCTGTACTTGCTTCTTTGTCTTTAATGTAGGTTTAGTCTTGGCTGTAGTAGCAATGGTGAGTTGTGTAGGCCTGAAAACACCCTCAGAAGCCGATGCCTGCTCAGCGGCTCTGGACCCAACTGAAGGATTAATCTCCGTTGGCCCAACACCTTGAGTATCCAGAGGCCTAGGTACCTCCACGTGGGAGTCTGTCGCGGCCTGTGGTTCTGAGGTAGCGGGTGTCAGGGGCTGTGAAAGCACCTCACTGAAAACCGGCGAACCGGCCTAGAAGAGGCTTCATCGTCAGTTTTGGGCCTCGGATGCCTGTCCTTACCTTTATCTTTGCGTTTTTTGTGCATTCCTGTCATTGGTTGTTCCGACGGCATTGTATAATTAAACCTTCGGCCAAAGTAATGGCGAGCAAAATCAAACCGACGTTTAATAGTGCGTTTGTTAAATCTAGCACAAAATCGAGAACTAGTGACATCGTGATCTGGGCCTAGGCATGGAATACAGTAAGAATGAAAATCCTTATGAGGTATTAGCTTCCCACAAGAAATACAATTATTAACTTTTACTGACATTGGTCTGAGGCAAGAACAAGTTTCCCCAACGGGGTTACTTTGCTTTATTGAAGACTTCAGTTCTGAAATCCAATTTGAAATCTCAGGAGTGGGCCGACCGGCACTTGCGAACTGCTTTTGGTTTGGGCACCGAGCGGCAAGAAAGACTGAAGAAAATGGCGTCAGCTGCTTCTTATATACCCCTGGTGCACTGATGTCAGGGAAGAGGCGACAGCAACCGACGCCGGACCAAGACTTTGGAACTCAGGCAGACTGCGGGCCTGCCTGACGGCAGGATAACCCAAGTGTAATGACTGCAGCAGTGAAACACGGTGAACATCCAGAAGCTCGTCGAAGGGTGGAGATACCCAGGAGGCGGAGGGCTGAGCACCAAAGGCCTTCAGGAAGACAGACTCCTCCACGGAGGGGGCTTTGGATGGCCAGTCACCTATGTTTCAAAATCTCTACGATATCAGAGAAAGAAACATTCAAGAGGCTGACTTGGGGGCCCCCTCCGATTCCTCGAAGTCAGTGTCTGATGTGAGAGACTCATCCTGGGAATCTATGCGCTTCCTCTTGCACGTCTTCTTTCTAGGTGGCTCCTCAGGCAAAAACTCTGAGGGGCCCTCAGAAATGTGGGGACCACTCATGGGGGTACCCTGAGGCCTTGGGGCTCCACTGTCTAGAGATAGATGGCGATAAGAGACCTGCACCGGTGTAGTAGGGGACAGAATGACCGACCCGCATGATGCCGCTGACTACCTGGCCAGCGCGCTCCGCTTGGCCTTGAAGGCTGGTCCCCCCAAGTCCGAAGAACGACCAGCCTCCGAAGCCACGGCAGGAGTCAAACTTCCCCGCGCCGAAGCACCAAGAGGGACACTAGGAACTAAGAGGCGGCCCGAAGCCTCTCCCTCGGGTCCGACCGAAGAATCCTGAGTCCTGAACCCCGTGGATGGCGCTGATGGGATCGGAGCCGACGTCGGCACCGATAAGCCAGGAGGGGCTGTTGGAAACGACCTAGGGACATCAGACAGAGCCGAGCACTCCGGCTCCAAAAACTGAGGTGTGTTTGGAGGAGGACGTATCGAAGCAGGTTGAGGGACGGGCTCCGGAGCCGACTGGGTCGTAGCCAAGAACAATTTTGCCAGAACCGGTGACTGAAGGAGTCTCTGCACCACTCCATCGACGTCCACATCTGATAAAGTCCTGGAGGATTTAGAGGCTAGAGAAGGAGATCGAGACCTCCTCTCCGAAGGGGACCTGCGAGTAGGGGATACTGGCCTAATGCTAGGTGATCGGCTCCAAACAGGTTCCAAGAAGATTGGAGCCGAAGCAGGTTACATAACTGACACTTCCTGTGGCCCCGAGGACAATGGAGCCGAGGATGTTGAAGCAGACTTTACTATTTTCTCCAGTGGCTCAGAGGAGACTGATGGAGCCGGAGATCTTTGATTTAGAGGATTTTGCCTTAGAGCTGGAAGCACTCTCCTGACCCTCCTCGAAGGAAGGTTTCAGAAGTCCCTTCAAAATCAATTTATTCTTCCTTTCCTGAAGAACTCGCGGACTAAAGGCATGACAGAAGCTGCACGACTCCTGGAGATGAATCGCTCCCAGACAATACACACAGACAGAGTGTCCATCAGTAATGGACATTTTATAACTGCACCTAGAGCTGGCCCCAAAACCCGGACCACACCACAAAAGGAGGGGGTGTATCCATATTCATCAAGGATACCCACACCTCCAGGTTGGTGGCTACGCACAAAGCATCGGAAACCATCCAGGTGCAATTAACCATAGGCAAAACTGCTCTACAATTTGTAGCATGCTACAGGCCACCCTCTCAAACTCTGGAAACCCACACAGCCTTCCTGAAGACACTGGAGGGTATAAATGTATCACCAAACACCATCATATTGGGTGACTTCAACTACCCGAATATAGACTGGGAACATTACTCAAGCCCCAGCTTTCTAGCCCAAAGGTTCCTGGAGTTCATAAATTCAAATGCCATGGAACAACTAGTCACCGTCCCCACAAGAGAAGAAAATATGCTAGATCTCATCATCATGAACATGGGGACAAAATGCTCCACACCAGAAGTATATACCTCATTGGTGAGATCAGATCATAAACTAATCTCACTAGAAATCCACATCCCGCCCCCACCCCAAACAAAAAAGACCACAGTGAAGAACTTCTCTAAAGCAAACTTCACACTACTCAACACAGGTGTGGTATCCTTCAAGGCCCCCGAGCCAATGGAAACCACAACCCAAGCTGCAGAAGCCCTTACAAATGCCTTCTATGAACACCTTCAGGACTGCATGGATCAGGCAATCCCAAATAAAACCAAGACTCTTTCCACCAAGGGCAAATGTCCAGTCTGGTGGACCCCAGCCATAAACAAACTTTACAATAAGAGGAGAAAGCTATTACATGATAGAACAAAATCCCAAAAAGGGAAGGCATCTTTGATCAGCACTAGCAAGAAACTATGATCCCTCATAAAATCATCCAAGGCCAACTTTGAGAGAAATATTGCCATAGATTCAAAAGACAATCATAAGGCCTTCTTCAGCTATGTCAGAAACCTGGGTGGAAACTCCCAGATATGCTCAGAATTAGTCCAAAATGATACAAAAATCACTGAACCCACAGACATTGCCAACATACTGGCAGACAGGTTCAGCGCAAACTTCACCCCCTCTCCCCCCCCCCAAAAGGAGAGATAACTATCCCAACTGAGAGTAGCCTCCCAGACATCTCAAATGCGCAGGTGAAAGCTGCTCTCTCTAAAGCTAAAAACACAGCATCAATGGGACCGGATGGGGTCCCCGGCTGTGTGCTTCATGAACTCAATGAAGAACTAAACCCGCACATAAGGCAGCTGTTTAATCTTAGCCTCACCACAGGATATCTGCCAAAGGAGTGGCGTACGGCAACTGTGGTCCCACTCCACAAAGGCGGTGCCTCTACGGACCCTGGTAATTACCGCCCCATAAGCTTAACAAGCCTGGTCTGCAAAGCTATGGAGAGGATCATAATGGAACTCATAAACAAGGACATAGGGGACTTGCAGACCTTGGACCCAACCCAGTTTGGCTTTGTCAAGGGCAGATCTTGCCTTTTGAACTTGGTCGACTTCTTCGAAACAGTCACCAAGGCCATTGATGAGGAAAGGCAGTCCATACAGCCTACCTTGACCTTGCAAAGCTTTACACAATACCCCACTCGGGTATTATAGAGAAACTTACCAGCTTAAATGTAAACCCATATGTCACAAGATAGGTTGCAAACTGGCTAAAGGACAGAACCCACAGGGTTAGAGTTGCTGGAGCCATGTCAGACTCCAAGCCGGTTACAAGTGGAGTCCCACAGGGCTCAGTCCTTGGCCCCCCATTGTTCGGCATCTACTTCTCAGAAGTACAGGCAAACATAGGAGGACTATGGCTGACAAAGTTTGCGGATGACTGCAAACTGGGTGCCATAGTGGATAGTACATCGGACACAGACATCCTTCAGAGGGGTCTCACGGAAACTGATAGCTGGTGCCAGAGCCATGGCCTGAAGTTAAACGCAAAAAAGTATATAGTCATACCCTTCGGGAAAAACAAGGTAACCCCAAGCTACCATATAGGTGGCAACCCACTAAGCACAGAAGAGGTTATCAGGGACCTGAGGACCCAGGTTGACAGTGGCCTCTCGTTTGACGCTCACGTTGCTAAAGTGGTTCGAAAGACCTTCTACATCGCCCACCTGATCATGAAGGGATTCACATCCAGATCAAGTGAGGTCATTGTTCCCCTGTACTCTTCACTTATCAGACCAATGATCGAGTACAATGTCCCATTCGGGATGCATCTCACCCGACACCTGCAGAAATTGGAGAGACCCCAAAAGTTCCTCACCAAAAGGATAAAGGGACTCCAAAACCTGTCATATGCTGCCAGACTGAAGAAACTCCAACTCTATTCAGTTGCATACCGTCTGCTCAGAGGTGACCTGTGCCTGACATACAAGGCCATGACCAACCCGGAATTAATGGACATGCTCCACCTCAAAAAATCCAAATCCACCAAAACCACTAGAGCAAGAGACTTAAACCTTAGCACGGATATAAATAGGACGTGCTGGAGGGATAGATTTATCACCCAGAGACTCCCCATGCTGTGGAATAAAATCCCGGTCCATGTGAGGCAGAGCACCTCGCTGGCTCTGTTCAAGCGAAATCTTGACCGGTGGATGGGAGATCGTAGGTTTACCCCAGGAATCATCTCTGTGTCACTACTGGACAGAGGCACAACAAACTTTTAGTTATGTACTTACCATAACTTCGGATGTATGGGATCCATCTCGCCTACATTCATGACAGATGGGTTCGGAGCCGATCCATCGGCTCCGACTCGGCAACTTATACACTAGCACAAAGTCTCTCATTGGCTGGGCTACTCCCTATCCCAGGATGCACTACACCTGCTTCCCCAGATCTTGTTTGTTCGCTTTCATACACCCATGTAAACACAGCAAACACTATTAGTCACTATAACCAACTAAAGTTCTTCAAGAAAGAACACCAAGAAAAAAGTGACTACAGCTCCTCTAAATCCAAATGGAAGGGGGAAGGAGGGTGGGTACTTATGAATGTAGCTGAGATGGATCCCATACATCCGAAGTTATGGTAAGTACATAACTAAAAGATGTAATGGGATCCTATCTCGCCTACATTCATGACAGATGGGACAGCGTCCCTAGCACCTACATCCCGGGTGGCTCATTGGAACACACTCCTGAGAACTGTGGAACCAAAGGAAGCTCTGCCTCGAGAAACCACATCCAATTTGTAATGAGAAATAAAAGTGTGCGGAGAAGTCCAGGTTGCCGCAGCACAGATATCATCTATTGATAACTTGGAGTGAAAAGCTACGGAAGTAGCCATTGCCCTGGTAGAATGAGCCTTGACTGGAAAGGGAAGGTCTTTATGAGCCTGTGAATAAATAAAAATAATACAATCTTTAATCCATTTAGATATGGAGGCTTTTGTTACCAGTTGACCCAATTTGTTCGCTGCAAAAGAAACAAACAATTGATTTGATTTCCGCGTTTGAGCGGTTCTATTCAAATAAAAACGTAGTTGTCTATGTCGTCCAATTGATGCAAAGTATATTCTGCGTTATTGGAGAATTCTGGGAAAAAGACAGGGAGTTCTATAGTTTGTTGCATACAGAAAGAGGAGGCCACCTTTGGTATAAATGCGGGGTTTAATTTCAATTAAACTCTATGCTTGTGAAAAATCAAATAGGGAGGATCAGAACAAAGAGCTTGAAGTTCTGAAACTCGCCTAGCAGATGTTATGGCTACTAAAAAGGCCGTTTTCCAAGACAGAAATTTTAAATCACAAGTAGCAGCTGGTTCAAAAGGACGGGCAGTTAGGGCAGCAAGAACCATATTCAAATCCCAAGGGGAACAGGCTGAGATAAAGGAGGCCTAAGGAGCCAAGCCCCTTTAAGGAAAGCCTTACAAAGTTTGTGAGACATCAATGAAGGTTCAAAAGAAGCATGAAAATTAGAGATCGCTGCTAATTGAACCTTAATGGTAGAAACTGAAGAGCCCGACTGAAAAGGAGGCCAGAAAATTCAGAACCTCCGATACTGGAGCAGTGAGAGGATCTATACCTGTTCTTGAGTCCAGAAGGCAAACCTTTTCCATTTACTGGAATAAAGTTTGATGGTGGAAGGTTTATGGGAAGAAGACAGAATGTGGACCACATCCGGCGAGAGAGCATTATCTCGGACTAAGGATGGAAGTGGAGTAACCATGCTGCCAACTTCAGGGACCTGAGAGACGGATGAAGCCGTCCTGACTGATGAGTCAACAGGTCTGGCACCGGATCCAGAAACCATGGACCTTCTATCGCATGCCTCTGTAGGAAAGGGAACCAAACTTGACGAGGCCAGTGCGGGGCAATTAGAATCATCTCGCTCTCCATGTAAATGGCCTTCTGTATCACCCTCGGTAGGAGGGGGAACGGAGGGAAGGCGTAGAGAAGACCGGGGGGCCAAACGTGAGTCAGAGCGTCCCTGGGAATCTGTCCCTTGGATGGGAACAGTGTGAAGAACTCTCTGCATTTCGCATTGTGGGGGCTGGCAAACAGGTCGCAGCAAGGGAGACCCCATCTGTCGAAGATTTTCGCAGCTATACTCTGATTGAGGGACCACTCGTGGGGCAAGAGAATGGTCCTGCTTAATCTGTCCGCAATCACATTGGACTTCCCCGGTATGTGTGTTGCCATTAGAAAGCGGTTGGTAGCTACCGCCCAGTGCCAAAGTCTCATGGCTTCTCTGCATAGTGGGTAAGACCTGGTACCCCCTTGCTTGTTTATGTACCATACTACCGACATGTTGTCGGATAGGATCGCAATTGGGCCCTGTGGGAGAGCGTGATGGAGAGCTTGGAGTACCAATAGTACCGCTCTCATCTCCAGGACACTGATATGCAAATGTGTTTCCTGGATCTGCCATATGCCTTGGACCGACCTGTCCAGGTAATGACCCCCCCACCCTACCTGGGAGGCGTCCGTGGTCACAGTGGCAACGGGACGTTGAGGAATAAAGGATCGCTCTTGGTCGAGATTTGACTGTAGAAGCCACCAACGCAGATCTCGACGGCAACTCTCCGTGATTATGATTAAGTGGTTCAAGGGCAGTTCCTGGTAAGACCATTGAACCGACAGTAGCCATTGTAGAATTCGCATGTGAAGTCTGGCCAAGGGAACTAGGAGTATAGTCGACGCCATCGAGCCCAACAGTTGTAGGATCCGATGGGCCGGGGCTCTTTGTAAGTGAAGGCAGGATTTGACTTGATCTTGTAAGATCTGAATTCTTGCTGCCGGTAAGAAGGCGCATTCTTTTGTGTCTAAGTCTGCGCCTATGAAAGTAATACGCTGAGAAGGCTGTAGTACAGATTTTTGCAAATTGAATGTGATCCCCAAGAAACGGCCCAAGTTGAACGTGGCTCTGAGCGCTTGGAGAAGTAGATGCTTGGAGGTGGCTGTAAGGAGCCAGTCGTCTAGATAAGGAAACACCTGGAATCCCAGACTTCTCAGGTGAGCAGTTACCACTGCCAGACACTTGGTGAACACCCTGGGGCTGTGGTGAGACCAAAGGGCAGTGCTCGGAATTGGAAATGACTGGCTCCGAGGCGGAAGCGTAAATGTCTCCTGGACTCTTGAGCTATGGGAATATGATAGTAAGCGTCCTGGAGATCTATTGAGCACATCCATGCATCTTTTTCCAGTAAAGGAAGAATAGATTGAAGAGTGACCATTCGGAATCTGGACTTCTTGACGAAACGATTCAATGAACTGAGGTCCAATATGGGCCTGAAGTCCCCTGTCTTTTTTGGTACCAAAAATAATTTTGAGTAAGTTCCTGATCCGATCTGGTCGGTGGGGACAGGCTGGATGGCTCTTTCTAGCAGCTTTGAAATTTCTAATGCTGCCTGATCCCGCTGACTGGGTGGCACGTCCGGGATTTCCCTTAAAGAAAGGGGGGGTTTGTTGAAAGGGATGATATATCCTCCGGTAATAATGCGAAGCACCCACTGATCGCTTGTTATGGATTCCCAAGCTTGTGGATGCGCCGCAAAGCGACCCCCGACTGGCTCCGGAGCTGCACAGTCGGGCAACCACTCAGGAACGCTGGTTGTATGAAGAACCACGAAAGGAATCGCGGTCTCCAGAGTTACGGGGGCCTCTGCCACCTCTGGGGCGGCGTCTTCCAAAATCCCCCCCCCCCCCCTGCCTCTGGAGGGGGAATCACTGGGTGGAGTAGAGAAAGACTTTTGGGATTTTTTAAACCACATTTTCCCTCCTCTCCCAGCCTTGGGATAAGGCCTGGAAGGAGCGGAATAACGGGCCCCAACGGCAGTCAAAGTCTTGCACTCCTGCTCGCACCGAGTTAGTGTGTCCTTCACCTTGGGTCCAAACAAAGATGACCCATCAAAGCTCTCGTCGGCGAAGGAAGACTTGAAGGCCTCCGTAAACGAACACAAGCGTAACCAGGCTTGTCTCCTAAGGGCAACGCCTGTTCCCGCTGCTCTACTCGCCCCCTCGGCCGCATACGAGATGAGCCTCATGGACGAGTTAACAATAGAACAAAGAGTAGTCATCTGTGCCAACAGTCGAGGCCAGCGCTTCAGGTAGATTACCAACAAGGGAGTCATTTAGCTCTTTGAGAAGATCCCTTTGGAGCCTTGTAAAATGACATAAATAATTCAGCGACCGTAAGGAGAAGGCCGCTGAGGACAGGGTACGCTTCCCGTACCTATCCATACTCCTAGAGTCCTTATTAGGAGGATGAATAGACGTCGAAGCCTCTGCCACGTCCTGCTGTGTGGCAGAAGCCACCACCAAAGCATCTACCGGTACACCCTTTGTGAGAAATTCTTTTTGTGGGGGAGCTGACAAGAATTTATTGGGCCTCGCAGGCACCGGTTCCACAGAATCAGGGTGTTCCCACACCCTTCGAGAAATCAAATCAAGGAGTTCATCGAAGGGCGGAGACACCCAGGAGGCGGAGGGCTGGGCCCCAAAGGCCTTGAGGAAGACTGACTCCTCAGTTGAAGGGGTTTTGGCTTGCCAGTCACCTCTCTGTCTCAGAATCTCCAAGATATCTGAGAAGGAGATATCATCCGAAGATGATTTGGGGACCCTCAGCGTCATCGAGGTCAGTATCCGATGTAATAGACTCATCTTGGGAGTCTACGTGCTTCCTCTTACACAATTTCTTCCGTGGGGGTTCGTCCGAAGCAGTTTCGGACGGACCACCCGGAAGAAGGGAACCCCCGATTGGGGTATCATCAGGCCCTGGGGCCACGCTGCCGGGGGGCTGCAAAGCAACAGAGGCACCAGTCTCCAAATCTAGGGACGGTGAGGTAGAGTCTAGTTGAACCGGCAAGGGCATGGCCAGCACGCTCCTCATGGCCTCAAAGACCGGACCTCCAGAATCCAAGGAAGTCACTGGTCTAGAGGCCACGATGGCACTGGGAATTCCAGCAGCCGATGCTCCGAGAGGAAGACTAGGTACCGAAGCACCTAATCCCAAGGTATTCCCCTCGGGCCCGGCTGTAGAGGTCGCAGTACCAAACCCTGAACCGGAGGACAGGGTAGGAAGCATGGTCGGAGCCGAAAGGCCTGATAGGGGTCTCTGCTCCGACCGTATGGTTCCACATTGCTCCACCACCACCGGCTCCAACAACTCAGAAGAGGTTGGAGGAGGAATCAAGAGTGTAGGGGGGGGGGATCGGCTCCGAAGCAAACTGTGCTGGAGCCGAGACCATTTTAGCAAATACTGGAGATTGGAAGAGCCTCTGCAAAACCCTATCCAGGTCCGAATCCGATAGTCTGGAGGATTTAGAGGAGGTAGACACTCGAGAAGACTTTCCTCTCGGCTCCGAGGGAGAAGGGGACCGGCTCCGAAACGGCTCCAATACTGTCGGCGCCGACTCCACCAACTCATGGATCACTATCGGCGCCGAAGAAGCCTTTTTCTTCGGAGCCGAGGGGGAAGAGTCTGAGCTGCACACTTCCACCGGCTCCGAAGCCATTGGAGCCGATGGAGGTGATTCACCTCGATACTCCAACTTGCGGCTCCGAAGACAATGGAGCCGTAGGAGGTATCGAGGCAGACTCGACACTCGGCCCGAAGTCAGTGGAGCCGAGGAAGAAGAGGTCAACTTTTTTTAAGAAGTGGGCTCGGACGGACTTGTCGGAGCCGACGATCTTTTCTTTTTGGAAGCAACAGGAGGATTCAAAGCTTCCTCAAAGGAGGGTTTAATAAGCCCTTTCAAAATAAGCTTGTTCTTACGTTCTTGAAGAACCCTAGCAGAAAAAGCATGACATACGCTACAAGTCTCTTGTAGATGTTTCGCCCCAAACAATAAACAAATAGAATGGCTGTCTGTTATGGACATTTTATAACTGCACCGAGTGCATTTTTTAAACCCTGACTTTTGTTCTTTAGACATAGTACAGGTTCAAGAACAAATAGAGTTCACCACAAAAAATAGCACTATAAAGAAAAACAGCCAACTGAAAGCGAGACTCACTGGCGCAAGCACTCAGAAGAAATTTACCACAAAAGTAACTGACAAACAGAACAACGGCCAAAGCCCTCTAATTTAAACGGGCTTGGCCCGAAAGACAAATAACCACAAAGGAATTAAAAATAATAGGCCTTTTAACTAAATAGAACACAAGGATAGGGCAAGGGCCCTCTAACTAAAACGGGCCTTGCCCGACAGACAAAAAGGAACAAGTACCAGACAACACTCAAGCACTCAAACTTCACAAATAGTATAGAAGAAGCTGTTAAAACAGCTGTTTGTTTAATAAATGACAAAACCCCCAAGGTCAAGGACCAATAAAGGTAAAAGTAAACACTTAGCTCCAGCCAAGTCGAGACCACGTCCAGCTTGTAAAGCGGCAAACGAGATCTGGGGAAGCAGGTGTAGTGCATCCTGGGATAGGGAGTAGTCCAGCCAATGAGAGACTTCGTGCTAGTGTATAAGTTGCCGAGTCGGAGCCGATGGATCGGCTCCGAACCCATCTGTCATGAATGTAGGCGAGATAGGATCCCATTACATCTAATGGGCACAGTATTTCTAACATAAGGGGCGGCGTAAGCCACATAACTTTGGGCTAGGCTTATAAATGCCCTAGGGCAGTTAGCCTAGTATAAACCTATTTCTTGAAGCCCGAGGGCTTGTGCCTCCTTAGTATCTTTGGACATCATTAACCCAATAATAAAGCACCAAAGACAATTAATCACTGAATAACTGGACCAACGGTCAAACAGTCACAAGGCGGGAAAAAGCCTACAACAAACAAATACCACAAGATCCCCAAGTTGAACGATCCTAGACACAAACACAAGGGGGAAAGGACTAATACCTCTAATTTAAACAGTTTTTAGTCCTGGCAAAGTTTTATGACACAAGGAAAGCAAGGGGACAGGCTAGGTCCTCTAACTGAAACGGGCCTAGCCCGTCGGGAGCAGCTAGTGGGATACCACAGAAAAAACGATCAAAAACACAACTTTTCCACAAAACAAGAACACAAAATAGCGATTAAAATAGCTTTTTGTTTGCAACAAATTCTCTGATAATGAAGAAAAAAGGGTACTTAGCCACAGCCAAGAGTGAGACCACGTCCGAGCTACACGAGCGGCAAACACGATCTGGGGATAGAGAGCAGTGCAGCATGGGATACCATCTTAGCCCAGCCAATAGAAAGACTTCGAGCTAAGAAAGTTGGCCGAGTCAGAGAAGACACTCGGCTCAGAACCCACGGGTAAGAATGTGGGCGAGAATGGACTACATAACATCACAGGTTTAATCCAAGAAATGCAGTACAATCCAGTAAGCGAATAAGCGCTTTCATTTTAAACCCTTTAAAACTTCATCAGATACAAGTTGCAACAGTTCTAGAGCCATTTAAATAAACTTGACTGGTCATGTGACCCTTTTGAAATTTTAAAGCAACATTTCCCTATTATACACATCCCCCCAAAAATATATATCGTCATTAAATTAATGCCCTAGTATACACGCTGTTTTAATTGTTGTGCTATTAAAATTAGTTCATGTGGTTGTCATGCACATTCTTCTTCTTCTTTCAGCTTTTTCCTGGTTAGGGGTTGCCACAGCAGATCATCTGTCTGCTCATGATTGGCAGTGGAGTTTTACGGTGTCGAGTTGCCAGCCCGGCGCCCAACCTTCCACAGAAGACGCACACACTCACACCTAGGGCCAATTTAGTGTGTCCAATCCACCTACTGCATGTCTTTGGGATGTGGGAGGAAACTGGAGCACCCGGAGGAAAGCCACATGACCACAGGGAGGACATGCAGACTCCGCACAGAAGGCACCCCAGCCGAGAATCAAACCGGAGAACCTCTTGCTGTGAGAGTAAATCATTAATAAATAAAAATAAAAATAGCAGCAAGGTGTTTTTTTTTTTTTTTAGCAATTTATCACTCCCATACTTTTAGTTTCAGGATGGGAGCAATACTGACATGGTCGTTTGGTCCTGGTTGCCTGTATGCCTCTAGTTGCAGTTGCCATTTTAATTCATGTTGCTCCAGTATTACTGTCCAAGGACCCCCCCCGCCCACTTTTCTTTCTCCACTCTTTCTAATATACTAAATTTAGAAGAGTGGTCAGAGTGTTCACTTAGATGCGTAAACAGTGCATTGGTGGTTCTTTTTTAACTTTGTACAAATGTTCATAGATATGATTACAGAGCTTCTGTTTTTCCTACATAAAATCCATCATATCCCTGACATTTTGCGATGTAAATTATGCCTGTTGTCTGACAGTTGTATTAACCCTTTATGCTTAATTTTTAATTGATGGGTTTTATGTGGGAAAAACGGAGAGAAAGTTCATTAATCATACTTATGAACATTTATACGAAATTAAAAAAGGAAGAACCACCAATGCACTGTTTTAGGCATCTAAGTGAACACACTGACCACTCTCTTAAATTTAGTACACCAGAAAGCGGTAGCGTTGTTGCTTCACAGCAAGAGGTTCTCCTGTTCGATTCTCGGCTGAAGTGCCTTCTGTGTGGAGTCTGCATGTGCTTCCCAGGGTCGAGTGGCATTCGAAAGACGTGTAGATGGGCATGCCTTTGCCGAAAGTTCGGCGTCGAGCTGGCACCCGTAAAAAAATCTAATACCAATCATTAGCGGACCGGAGTTCTGCTGTGGTGACCCCTAACTGGGAAAAGCCGAAAGAACAACAACAAAGAGTTGAGAAAGAAGAGCGGTGGTGGGTCCTTGAACAGTAATACTGATGCAACATGAATTAAAATGGCAACTGCAACTAGAGGCATACAGGCAACCAGGACCAAACGACCATGTCAGTATTGCTCCCATCCTGAAACTAAAAGCATGGGAGAGATAAATTGCTAAAAAAATAACACCTTGCTGCTATTTTTATTTATCTTTTTTTTATTATTAATGGTTTATTTATAAAGATTACTGTGCATGACAACCACATGAATTTTAATAGCACAACAATTAAAACAGCATGTATACTAGGGTATGAATTTAATGACAATATATTTATTTTTTGGGGGGGATGCGTATAATAGGGGAATGTTGCTTTAAAATTTCAAAAGGATCACATGACCAGTGAAGTTTATTTAAATGGTTCTAGCACTGTCACAACTTGTATCTGATGAAGTTTTAAAGGGTTTAAAACGAAAGTGCTTATACGCTTACTGCATTTCTTGGATTAAACCTGTGTTTTACACTTTTACTGGATTGTATTGCACTTCTTGAGCAACACTAAGTTTCTACGGCTTGGTGTTGGACTGTTAGGTTTCCAGCAGCAAGTATTTCTCAAAAAGATAAGAGCAAATGCTGAAGGATCAAAAAGTGGCATCACTACGATCGCTTGGCCACCACCAAACAGTTATTATTTTAACTTTACTGCCACTTGCTGCTTAATGCCCCAACAGCCAGAAAGATCATGAGGCTCTGCTTTCAAAGTCCGTATTCATACTAAAAATTAAGAACAAGGGAGCTTTTGCCCCTCTGCTCCATGCAGGGTTGCCAGATTTCTGACTGGCAAGGTAGGGGATAAAGTGAAGACACACAAAAAAAAAAAAAAAAAAAAAAAGGTCTTCCACATCTTTAATGCGGAACATCAGGCATTAAACAGAAGTAGCTCTGTGTGTTTATTTTTTATTTGATTGGCCCGGGCCAATCAAAAATAAACACAGAGCTACTTCTGTTTAATTTGAAACATCGCAGTTCCGCATTACACAGAAGTAGCTCTGTTTTGCGATGTTTTGATTGGCCATTATACCGGTATACGGGCCAATCAAAAATTGCTAAACACAGAGCTACTTCTGTTTAATGTGGAACATCGCAGTTCCGAATTAAACAGAAGTAGCTGTTTTGCGATGTTTTGATTGGCCCGCATACCGGTATACGGGCCAATCAAAAATCGCTTAACAGGGAGCTATTTCTGTTTAAACAGCCTCCTGATGAACATAATGAAAGCTCTAATTATTTACTCTCAAGATTCCTAGTCTCAAATTACCAATATTTAAATGTGTTTCTTGTGTTACTTATAGAAATACAAATAGAAGCCTAAATACTCTTAATGTACAAAAATATTTTGGATCCTTTTACAGGATCTGACAAACCATTAACATTCCATGATAACACTACAAATGTCACTAACATTATCAGCAGATTGCTATTATTGTATTGTGATTTTTCTGCCTTCAACTCTTAATGTTTGGTATAAAAGCCACAATAGGAGCTGCACTCAAAAATATGTATACTACTACATTACATCTGGAGCATTTCTCGCCGGGCCTCCGCTGAAAACAGGCTCTGTGGAACCTAGTCGCACATTCCCGGTCAACAAATGTTAAATAAAATAAATAAATTAACTTCTGTTTTACTTACCAATTTCGTGTAAGGCATTTTCTGCATCTTGTTGTTGTATCTTTCGGCTTTTTCCCGTATAAAACATCTTATGAATTTTAAACTACAATCAAAATCTGAACTAACTTTAAATAACAAATTTCACGTTTTCTATAGTACATTTCCAAAAAGGAAAAAAATCCATCTCTAACAGAACAAGACATTATGGATCTGTAATTTGTTGAAACTTTTGCAAGCTTCTTTCAGAGAATGCGTAAGTACATCAATAGGAACATTTGTAAAACTCTATGCAGACCAGTCAGTGAAACATACCGGTTACTCAAGCTGTGCTGAGAGACTGACTTACCTTTAGTGTTTATTCTCATTTTCCGTCTGCACTTTTAATTTAATATCTCTGTAATCTGCACAACTGGTTTTCCCACCCTCCCTGTTCTTCTGGTGGTCTTATGTCTTGGTGGATTTGAGTTGCCCGCCTCTGGTATAAAGATGATACTGGACCCCCCCCCCATCACATTACATCAGCTCATTCTATCATTCTACTGTTAATAGCAAGAACTTAGCAAAGGCCCACCACCTTTAGCTTCTGCATATTGAATTATCTCATTATCTTCTGCCTCTTCACTTTCTACTAAAAAAAAAAAAAACGTTTCCTACCTCCTCTTGAACTAATGTAGCCCAGATACAGATTTGCTGTATCCAGGATTTTTTGTAAGCTTCAGAACGGTGCTCTTCATTTTTTCCCTTAGCTCTGCCAGTTCTCTGCTCTCCTGCACTTTTATTAGCTTATTAGTCTAGCACTTTAAACTACTCCCGGTGTCTGATAGTCTGCTCTTCAAATTTTCCCTTAGAACTAGCTGGTTTCCTAGTAGTAGCACTAAAATCTGAATCCTTGTGAATAGCACTTGCTATAAAACCTGCTGGAAAGCACTAGGAAGCCTTAAACTGATACAAGCACTCAATTTTCCTTGTTAAGAAGGAGAAATGAATCGTAGGCACTTAGCCTATAATTGCAAAGTACCTTGCCAAGGTAAGGGAAAACAGCTCTTGTACTTTACAAAAGAAACACCGAACCAGGCATGTTCAAGGGTCAGCTTCCGGTTATTTCTCCTGTCTGCCTGGTGAATCTGGGCATACTGGGGCAATGCGGCAATTGCCTCATGTACACAGACAACCCTCTCCTCCTACCACCCAGCACTACAACCTGGAAGAGATGCACCTACATAGCCAAATTGGAAGCAAAGCTCTCTCCAGCCAAGATTGTGCTAGACAGTCAAGAGAAGGTTAACACCTATGCTACACCTCAAGCAACACATAGCCCTTCAAAACTCACGGCACCAACATCCACACATAGTAACACTAAACCCACTTAAGCGGAGGCCCTTAACATTAACCTGCCCAAGCAACAAGGACCTCCGAAGCTGAAACGCAAACAAATACCAATCACAACCGAAGTGACAACTCAAAACACCAGTGTGCCACCAAACAGCAGTCCCTAAGGCAAGACAACGTGCCCGACACTTTAGTCATAGGTGACTCTATAGTCAGGTACACTGACGTCCCACTCCTCAGGCTGAACAAGGAGAAAATTACTGTCAGCTGCCTGTTGGGTGCCAGGATCCGGCACATAATGCATGCACTCAAGTCACTTCAAAACAAGTACAAATACGACTCTGTCATTGTCCATTTTGGAGAGAATGACTTGAGATGTACCTCCCTAGACTACATGAAAAGTGACATGGAAGAGCTCTCGGATCATGTGGCCCAGGCAGGTATGACCCTAGTCCTGAGCAGTATCCTGCCTTCGCCCAGAATGATACCACAGTATAAGGACAAAATGATAGACTTCAACAATTGGCTAAGCTACTCGTGTCATTCAAAGGGGATCCAATATCTGTCTGCCTGGGACGACATGATAGATAAACCACGATGCTTTGCCAGAGATGGTCTGCACCTGTCTCCAATGGAATTCAGGTTACTGGCTAAGGCTCTTGCCACCCCTATAGTGCCTTTTTTAGGCAAGGCTCAAAGGAGAAAACCACCACCGTAACAGATAAAAGCCTGCAAAATCTGAAGGTAATGCCACTCAATGCTAGAAATCTAAACCTCAAAATGCACTCTCTCGAGGCACGCCTAAAAATGGAGAACACTGATATCTGTGCAGTAACTGAGACCTGGTTCAAGGCTCCAGAGAGCACCCCTGCAATACCAGGCTACAACTCTTAGCACACTTTTCGGCCACCAAACCAGGACCAAAGCACTAAAGGTGGAGGAGTGTCCATATTCACCAAGGATATTCACACCTCCAGACTAGTTGCCCAACACAATGCATCTGAAATTCTACAGGTGCAACTAACACTAGGTAAGACTGCAATCCAAATTTTAGCTTGCTACAGATTCCCCCACCATGCCCAAAGATTCTCACTACACCTTTCTAAGCATACTAGATAATATTAAGATACAACCAAACACCCTAATACTGGGTGATTTCAACTACCCTGCCATTAACTGGGAAGACTACTAGGCTACCAACACCTTTGCCCAACGGTTCTTGGAATTCATAAATTCCAACGCCCTGGACCAACTAATCCATAGTCTCACCAGGGGCTCAAATATCCTAGACCTGGTCATTACCAACATGGGAGATCTATGCTCCACACCAGTGGCCACCCCCTCGCTGGTCAGGTCTGCCAAAAGCTAATCATCCTTGACGTTCACAACCCCACCCCCACCCCCCAGTAGGGAAACCTCCATAAAAAACTTCTCCAAAGCCAGCTTCATGCTACTCAAGTCAGAAGTGATAAAAATTCATGACACCCATGCAGAAGTGAACGGAAAGTTCGACTGCTGAATTCTACACTAAGACACTGTACCAGCACATCCACTTGTGCATGAATCATGCCATTCCAAACAGAACCAAGACGGTCCCCTCCAAAAAAAGGAACCCAATCTGGTGGTCCCCTGCCATAAACAAACTATACAACAGAAGGAAGAAACTGCTGCAGAAGAGAGGAAAATCCCAGGATGCAAAAAACTCCCTTCCCAGCCTCAGTAAGAAACTGAGATCCCTCATAAAATCCTCCAAAGCTAGTTACGAAAATAAAATTGCCAAAGATTCCAAGGGCAACCACAAGGCATTCTATAGTTATGTCAAGAATCTAAATGGCAATGCTCAAATCTGCTCTGAGCTACAACAGAATGGCATTAAATATACTGACCCAAGGATTTTGCCAATATCCTGGCAGATCGATTCAGTGCCAACTTCATCCCCTTCTCACCCCCTAAAGGGCCAATCTCAATACCAAAAGATTGCTAAATTCGGATATTCATGGCCACACAGGTAAAAAACGCACTGTCTAAGGCTTAGAATACAGCATCCATGGGATCAGACGACATCCCGGGCTGTGTACTACATGAACTACAAAATGAACTGGCACCTCACCCAAGTGTCATGTTTAATCATAGCCTCACCTCAGGCTTTGTGCCCAATGAGTGGCGCACAGCTACAGTTATCCCACTCCACAAGGGGGGATTCCACCTTGGATCCCAAGAACTATTTTCCCATCAGTCTGACGAGCCTGATCTGCAAAGCCATGGAACGCATTATCATGGAACTTATAAACAAAGACATTAGCAACCTTCAAACACTGGACCCACACCCAGTTGGGTTTCTAAAAGGCCGTTCTTGTCTCCTCAACCTGACTGACTTCTTCAAATCAGTCTCCAGAGCCATGGACGAGGGTAAGGTAGTCCACACAGCCTATATGGACCTCGCCAAGGCCTTTGACACCATCCCCAACTCTGGAATCATAGATAAACTTACTAAGCTGGGCATTAATCCCTATATCACTCGATGGGTTGCCAACTGGCTTACTGACAGAACCCACACTGTAAAAGTAGCCGACTCAAAATCAGCTCCAGACAAGTGACAAGCGGAGTACCTCAGGGTTCAGTCCTGGGACTCTTGGCATCTACTTCTCTGAAGTACAGACCTACACACTAAGGAACTCTGGTTAATAAAGTTCGCAGATGACTGGAAGCCATTATTGAATCCTCAAATGATGTGGATATTCTACAAAAGGGCATTACAGAAACAGATGTTTGGTGCCAGAGCCATGGGCTCAAACTCAATGCCAAGAAATGTATAGTTATCCCCTTTGGGAAAAACTATATACCCTTGAATTACCATACAAGTGGCTGTACAGTAAACACAGAAAGTGTGATAAGGGACTTAAGGACACAGGAGGACAGTGGTCTCACCTTTGATAACCACATAGCCACAACAGTCAGGAAATCCTATGTGGCGCACCTCATCATGAAGGGCTTTTCATCCAGAAAAAAGGAGGTCAGTGTCCCACTGTACTCATCCCTCATTAGACCCATTATAGAGTACAACGCTCCGTTTGGTATGCACCTCACAAGACATCTGCAACAACTGGAAAGGCCACAGAAATACCTCACTAAAAGAATCACAGGCCTAAAGCAGATTTCCTATGCTGACCATCTAAAAAAAAAACTCCAGTTATACTCTGTCGCATATCGCTTACTCAGAGGCAATCTCTGCTTAATATACAAGGTCTTGTCAAACCCAGTGCTGTTGGACATTCTACACAAAGAAATCCCAATCCCTCAGAGCAACACTCTCCAGGGATCTAAATCTGGTCATCACAATGAACAAAACATGCTGGAGGGATAGGTACCTGACCCAGAGACTCCCCATACTCTGGAAAAGACTGCCCATACATGTCAAGCTGAGCGCCTCTATGGTCCTCTTCAAAAGGAACCTTGACGACTGGTTGGGAGATAGGAAATTCACCCCGGGGATCGGATCACAGCAGTGAGAGGGCACCAGGGAAGTAAATATTCTGGGAAGAAATAGCAAAGGGATTGTTATGGTTAGGCTTGTATAGGCCGTAGTGCAGATAGGCTAGTACCAACCTATGAACCTATGGATAAGCATAAAATAGCAAGTCTTAACTGTTGCCAAGTCTGTTATATTCTCCCAATGCAGCACTGATCACTTTCAGAACCACAGTCCCCTCCCCACTTTCAATTAATGTCATATCTGCATCTCAATATCTCACCCCTAGAGTTAAATACCAAGGCCTGAACAGCTTCAGTATAGCCGCCATTTTTCCCCATCAACTTGAAATAACATTCATTACTCACTTTTTAAGCCTGTAACAGTCTTTGGATTTCACAGTTATTCCATAGAATAATAACTACACAGAAAGACAATTCCTTGCCAAACATTGTCTTACTTTGGCTGACCCTGCAACTTATTTTTGCTCAAATTTTAAATAGGTTCCTTTAAATTCTTAATCAGTTCACTGAACCAATTAATTACCGTTTGCCCAGACAAGCAGGGAGACAGAGAACAGGATGCTCCACTTAGCAGTTATCAGTAGTATAGACACAAACACTACCTTAACAGTACTGAGTCTTAAGGGAGATGCACCAGTATACATTCATTTAAATTTGGTGTGCTATACAACAAAATCATGCATGCACACCATTTTGTACAGAGAAAAATTGTACTTACATTTTAATCAGTGAATTCTAAGTACTTCATACATCCAGTTCTTTAAACAAGTCAAGCATATGTTCATAGGTAGGACTAGGCTATTGGCCCTAGGGTCTATATAAGCCTAGCCAAAAGGTACCCTGGCTTTCGCCAGCCAAGAAAATTATTTTCCTGTGCCCCCTGTCGAGCAGAGCCACAGAAGTGATCCCCGGGGTGAATTTCCCATCTCCCATCCAATCATCTAGATTTTTCTTGATGAGTGCTAATGAGCTTTGTTTGATATAGATAAACAGTTTGTTCCAGAGTATGGGAAGTCTCTGGGATAGGTGTCTATCCCTCCAGCATATTCGGTTTATTGTGGTGACAAGGTTTAGGTCCCTAGAACGTGTAGCTTGGAGGGATTGGGATTTCTTTAAGTGGAGCATGTCCAACAGCTCTTGGTTTGACATAGCTTTGTATGCTAGGCAGAGATCGCCTATGAGTAGGCGATATGCAACAGAGTAAAGCTGGAGTTTTTTGAGACGGTCTGCGTAGGGCATCTGTTTGAGGCCAGTAATCCTCTGTGAAGCATTTCTGTGGCCTTTCCAGTTGTTGTAGATGTCTTGCAGAGAAAGAAATATTATACCTCTACTTAGTTCAGGTAAACTTCAATACCCTGAGTGTCCAGCCATCCAGCAGTTACTGAACTGACAGCATTAGATATCAGCCTTTGCTGACAGAATCTTGCAGTCCTGACAAGAATTTGTGTACTGCTTTCTTTCTGGTTCCGCTTCTGTTGAAACACAGAAAAAAATGCCTGCCTGCCCCCCCCCCCCCCCCCCCCAACACGCACACACTTTTTTGGTTGACCTTAAGGAGTCTAAAAGTCTTCTTTCACAATATCTGTCACAAGTAACAAGACCTCACCTTCTTTGTAAAACAGTGGGCAAAGCTTTGCCTTTGCATCTCTAGCAGTTTAAAAATGTGACTATTCCTACAAAAATGCTTACAACAAAGCAAGCTCGACCCAGATTAAATTTTTTTCACTTTTTTGTCTACCTATACTTGACCATCAGCATCTATTCAAAGTCACATTACCTGGGTTACAGTCAGGGCTGTAGCTTATGGCAGAAAAAAACATGGACTCTCAATTCCTATTGCTTCAATAAGTAGATAGTACAGTTGTATATGCATAACCATAAATGTAGATGTACAAGTGTATTCACTGTTGCATTCCTGACTTGTAGGATTTCTCACCGTAGAAGCCATTGGCCAGCTGAACTATCGGATAATATCTTCCCCTCCTTCTGAAACTGGTGGATGCCCTACCTGACATCACTACATTTGGGTATAAAGGGTATCGGCTGGCACCATGACTTCAGTAGTTTCTTGCCCCATCAAGTAACAGCCCCACAGTGTTTCCTTGAAGCCAGGAGTTTGGGACCCTGTATTCCAGAATATGTATGAAGGGGGAAGAGGGTCACCTTGACTGAGAAGGTGAATGTCCTAGCCTATCCAGTACGCCAGAGGGGAAGTGAAGAAGGGAAAGAATACTGCAACAGTTAATCCACTTGAACAACTACATTTCTGTTATGTGTACACAACTGTACTTCGTAGGATGATTCCCAAAGCTGAAAAGGAGGGTGGCTGGAAAGGTTAAGGAGAGGAAAGAATGCACTGTAAAATGGCAATTGGAAACCCTGGTATGGACTTGGAAAAGGTGGGAAGGTGGTAAAGTTCAGTGAAGGTATGCACGGAGGACCAAGTAGCTGCTTCCAAAATGTCCTTGGTGGCCACCCCTTTAAGAAAGACTGTAGGCAAAACAGCAGCCCTAGTGAAACCTGTCCTTACAGCATCAGCAGGCTTCTTACCATGATGGCTGTAGCACAAAGATGTACAGTGGGAGATTCATTTGGAAATAATGTGCTTTGAAACTGGTCTCTCCTCAGAGTTACTGGCAAACGTCACAAAAAGTTGTTCTGGTTTTCTGACATTCTTGGTTTGAAGTGGAAACACAGCTGCCTATGCACACCCAAAAGGTGAAGGATCGCTTCTCCCTTGTTCTAAGGGTTAGGAAAAAAAGCACATAAGTCTGTGGTCCAGTTTAAGTAGGCCTCTGTCACTACCTTGGGCATAAAGGAAGGGGTGCTGGTCCTGAGAAACGCACTGTCTGCGTGGAAAATGATGAAATGTTCCACATATAAAAGGGCTTGAAGCTCTGACACCTTTCAGGCTGAGATAATGGCTAGTAGGTAGGCTGTCTTCCAGGTCAGGAATTTTATATCAGCGGAAGCCACTGGTTCAAAGGGAGGACGGGGTAAGCTTCTCCAGAATGAAACTGGGGTCCCAGGGAGGAACAGGAAGTTTCCTGGGAGGCCTAATATGGACAACTCTCAGAAACCATTTTTATGAGGGGGATATAAAAAGAGGAGGTTGAGAAGGCAGGTGGATATAAATTGCTTTAACATGGATTTTTATAGAGGAGTGAGAGAGACCTTTTCCAAAAAGACTGAATAAAGTATGACAAGATGAAAGGTTAAGAGTTTGATGAGGGTTTTATCCCTTCTGTCTGCACTAAAGAATGAATCTTTTCCATTTGGAAAGTTAAGACTTCCTAGTGCTAGGTCTCCTGCCATCTTTTAGAATGCCCAGGGCCTGCTTGTAGGGAAGAGGCCCCCTCCATGAAATCAAAGTATTATTCAAGCTGTCAAATTGAGTGTGTGCAGACTGTGGTGCATGATTGTGCCCCTGCTCTGCATTAGCAGGTCCACTCTCTGTGGCAGCTGCAGTGGCTCCCTGTTAGTTAGACTGAGTAGCAGAGGTTACCAGTATTGTCTCGGCCAATCTTGGGCTATCAGAATTACCCTTGGCCATTTTTTCCTTATTTTCAGCAATACCCTGGGCTGCAGTGGTACTGGGGGAGAGGGCATAAAGGAATAGGCCTGTCCAAGGAAAGGAAAAGGCATCTGTCTTCCAGGCTGACTTCGTTTTGCTCCTGGAGCAATTTTTTTTTCCAAAGAGCATTTTCTTTGGCGGTAAAAAGGTCTAATAGTGGCACTTCATTTTTCAGCTATGATGAGAAATACTTCCCAATGCAGTTGCCACTTGTGGGGGGGTCTGAAAGGCTCCTGCTGAGGTGATCTACTAGCTGATTGTTTTCTCCTGGTAGGTACTGTGCCGTAAGGTGCAGGCCCAAGAAATTTGCTGTTTCTTAAATGTCCATGGCTAGGCGTGAAAATGGATAAGAGTGCCCCCCCTCACTTTTTTATGTACCACATTAACTATGGTATTATCTGTCTTCACCAGGACTCAAGAGTTCCATTTCTTTTAGAAGGCAAACAGGCCTTTTTAGACTGCCATTAGTTCCATAAGGTTGATGTGCTTATTTCTGAACTTGGGAGGCCCATTTGCCTTGAGTCTGGAGGCTCAACTGGGCTCTCCAGGCTATTTCTGATGCACCTATTGTCAAGAGTTTAGTCCTGAGGGAAAACCTGAAGGAAAGGCCACGACTGAGGAAGCATGTTTGGGCCCACCAGGCAAACGCTTTACTAAAGCAAGGAAGCAGTTTTATTCTGAAGGTAAGAGAATGCAAATGTTGGCACCATACATTTTTGAGATACCGCTTCAACTTTTTCATATCCAGTCTGGTCAAGGGGGATAACAACAATGCAACAGGCCATGTATCCCAGGGCCCTGAGATCCTCCCTGGCTGAGGGTATTTTCTGTCCAAGATTTTTTTTTTTTTTAAAGTAAAGGTTTAGAGAGGTAGCCTTGTCCAGAGGAAGAAAAGCCTTCTGTAGAGCCAAGTTCAGAAAAGCTCCTAGAACCACTATCCTGCTGGTGCAGTTTCCTTCAGAGTTTTGTGTTTTGGTGGTGAAACCCCACCAATGTTAGTAAGCGTTTGGTATAAAGCAGGTCTGCTTGCAGTTTTTATATACTTGTTGCGCAAATGAGGCAGTCATCTAAGGGTAAATCTGAACTCCCTTTGTCCTCCAGAAGGCTATCACCAGGGCAAGCATTTTGTGAAGTCTTTGGGTGCAGTAGATAAGCCAAAGGGAAGAGAACAGAATTGATAGTCTCTCATACCTGCTCTGAATCATAAGAAACTTGTGTGTGATTCCTCTATGAGAATAGTGAGGTATGCATTTTTTTTTAGATCTAAGGTAAGCATGAAGGGATTAGCAATTACCATAGTTTATTACCATAGATTCATACTAGGCTAATTGCCCTGGTGGGTCATTTTAAGCCTAGCTAATTACCCCATGTAAGAATCCAACACTGCACCTTGTGTCTGTAAAGTAAACACTTGAACCATTAGGCCAACCACCCGGCAGTAGTTTTTGTAGAGTTAGCATTTTGAATTTTGGGATCTGTAAGCCTTGACAGGTACAGAATTGGCCTCCAGGTATCTTCTTTTCTGGAAACCAGGAAAAGTCTGGAGTAAAAGCCTTTTCCTCGTAAGGATTTTGGCACAGATTTCACACAGCCTTAAGCGCACTGCAGCTCTACTTGGATTAAGACCTTTGTCTTTTGGTTTGGAGGAATGTCTAGGAAGCCTGAGGGAATCAAGGGTTGTTTGAAGTTGAGTTTGTAACCTCCTTGAATGATGACTGGCACCCACAGATCCCCAGTAACAAGAGTCCAGTTTTTGTAGAAAAGTGATAGTGCCCCAGCCTGGCAGGAGGGTAGGGAAGAGAAGAGAGTGCCATGCAAGAGTCATGACTGCTCCCTGCTAGATCCCTGGAGACATGATCCCAAAGGCCTAATGGGGTTAAATTGCCTTGGTACTGGCTATTGGTGCTGTCTTTGGCTCCTGTCACTATGAGGTTTCCTTTGTCTAGGCTTAGGCTGGGGGGCTGGAAAGGACCAATGTTTGGTAGAATATGCGCAGCTGAATCAAGGGGGTTGGACCTGAAGAAAGTCCTTGACAGTTTGCATGGACTTGGCCTTGTCCTTCATTTTAAGGGATCTTTGGCCTTAGGACCAAGAAGAAAATCACTGTCCAAGGGGGCATCTAAGAGATTGATTTGACAGGCTCGGGAAAAGACTACTCCCTCAGCCAGGCATGTCTTCTAATGATGGAACCTGTGGCTGCTGCTCTGCTGGAGGCTTTCAAAGCATCATTGCTGTAGTGCAGAGAATGTTTAGCCACTTGAGAGAGCAGGAGTTGCATAGACCCATTAATTCCTTTGAAAGGGCCTTACTTTCAATCCCCATTAGTTTTTGTTTCATCTGGTCAAGAACAGTTTCCTGGTAATTCACCATAAGAAACTGGCAGTTCAAAGCCCTCATGCTGAGGGTCGCAGAGGTGTAGACTTGCTTTCCACACTATTCTAAGGTTCTGCCTTCTTTGTCTGTAAGCAAAGGGTTTTTGGAAGAGCTAGCTTTTGCTCCCTTAGGGCCTGGAGTCACCACTTCAAACTATGCCACAGGATTTTTAAAAAGGTGTTTCTGGGAATCTACAACCCTCTAAAATTTATCAGGCTTTCCAGGGACATGGGACAGAATCTAGTTGTAAAGAAAAATCTAGGAAGACATCTACCCCCTCTAAGACTGGGGGAATAGCAAGGAGTTTATGCTCAGGGAAATTAAGAAATTCCCCAATTCCTTACCTGGATTGGAGGTAGCCCTGTGCTTCCCATTTGAAGTGCTCCCTCAGGGTATGCAATTTCTCCAAAGGAAATATCCTCAGGGGGCTGGGCTGAGGCAAGATTCTCTTCAGAGTCAGAATCCCCATAGGAAGCAATGGATATACCCTCCTCAATGGCTGATTCATCCTGATTTAAATCATACTCAAGGTTAAGTGAATCTGAAAATTCCTGTGGTGGGGTACCTCTCTTTTACCAGGGGATGTTTCAGGGGGAGAGAGGTGTTTGGATCTTGTCAACTAAATTGAATGAGTGTCATCTGAGGTACTAAATTTGAAGTGTTTTTCCACTTTCTGCCAAGGAATATCTACATCAGCTTGACTGGCGGATGACATGGTACATGAATGCCCTAACGACTCACTTAAGTGTTTAGCTAGAAGAGTTCTATACTTGACATTTCTGCTATTAAAGTGAGCACAAAACCAAAAGGAATGTCATGTTCTGCCCCCAAAGTCACACAACAAGAATGAAAGTCCCGGTGTGTTGTTTGTCACAGTGGAGACAGTTAACCTTCTCTGACATTAATCAAAAAGCACATGTAAAGTTCCCCAACAGAGTACATAGTTTTAGATGTCTTCTTTCTCTGGTACAGACTGATCGATGCACTAACACACCCTGTGTTGGACTCATGGCGCCAGCAGACATCCCTTTATACCCAAGCATAGTGACGTCTGACAGAGCGTCCGCCAGTTTCAAAAGGAGAGGAAACTACTTAGTAGTCAGGTTGGCCAAAACTTTCCATGGCGGGAAATCCCAAAAGTCAGGACTGCAACAGTGAAACATGATCAGCCCACTCCACCAATATATTTAATCAACTTCACACAATGCAGTTCCCTAGCCTTTCCAGGAATACTTAAGTGTATGTTTTTATGTCTGCTTTTTCTTCTACATCCACAATTTTTTTTTCCTCAAGAAGTTTCAACATTGCTTACAAAGGAGGTTATTCAATGTTTCATCTTCACACCCTCCTTCGAATCCAACAGATGGTCAGAATGAGATTTCAGGGATACTTCTATTTCCAGTCTTTTAACTGAACTTTTAATATAGTTCAACAAATTAGTACTTTCTGTAGTTTTGACCTTATTAATTTTAATCCCTCTTTTTCCATGTTGTCCATCGTTTTAGTAAGTAAATTAAATTCAAAACAATCCTCCTCAGCTCCAGATTCAGCGTGACATTATGGCAGCATTAAATTGCTTGAATCTCCTTTTTTTTCCCCATTTTTATCATCACGAGCATAATTAATAAACCACATCACCAAGAGAGTCTCAGAGATAAATCTATACCCTCAGCTTCAGTCTTGTAGCATTAAAATGACAGTTTTAATCTTAAAGGGGAAGGAGAAAAGTACAGTTGTGTACACTCAACATAAATGTAGATGTTAGAGTGTATTCACTGTTGCAGTCATCAAACTTGGGTTATCTGCTTGCAGGTAGCCCTCAGTCGGTCCGAATACCAGAGATTTAGTATTTCTGCATCGGATGCTGTCACTCTCAGACTGAGGTCAGGTCGTCAGGGGTATAAAAACAGGCAGTCAATGCCATTACATCAGTTTTCTTGCCCAAATGTCAGGAGCCCCCCCCCCCCCCAATACAGAGCTACGTTATGGTGGGGGAAAACACAACCAGTAAAAAGTAAATACCACAACCAATACTGCTGAAAGGGGGGAGGGGTAGTAAAAGGCATAGAGAGTTTAGAGAGAGAGAGAAAACCAGGGGAATGGAGTGAGGGAAACCAGGACTGCAACAGTGAATACACTCGAACATCTACATTTATGGTAAACGTACACAACTGTACTATGTTCTTCATGTTTCACTGTTGCAGTCATCACACTTTGGTAGATTCTCAAAGCTAAAGAAGGGTGGAGGCAGTCAAGAAGAGTTAGGGCTGGCTAGAATGCCTTGCAGGACTGCTGTTGCAAAAACCTGCCCTGGATTTGGAAAAGATAGGCAGGTGGCAATGTTTGGTGAAGGTGTGTACAGAACTCTAGGTAGCAGATTCTTGTATGTCCCTGGTAGGAACTCCCCTGAGGAATGCTGTAGAGGTAGAAGTTGTCCTAGTGGAATGTGTTCTGACCCCCTGAGGGGTTGGTCTCCCATGGTGCTTGTAGCAGAAATGGATGCAATGTGCTATCTATTTGGAAACGGTTTGCTTTGAAATGGCCTTGCCCTCTGCCCCTGTTGCAAAGCTGACTAGTAACTGGTCAGATTTTCTGAAGGGCTTAGTCCTATCAAGGTAGAATCTGAGCTGTCTGTGCATGTCTAAGGAGTGCATGATCCTTTCCCCTTTATTTTGAGGATTAGGGAAGAAGGTAGGCAAATGGATAGATTGGTTGGGAGCCACACTCACTAGGCTGGACAAGGAGAAGGTTACTGTTAGCTGCCTATCGGGAGCCAGAATCCGCCACATAACACAAGCACTCAGGTCAGTCCAGAACAAGTACAAATATGACTCTGTCATTGTTCATGTTGCTGTGAATGACCCGAGACATACCTCCCTGAACTACATAAAAAAGAGACATGGAAGAGCTCTCTGGATCATGTAGCCCAGGTGGGTTATGACCCTGACCCTGAGTAGCATCCTGCCCTCACCAAGAATGATACCTCAGTATAAAGAAAAAAATTATCAATTTCAACAATTGGCTAAGCTTCTGGTGTCACTCAAAGGGGATCCAGTGTCTGTCAGCCTGGGATGACATGCTCGACAAGCCACGTTGCTTCGCAAGAGACGGCTTCCACCTGTCACCCCTTGGCTTTCGAATACTGGCCAAGGCTCTTGTTGCCCCCATAGTGCCTTTTTTAGGCAAGGCTCAAAATTCAAACCCACCACCGTAAACAGCATAAGTAAAAAAAATGAGGGTTAAGCTACTCAACGCCAGGACTTTAAATCTCAAAATGCATGTGCTCGAAGCACTCCTAAGTATGGAGAACGTCGACATCTGTGCAGTAACTGAAACCTGGTTCAAGGCTCCAGAGAGCACTCCAGCACTACTGGGCTACAACTCATACCACACATTTCGGACACAGAACACGGACCGAAACACAAAAGGAGGGGGTGTATCCATATTCATCAAGGATACTCACACCTCCAGGCTAGTGGCGCAGCATGATACCTCTGGGATCATCCATGTGTAACTAACATTGGGCAAATCTGCAATGCAAATAAATTGTGGCCTGCTACAGATCACCCTCCATGACCCAGGACCACCACTCCGCCTTTCTGGAGACACTGGAAAACATGAAGGTCCTACCGAACACCCAGATATTGGGCAATTTCAATTAACCTACCATTAACTGGGAAAACTACTTGAGTACAAACTCCCAGGCTCAGCGCTTCCTGGAATTTATCAGCTCAAATGCCCTGGATCAGCTGGTAAACTCCCCTACCAGAGGCCACAAAATATTGGACTTCGTCATCACCAACATGGGCGACAGGTGTTCAGTACCGGAGGTCAACCCATCACTGGTTGGATCAGACCATAAACTAATCACCCTGGATGTCCACACCCCACCACCACCCTCAACCAAGGAAACCACAGTGAAAAACTTTTCTAAAGCAAACTTCACCTTACTTAAGGCAGATATGGTAAGTTTCACAGCCCCCACGCTAAAGGATAACACTGCCCAAGATGCAGAATCGTTTACAATTGCACTCTATGGGCACCTACAAGGATGCATGGATCATGCCATCCCTAGAAAAACCAAGACTCACTCCTATAAGAGAAGGAAACCAGTCTGGTGGACCTCTGCCATAAACAGGTTATACAACAGGAGGAGGAAACTTGTTCAGAAAAAAAGCAAATCCCAAGAAGGAAAGACATCCCTGATCAGTATCAGTAAGAAACTAAGGTCCCTCATAAAATCATCCAAGGCTAACTTCGAAAGAAAAATAGCCAAGTATTCGAAAGATAACCACAAAGCCTTCTTTAGCTATGTCAAGAATCTAAGTAGCAACTCGCAGATATGCTCTGAGCTAGGGCAAAATGCACAAAATATACTAAACCTACTGATACTGCCAACATCCTGGCAGATAGATTCAGTGCAAACTTCACCTCCCTCTCACCTTCAAAAGGGCCCACAACAATACCGGAAAAGTGTAGTGTCCCAGAAATCAGAGAAGCACAAGTGAAAACAGCCCTTTCAAAAGCCAAAAACACAGCATCAATAGGGCCAGATGGTGCCCCAGGCTGCGCCTTGCACGAACTAACCCTCCCACCCAAACACGCTGTTCAACCTCAGCCTCTCCACAGGCTACATAACCATAGAATGGCGCACAGCAACGGTTATTCCGCTCCACAAAGGATGGGCCACAACTGACCCTGGTAACTATCGCCCCATAAGCCTGACTAGCCTGGTCTGCAAGGCTATGGAGCACATCATCATGGAACTCATTAAAGACATTGGGAACCTCCAAACATTTGACCCAACCAAGTTCGGCTTTGTTAAGGGCAGATCATGCCTATTAAACCTGGTTGACTTCTTCAAGACAGTCACCAAGGCCATAGATGAGGGAAAGATTGTTCACACAGCCTACCTTGATCTCGCCAAAGTGTTCAACATCATTCCTCACTTGGGTATTATAGAAAAACTCACCAGCTTGAACATAAACCCCTACTTCACAAAATGGATTGCCAACTGGCTTACAGACAGAACTCACATGGTAAGAATAGCGGGCTCCAGGTCCGACTCTAAACCAGTTACAAGTGGTGTCTCGCAAGGCTCGGTTATGGGACCCCTACTGTTCGGCATATATTTCTCAGTAGTACAGACAAACACAGGAGGACTATGGCTAACCAAGTTTGCTGATGACTGCAAACTGGGAGCCATAATTGACTCTCCGGCTGATACGGACATCCTTCAAAAAGGCCTTACTGAGACAGACACCTGGTGTCAAAGTCATGGCCTCAAGCTAAATTCCAAAAAATGCATAGTCATCCCATTTGGGAAAACCAAAACACCCACGAATTAGCACATAGGCGGCAACCCCCTTAATACAGAAGAGATAAGAGATCTGGGGACCCAGGTAGACAGTAATCTCTCCTTTGACAATCATATTGCCAAAGTAGTTAGGAAATCCTTCTATGTGGCCCATCTAGTAACTAAGGGGTTCGCATCTAGAAATAAAGAGGTTATAGTGCCCCTCTACTCATCACTCATCAGACCCATTATAGAGTACAATGCCCCATTTGGGATGTACTTCACAAGACACGTCCAACAGCTGGAAAGACCACAAAAGCACCTCACCAAGAGGATTACTGGCCTCAAACATATGTCCTATACAGCCCGACTGAAAAAACTCTGACTGTACTCAGTGGCATATCGCTTACTCAGAGGTGATCTCTGCCTGACTTACAAAGCCATGTCCAACTCAGAACTGATGGACATGCTCCACCTAAAGAAATCCAAGTCACTGCGAGCCAAGTGCTCTAGTGAGCTAAACCTCGCCACAACAATACATAAAACATGCTGGAGGGATAGATTCCTGACACAGAGACTCACCATGCTTTGGAACAAAATTCCTAACTACATTAGGCAGATCCCCTCACTAACACTCTAAGAGAAGCCTTGACGGGTGGATGCGTAACAGAAAATACACCCCTGGGATTGGGATCACTTCATTGGCTCTGCTTGACAGAGGTTCAGTTAATTAATCAATGGGGCAGCGAAAGCCAACACACTCTGGCTAGGCTTATAAATGCCCTCGGGCAAATAGCCTAGTACCTACCTATGAACACTGGACACCACTTTAGGCATAAAGGAAGGATTAATTCTGAGGGAGACCCTGTCAGCATGGAAAATAAAAAGAAGTTATGTCCTTACCATAACGTCCCATGTAGAGTGTTCATCTCGCCTTTGTTCTTACACACGGGTTCGGAGCCGATCCTCGGCTCCGAGTCGGCCGAATTGCAAAGCTCTGAATCTCAGAGAAGCTCGAGACCAGCCCATATCCCACAATCCTCCCTACCATCACTCAGATCTGGTTTGCAAGCAAACCAGACGAAAGGATCCAACACCTGCGGTGCTAGAAGCATACACTCTGTTCAGCCATTCAGAGACACACTCTCACCATAGCAATAACTAATGGTCTAAGCATATATGTCATGACACACGGGACCATATACCCTGCAAAGGGTACAGACACGTCGATCAGACTCTAATCCTACCAGTTCTTCCAAACACATGGGGGGGGGGGGGAATGTAAGAACAAAGGCGAGATGAACACTCTACATGGAACGGTAAGGACATAACTTCTTTATGTAAGAGTGTGCAATCTCGCCGTTTGTTCTTACACATGGGTAGCGTCCCTAGCTCCGTGACCCCGAGTGACTCATGGAAGTACGTTCCTAAGCACAGTGGAACCAAATGATGCCCTATCCATGGAGACCTTGTCCACTCTATAATGAGTGATGAAAGTATGTGGTTTAGGCCACGTGGCTGCTGCACAAATAGTGTCCAAAGGCAAGCGAGCCGTATGAGCTAAGGAGGTGGAAACGGATCTGGAAGAATGGGCCTTAGGTTTGTTTGGTAAGGATTGGTTTGATTTAGAGTATACAAATGTTATACAGTCAGCAAGCCATTTAGATAGTGTACGTTTAGTAATTGCCATGCCTTTTTTATTGTCTGCAAAAGCAACGAAGAGTTGATCCGTTTTTCTGAAAGCTTTGGTCCTGCCTAAATAAAATCTTAGCTGCCTGTGAACATCCAACTTGTGCAACATATACTCCAGTTTGTTAGTATGGTTTTTGAAAAAGGTAGGGGGTTCTACAGACTGGTTAATATTCGAACTGAACATACTTTTGGAAGGAAAGATGGATTTGTACGCAAAGAAACCCTGTCTGGGTGGAATATCAGGTAAGGTGGTCTGACCGATAATGCCTGCAGCTCTGAGACTCTACGAGCTGAGGTCACGGTGACGAGAAACGGCGTCTTCCACGACAAGAACTTTAGGAGGCATGATGAAGCAGATTTAAAAGCTGGCAACATGAGTTGCGACAGCAGCAAATTCAGGCTCCATGGAAAGAAAGGCTTTCTGACAGGCGGTCTAAGATGGAAGGTTCCTTTCAAAAAGGCTTTACAAAGCCTGTGAGACATAATGGAAGAACCTCAGTCACCAATATGGAAGTTTGATATGGCCGCCAACTGTACTCTTAGAGTGGAAGTAGAAGCTCCTTCGTGAAAAAGGATGGATAAGAATTCTAAAATTTTATGTAAAGGAGCTACCAAGGGATCTAAGTTTTGACTAGATGCCCAATATACAAAGCGTTTCCACTTACTCGTATAGAGCTTAGTAGTAGAGGCTTTATGAGAAGCAACTAGGATGTGCTGAACTGACGGAAGGAGTAGATGAGACCTGGCTAGGCAGGGAAGCGGAGCAGCCAAGCTGCTAGTTTGAGGGACTGAAGAGACGAGTGAGGAACTCCCGAAGAATGTGTCAGCAGGTCTGGCACTGGGTCCAGAATCCATGGTTCCTCTATTTGATGAGCTCGAAGAAAGGGAAACCATATTTGACGAGGCCAGAATGGGGCTATGAGTATTATAGTCCTTTCCACGCTCCTGGCTTTCTGTAGAAATCTGGGAATCAATGGAGTCGGTGAGAATGCATATAGGAGACCCGGGGGCCAATTGTGTATCAGTGCGTCCCTGGGGACATCCCCCGGAGGAGGTAGAAGGGCAAAGTAGCTTCTGCATTTTGCATTCAATGGGGAAGCAAACAGATCGCAGCAAGGCTGGCCCCATTTGCGGAAGATCTTTTCTGCCGTCTGTGAATTCAGGGACCACTCGTGAGGTAACAGGATGGCTCTGCCCAACCTGTCCGCAATGACGTTGGATGACCCTGGGATGTGCGTTGCTATCAGAAAGCGACCCGTGGACTCTGCCCATTGCCAAATTCTCATGGCCTCTCTGCATAACAGTTAAGACCTGGTTCCCCCTTGCTTGTTTATGTACCAGACTACAGACATGTTGTCTGTCTGAACTGCTACTGTCCCTAGAGGTAAGAGGGCTTGGAACGCTAGGAACACCGCCCTCAACTCCAGAACATTTATATGTAGAGTGTACTCCGTGCTGAACCATTCTCCTTGGACTGTTCTTCCCTGAAAAAGGCCCCCCCACCCTATCAGGGAAGCATCCGTGGTTATTGTGGCTGTTGGAATGGGTAGAACGAACGGACGACCCACAGTGAGGTTCTGGTCGCGCACCCACCATGAGAGGTCCCATCTGCAAGATTCTGTTATCCTGATCACGTGCGTTAGGGGTAGGTGTTGGAACGACCACTGCGCAAAGAGCAGCCATTGAAGAATCCTCATGTGTAACCTTCCCATAAGGACTGCAATTAGTGCGGCTGCCATCAGTCCCAACACTTTTAACACCAGTTTGGCTGGGGCTTTCTTGCTGACTAGAAGAAGTAGGACCTGCTGTTTGAGTGTTGAAGCTCTTACTGGGGGGAGTTTTAGTAGTGTCGATCGTGTATTGAGATCTGCTCCGATGAAGGAAATACACTGTGAGGGCGATAAGCAAGACTTTTCGAAGTTTATGGATATCCCTAAGTGGGAACAAAGGCCGATTGTATAGTCTCTGGCTTGCAATAGTCGATGCTCGGTGGTGCCGGTGAGAAACCAGTCGTCCAGATAGGGAAACACCCGGAATCCTTGTCGTCTCAAGTGAGCCGCAACTACTGCCATGCATTTGGTGAATATCCTGAGGGCTGAGGTGAGTCCAAAGGGCAGAGCTCGAAACTGAAAGTGACTGGCCCCCAGCCGGAAGCGCAGGTGATCTCTGGACGGTCTGGCCATTTTGATGTGGTAGTACGCGTCTGAGATCTATAGAGCACATCCAATCGTCCTTCTGTAAGAATGGAAGGATCGATTGAAGCGTGACCATCCGGAACTTTTCCTTCTTCATGAAGTTGTTGAGATGGCTGAGATCTAAGATCGGTCTCCAGTCCCCTGTCTTTTTTGGAACTAAAAAGAACCTTGAGTAAGTTCCGAATCCTCTTTGGTCCGCCTGGACTGGTTGGATGACTCTGTTTTCAAGCAGCTTTGAAATTTCTACAGCTGCTAGTTTTCGCAGACGGGGTGGCACGTCTGGAAATTTTCTTTGTAGATGTGGTGTTGAAATGAAGGGGATTTTGTATCCTCTGGTTATAATGCTTTTTACCCAAGAATCTGAAGTAATGTTTAGCCTGGCCAGTGGGTATAAAGCTAAGCGACCCCCGACTGCCTCCAGAGCAGGACAGCTGGGCCTCCGTTCAGGAGTGCTGGAAAGGCTTCCCAGGGACGGAATCCCTGTCACCTTGGTTATGCGGACCCCCTCTGCCGCCGGGGTGGCGTCTTCCATTTCTACCCCCTCCTCTGCCTCTGGAGGGGGTATCACTCTGTGTGGTCTGGAAAGATCCCTGATTCTTAAGGAACCACATTTTTCCGCCTCGTTGCCCTTTGGGGTACGGTCTAGTAGGAGCAGAAAAACGGACCCCGACAGCAGACAGGGTCTTTCCCTCTTGCTCGCACCAAGTGAGAGTCTCCTTAACCTTGGGCCCGAAAAGTGTGGCGCCATCAAAAGGGACATTGGCAAAGGAAGACTTGAAGGCTTCCGCAAAGGAGCACATACGCATCCATGACTGTCTTCGAAGAGCAATCGCTGAAGCTGCAGCTCTACTCGATCTCTCGGCTGCATACGAGATGAGCCTCATGGATGAGTTTACTATGGATGTGAGGGTGTTAAGTTGTGCTGTTACCTTATCTGAAACAGCCGCATCTGTGTTACCCTGGAGGGTATCTGTCAGCTCCTTGATGAGATCCCTCTGCAAACATGTGAAATGGGTCAGGTAGTTTAGCGAACGCATGGAAAAAGTCGCTGAACTAAAAATGCGCTTCTCATATCTGTCCATAGTCCTAGAATCCTTATTAGGAGGATGAACAGATGAGGAAGACTCAGACATCTCCTTTTTCGTGGCTGCCGCCACCACCATAGCATCGACAGGGACTCCCCCTTGGTGAGATAAGATTTATCTTGGGGGGGCAGTGATGAACTTGTTTGGTTCCCTAGGTACTGGTTCCACTGTGTCAGGTGTCTCCCACGCCCTTCGAGCAATCAAATCCATTAATTCATCGAAGGGCGGGGTCACCCAGGAGGTAGAAGGTTGAGCCCCAAAAGCCTTCAGCAGCACCGGCTCGTCCTCAGAGGGGGCTAGGGACTGCCAATCACCCCTCTGTTTCAAGATCTCCAGGATGTCTGCAAATGACACATCCTCCGAGGGTGATTTGGGGGACCCCTCTGCCTCATCCAAGTCTGTCAGATGTTAGAGATTCCTGTGGGGAATCTATGTGCCTCCTCTTGCACAACCGTTTCCTTGGGACCTCATCAGAGGGGGCTTCTGGTGAGGCCTCCAAGGAACAGGGGGAACCCTCTGTGGGTGGCTGAGGCAACTGGGCTCGACGCTTGGGATGGATCGTGGGAGCAGAAACAGAAAGTGGCCCTTTTGGGGAAGGAGAAGATTCCCCTGATGATGTGGTTGTCTATGCAGACAATACCTTCCTCATAAGGTCAAAGGCCCCCGAACCCCTGGCTAAGGGCTCTCCCGGTTCCGAAGAACACAGAAGCATCCCAGAACCAGGTGCCATGGGCTCCGACCCAGAGGACGGAGCCGAACCAGTCTGTGCCGAGGCCCCGAGAGGGAGAGTTGGCACCGACAGGTCGGTACGACTCTCGGTCCCGGAACCGAGCAAAGACCGTCGGCTCTGCGACTCCCCTAACGGTTCCGAAGGAGTCGAAGTCAAAGGTGTCGATCGTGCAATGGACGGTTTCGGCACCGAGGGCTCCACTATCATCAGGTCATCTTCTCCTGGCTCCGAGATCTGGATGGGTCTCGAAGGAGGACCCGTTGGAGATATGGGGAGGCCTTCTAGTTTCGACACCAACTGGGAGGAAACTGCAATTAACTTGGAAAGGGCCGTGTTCTCCATGAGTTTCTGCACGACACGATCCACATCTGTGTCAGACAAGGGTCTGGAAGAACGGGTCAAAGGAGCCAAAGATGGCACCGACCGAAGAATGGACGGTGGTGGCAGTTCCGACAACGGTTCCAAGATCTGGGGCTCAGTAAAAGATAAATGTTCGACGCTCGGCCCCGAGATCTGTGGTACCGGCGAACGAACCCGAGAAGATGAACTCAGAGCCGATGACATGGGCTCCGACATCTTCGACCCCTTCGAGGATTTAGAAGCCTGATCCGACTTGTCCAAAGTCTCTTGAAAGGCCGGCTTCAACAATCCTCTGTCAATAAGCTTCCTGTGTCTATCTGTCATGACCCTCCCGCTAAAGGAATGACAAATAGAGCAATCCTCTTTGAGATGGAGAGGGCCAAGACAGTAGACACAGGAAGCATGATTGTCAGTAATGGACACTTTCTGCCCACACTGACATCTTTTAAAGCCAGATTTGGCTTTTTCTGACATCGTACAGTAACAGTGATAATAACTATAATAATATGAAAAAAATTACTAATCCTTGCAATATATGTATACTAAACAGGTTATATAAATAAAACTCTCACAAAAAAAAAACACACCCAATAAAAAAAGGTTAGGCCACAAGGGTGCCTGAAGAAGAAAAATGGGTATATATATATATATATATATATATATATATATATATATATATATATATATATATATATATCACACACAGCACTTCTACAATAACTACTAACTATAAGGAAGTATCAGCAAGAAAAAAATTAGAATTCTTATCTGAAGAAATCAACAACTCAAGTTTCTATCTGGTCCGAGCTCTCCTCAATCCAATCTGTTGCAGCGGCAAACTAGATCTGAGTAATGGCAGGGAGGATTGTGGGATATGGGCTGGTCTCGAGCTTCTCTGAGATTCAGAGCTTTGCAATTCGGCCGACTCGGAGCCGAGGATCGGCTCTGAACCCATGTGTAAGAACAAACGGCGAGATTGAACACTCTTACATTGAAGGGTTCCACTGCCATAAGTGCTTGTAGCAGACACTCTTCTAGCTGAAGTGATGGCCAGAAGCAAGTCTGTTGTCCAAGAGAGGAATTTTAACTCTGCTGATGCTGCAGGCTCAAAGGGGGGGGGGGCAGCGTGAGCTTTTCCAGTACAAAGTTAAGGTCCCAAGCAGGGTTAGGTGCTCTCCTTGGTGGCCTTAAGTTGTTGGCCCCTCTCAGGAACTGTCTGATGACAGGGTGAGAGAAGAGAGGTGGCTCAGTGTTGTAATGAGCTGAGAGGGCAGAGGCATGGATCTAAATTGAAGAGAAGGATAGGCCTCTGTGGAGTAGATCTGCTAGGTAATCCAGGATTAGAGGTAAGGAGGGCAGTGCTGTGTCAGCTCCTTTAGAATGAATCCAGGAACAATACCTTTTCCACTTATCAGCATAGGATTTCCTTCTATTGGGTATTCTGGCTTCAAGAATGACATCCAGCACCTGCTTGCTAAGGCTGGTTACTGGGGAAGAATTCAAGGAATAAGCCAGGTGGCAAGATTTAGGGTTTGCAGTTGCGGATGCAAGATCTGTCCCTCCTGCTGAGTGAGGAGGGTAGGTGCCAAGGTGGCAACAGTGAAAGACTGCGCAGTAGTGGGTACCAGTGCTGGCGTGGCCAGTCTGGGGCAATCAGGATTGTGCTTGGTCTGTCCTGTCTTATCTTGAGTACTACTCTTGTAAGAAGAGGCAGAGAGAGAAATGCATAGACTGAGAGGTTCACCCACTGGAAGGATAGAGCATCCGCTTTCCAGGCCCTGCTGTGAGGTGTCCTGGTGCACAATTTGTTGAGCTAGTGATTGTAGGGGGAGGCAAAAGATCCTCCACTGGGGTCCCTATTTCTGGGTTAGAAGGTTGAAAGTGTTTGGGTCTAACTGCCACTCATGTGGGTCTAGGATATTTCTGCTTAAGTTGTCTGCCAGAGAGTTTTGTTTGACTGGCAGGAAATGAGCTTACAGATGAATATGCATGGCCAAGGCAGTGTTCCATAGGGTCATGGCTAGCCTGCAGAGTGGGTAAGAGTGGGTTCCCCTCTGCTTGCTGATGTACCACATCACTGTGGTGTTGTCGGTTTTTATTAGCAGGGTTCCTGGTGAGAATAGGGATCCGAAAGCTGTCAGAGTGCGCTGAACAGCTAGCATCTTTTTTTGATGTGCAGATGAATTTGACTTGGGCACCAGTGGCCCTGAATGCACTTGTTGTCCAGATGTGTACCCCAGGCATAATCTGATGCATCTGTGGTTAGGGTCTGGGCAGCATGGGGTTGTGTAAAGGGAAGTCCCTAGTTGTGGTTGAATGTGGCTGCCCACCAAAGAAACTCTGTCCTTAGACAAGGTATGATGGTTTCCAGGTCTTGAGAATGTTGGCACCAAAGATTTTTTAAGTACCAATGAAGTTTCCTCATATGCAGTCTGGCATATGGAATTAGTAGAATGCAATAAGCCATGAACCCTAGAGCCTGCACGATTTTCCTTGCTGATAGCTGGGTTCTGGTGGCCATTTGAGTGAAGTAGCCTGTTAGATAGGATTATTTTTCTGGAGTAAGGAATGCCATCTGGGATAATGTGTCTAAGCTTGCTCCCAGGAATACAATCTTTTGACTGGAGGCTAGTTTTTATTTCTTTTCGTTGATAGTGTACCCCAGGGAGGTTAGAATGTTCTTTACAAATAAAAAACAGAAGGATGCTCCATTTAAGCTCCCTCAACAAAGTCACAACTGAAAACAAAAAGATAAGCGATGCACCACACCGTAGAGCTTATCTTAGCAATTTATTCAAAACTGCAATGCGACAAAAACAACAAACAAATAGGCCAAAGGACAAGCGCTTTCAGCTATTAAAGCCTTCTTCAGATCCACATTCAAAAATCACATCACAACCTTAATATAAATCATATACCAACCAATGACGAAAGACATGTAAATATACTGCCTTATTCTAACCAATAAGAATACATATATAAGCATTTCATCAGCCAATGTACTTCATTGTTCAAATGAGCTTAGCTAACAGGTAAAGGTACCTTTACCTGTTAGCTAAGCTCATTTGAACAATGAAGTACATTGGCTGATGAAGTGCACCTTTACCTGTTAGCTAAGCTATTTGTTTGTTGTTTTTGTCGCATTGCAGTTTTGAATAAATCGCCAAGATAAGCTCTACGGTGTGGTGCATCGCTTATCTTTTTGTTTTCGGTGCTTTACAAATGTCAGGTGCTGCAACACCTTTTCCTGACTGACTGCTTGAATCAAGCACTCATCCAAGTAAGGGTATATTTGAATCTTTCTTTGTCTGCAGTACGCCATGGCTGGAGCCAGGCATTTTGCGAAGACTGTGGGAGCAGTGGATAAGCCAAAGGGAAGTGCAGAGAACTGATAATGCATAGATCCTGCCCTAAAACGTAGACATTTCCTGCACGAGTCCCTGATAGGGATAGGGATGTGCAGATAGGCTTCTTTTAGGTCTAGGGTGGCTAACCAGGCATCTTTGAACAGCATAAAAAGAAGCTACTGAGGGGTGAGCACTTTGAAATTTGGTACCACCAAGAAGGTATTTAGAATGGAGAGATCTAGAATTGGGCGTCAAGTGCCCCTTTTTCTGGGTACCAGGAAAAGTCTGGAATAAAACCCTTGACCTATCTGTTCTGCAGGAACAGGTTGAACTGCCTTTATGGAGAGCAGGGATTGAACTTGGTTTTGTGCCTCTGCCCACTGGTTTGGAGGAAGGTCTGGGAACCCTTTTGGGGTTGGCGGCATGTGGAAGTAAAATTTATACCCCTAGGATACAATGGGGAGTACCCATCAGTCTTTGGTGATGGAAGTCCATTTTCTTTTGCATGGTGGGCACGTTTTCCTCCCAAGGGCACAAGCAATTGGACAGAGGTGAGGAGTAGAGTTGATAAGTCATACTGAATTCTTTCCGTAAGGGGGTGGCTTAGCACTCCCCATTTTAGAAGTGGAGGTACCCCATTGCTTAGCTCTCTGCATACCCTAAGACTGTAATCTGTGGGGGGGGGGTCTACTTCCCTGGGTCTAGTTTGAGATGGTCTTGAGGGGCTGGAAAGGTCCAATGTTTTGAGGGGCAATGCCTAGTGAATCTTGGAGGCTACACTTGCAAAATATCTTTGACTGTCTGCATAGACTTAGCTTTTTCTTCCATCTTTTTTAGAACCTCTTCTGCTTTGGTGCCAAACAAATTGTCCTTGTTCAAAGGGGCGTCCAGTAATTTTGATTTGACATGGTCTGGCAAGGTCTGCTCCTTAAGCCAAGCGTGCCTTCTAAGTACAGAACCTGTGACTGCTGCCCTGCAAGATGCTCCTAGGGCGTCAAACCCACATTGCAAGGTATGCTTGGTGACTTGACTTGCAGAATGCATAAGCTCCTGTAATTCATTATTTTCTGCACAGTCAGGAAAGGTAGATCATTTCTGCTTAACTTCCAGAATATGTTGTTGGTATTTCAGCATGTGGAACTGGCAATTCAATGCCTTATTGGCGAGAGTTGCAGAGGTGTATACGTTTTTACCCCATCTGTGTAAAGCTCGGGAACCCTGTCCGAAGGGGTGGGATTCTTAGCTGTAGTTGCGTTTATGCCTTTAGGCAATTGGGAAATGACCTCTGGGTCAGCAGTAGGATTTTTGAAAAGAAATTTGAGAGAGTCAGGGAGTCTGTAGTACCTGTCTGGTTTCCTTGGAGCAGGGGGTAAAGTATCAGGATTCCATAAAGACATCATCCACAACATCCAGAACAAGAGGGTCTATGTTGTGGCAAATCTAAAAATTCCCTGAGACTCTTTTTGGATGGAGGATAATCCTGGCATTCCCAGTGGAAATGCTCTCAAAGTATGGAGGGTATCACCAAAATAAAAATCCTCTGGAGGGGAAGCAGAGGGAATGGCTTCCTCTACATCTGAATCCTCATAAGCAGATAAAGGCAGGTCTTCATATTTAGAAACCTCAGGAGTCGTCAGACTCTTGGTCAGTTAAAGCTGCTGGGGACAGGTCTCTTTCTCTTAAGTGAAGGCTGGCTTCCCCTAATCAGCATGATCAGGTCTTCTGCCATTTTAAGCATTTGAGATTGTGGTATGGAAGCAGGTGATTGAGTTTGGGTCATCTGTTTTTTAGGCGTAGCTCGTACTCTTGGCCTTAGAAACTCGGTAGTCTTAGCCAGAAGACGCGACAGTTGTGCCGAATACTGGCAATGCAAAGAGCTTCCTCGGAAGCCGGTGCCTACACAGTGGCTCCGGACCCATTCAAGGTGGAGACATCCGCAGGTTCCGTAGTCAGAGTCTCACGGCATACCAGACTCTGAATGGCTCTCGGTAGTGGCCTGCGAATCAATTGAAATGGGCATTAAGGGCTGCGAAAGCGCCTCACTGAATACCAGCGAACTGGTGACTAGCTTAACAGAAGTGTCGTTGGCAGTTTTGGACGTGTGCGGTCTGTCTCTGTCTTTATCCTTACGTTTTTTCGGAAGATCAATCGACGGATGGCTTACCAAAGCCATTTCGGAATATGGAGATCAAGAGAGTACAGGTTTGTACCTACCATAAATGTAGATGTTCGAAGATCCACATTGCTGCAGTCCTTACACTTGGGTAGTCCGCTGTCCTCGGTCGGCCCGAATATCAAAGCATAAGGCTGACGTCGGTCAAGGCGCATTTGACTGACATCAGGACGTCAGGGTACAAATGCGCATGACTGACGTCATATCCTCAGTCTTTTCTTGCCCCAGATGTCAGAAGACCCTAAAAATAAAGGTCAAAACCAAAAGACAGCAAACAAACAACCAACCACCCTTGCACTAATTATATGTACAATATATACAATATACACCATATTTACAACCCAACCCACACAACCACCTCTAACTACAGAGGGGAAGGAGGAGGTAAATTGGACTGCAGCAATGTGGATCTTGAACATCTACATTTATGGTAGGTACAAAACTGTACTATGTTCTTCATCTCACATTGCTGCAGTCCTTACACTTGGGTAGAATCCCAAAGCAGAGGTAAGGGAGGATGGCCAAACTACAAGGAAGCAGGAGCTGCCAAAATGCCCTGCAAAACAGCAGTGGCAAAACCAGCCCTGGATTTAGAGTAAAGTGGCAGGTGATAATGCCTAGAGAAAGTATGCACTGAACTCCAAGTAGCTGCCTCCAAAATATCCTTGGTTGCCACTCCTCAAAAGGCTGTCAGTGGCAGTAGCCCTAGTGGAATGAGGCCTAATCCCAGCTGGAATCTCCTTGCCATGATGGGAACAGAAAGCAATGCAAAACCCAATCCACTTAGAAATAGTTTGTTTTGACACAGGCTTGCCCTGAGAACTCAAAGCAAAAGAAACAAACAACTGCTGAGACTGCCTGAACCCTTTAGTTCTGTCCAAATAATATCGCAACTGCCTGTGTACATCTAAAGTGTGCAAAATCTTTTCCCCTTTATTTTGGGGATTTGCATAAAAAGTAGGCAAATGAATAGTTTGGTTTAAAGCCACACTAGAAACCACCTTAGGCATAAAGGAAGGATTAGTGTAAAGATACCCTATCCTTATGGAAAATCAAAAAAGGCTCAACCGCCATAAGGGCCTGTAATTCAGAAACCCTTCTTGCAGAGGTAATGGCCAACAAAAGGCAGTCTTCCATGATAAATATTTCAACTCAGAAGTAGCTGCAGGCTCAAAAGGTTGTAGAGTGAGTTTCTCCAACACAAAATTGAGATCCCAAGCAGGAGTAGGAGCTCTCTGGGGGTCTTATATTCTTTGCCCTCTAAGAAATTGCTTGAACAAAGGATGAGAAAACAATGGAGGGTCACATTCATAGTGAGCTGAAATTGCTGCAGCATGAACCTTAATAGAAGAGAAGGACAAACCTTTGTCCAGTAACTCAGTAAGATATTGAAGAGCCACACTTAAATTAGGCTCAGAAACATCGAAATCCTTTGCTGCACTCCAAAATAAAAATCTCTTCCATTTATCTGTACACTTTCCTTGTACTAGGCCTTCTAGCTTCCAAAATCACATTCAAAACTTGTTGTGGAAGTTGAGACCCTCTATGGTTCAAAACAGAATATGCCAGGCTGTTAGGTGAAGAGAGTGAAGTTTGACATTGAGCAAATGGCTGTCCTCCTGTGACAACAGGTGTGGAATCGAAGGCAAAGGCCATGGAGGCTTCCGTACCAGACTTCTCAGTAATGGGTACCAGTGCTGTCGAGGCCAATCTGGAGCTATTAAAATCATCCTTGGCTTGTCCTGTCTGACCTTTAGAAGTACCTTTGGGAGGAGAGGCAGAGGTGGAAAGGCATACACATGAAGATTGCTCCAATTGAAAGAAAGAGCATCCACTTTCCAAGCTGTGGGATGAAACCTTTTTGTGCAAAACTTTGGCAGCTGATGGTTTAGTGGAGAAGCGAACAGATCTATGTCTGGAGTTCCCCATGACACTGTCAATTTCTGAAATACATGAGGATCCAATTTCCACTCGTGGGGATCCATAATTGCCTGCTCAACACATCTGCTAAGGAGTTCTGTGCTCCTGGCAGAAACCTTGCCTGAAGATTGAGCTGTAAACTGAGAGCAGTCTCCCACAAAATCATTGCTTGCCTGCATAGAGGATAAGAATACGTTCCCCCTTGCTTGTTGATGTACCACATGACAGTCGTGTTGTCTGTTATAATCAACACCTGCCCTGGAAGAAGTAAATCCTTGAAAGCTATTAATGCAAACTGGACTGCTAACATCTCCTTCAGGTTGATATGTAGATGTTGTAGTCTGGCAGGCCACTTGTCTTGTATCCACTTTCCATTTAGATGAGCTCCCCAAGCTTTGTCTGAGGCATCTGTCGTTAAAATCTGACTCTCCTCTGGCCGGGTCACAGAGAGTCCCTTGTTTAGGTGACATTCCTGAGCCCACCACAAAAATTCCTTTTGAATGCAAGGTATTATTTGAATGACAGTGTCCAGATCCTGGCAGTGCTGTGTCCATACATTTTGAGATACCATTGCAGCTTCCTCATATGCAGTTTGGCATTGGGAAGCACCAGAATACAAGATGCCATGAACCCTAAGGCTTGAAGGACTGTCCTTGCAGTCAGCCCGGACTGATGAGATAGTTGATGGAAGTAAAGGGAAAGACTCTTTGTTTGTCCGGGGTTAAAAGGCCATCTGGGATGCTGTATTCAGTCTTACACCCAGAAAGCACATGTCCTGAGAGGGTACTAGACTGGACTTTATTTCGTTCACAGAATACCCCAGGCATCTTAGCACTGCTATCACATATTCCAAATGATGAAGAAGCTCTTCCCTTCCTTGAGCCAGAATCAGGCAGTCGTCCAAATAAGGATAGATCTGTATTCCTTTTAGCCTGAAGAAAGCTATTACTGGAGCCAGAACTTTCGTGAACACTCTGGGCGCAGTAGATAAGCCAAAGGGCAATGCAGAGAACTGATAGTGAAGTCCCAGCTCGAAAACGCAGATACTTCCTGCAACTTAGTCTGATAGGAACATGAAGGTAAGCCTCCTTGAGATCCAAAGTTACCATCCAGTGATCTTTGCCCAGCAGAGGTAAAAGCTGTTGTAACGTCAACATTTTGAACTTGGGAATGTCCAGATAAGTGTTGAGGATAGATAAATCCAAAATTGGTCTCCACGTGTTCCCCTTCTTTGGTACTAGGAACAGGCGAGAATAAAATCCTAGGCCCACTACTGGCATAGGGACCGGCTGTATGGCCCCTAGTTGAAGTAACAGAGAAATTTGCTTGTGAGCCTCTATTCTTTGTTGAGGAGGAACGTCTGGCATGCCTCTGAAAGGAGGCAAGGTATGGAAATAAAACCTGTAACCTTGGTGTATGATATCCAATACCCATCTGTCTTGGGTAATTAAACTCCAACTTTCTTTGAAAAGTGCCAACCTTCCTCCCAAAGGTGCTGCCAGACGAGAAGGCTCTGGCAGCTGAAAAGGTAGGTCATTGGGTCTGTTTGAAAGGACTGACCCCTGCCCTCACCTGAAGACTGTGCAGGAGAACTCCCTGTTCTAGGCCTGAAAGAGCCCTGAGCTCTGCCCCTACCACGTCTAGATCTACCCCTAGACTGGGAATCATAAGAAGGATACGTCCACCCTTTAGCAGGCCAATTTCTACTAAACTTTGGAGGCTGAACCTGCAAAATTCTTTAACAGTCTGCATAGACTTAGCCTTGTCTTCCATTTTCTTTAAAACTGCCTCAACAGGAGAACCAAACAACACATCAGATTGTAAAGGAGCATCTAAAATCCTTGTTTTAACATGGTCAGATAAATTTTGATCCCTCAGCCAGGCGTGCCTCGAAGAACTGACCCAGTGGCAGCCACCCTAGACGAGGCCTGTACAGCATCAAAACCACATTGCAAAGAATGCTTACCCACCTGTTCAGAAACATGTACTAAATCTTGTAACTCTTTACAATCAATACCTTCCGCCAGAGCATCAACCTTAGACTTCAACTGTGAAAGGAGATAGTTTTGGTATTTTAACATGTGAAACTGGCAATTCAAAGCCCTCATAGCTAGAGTGGAAGAAGTATAAACTTTCTTTCCCCATCTATCCAAGGCCCTGGCTTCTTTATCTGCAGGAACCGGATTCTTGACAACAGAAGCCTTAACACCTTTAGGCCCCTGGCTAACAGTTTCTGGGTCTGCCCTCGGACTCTTAAAAGATACTTATGAACTTCAGGCACCCTGCAATACCTATCCGGTTTAACAGGAGCAGGAGGCAAAGAATCAGGATTAAGAGAAGCCTCTGTAAAACATCTTCCACTACATCCAAAACAGGAGGTATAGCCAAAGGCCTATGCTGGGGTAAAACAAAATTCCCTAAGCCTTTTCCTGGAATCAGAGAAGTCCTGACCTTCCCACTTAAAATGCTCCCTCATGGAATGAAGAGTTTCTGAAAAGAAAAATCCTCAGGAGGAGAAGCAGAAGGAGTAGAATCATCCACATCAGAATCAGAATAAGGAGAGTACTCCTGCAAGTCTTCAGCCAAGACTCTGAAACATCCGAAGCCTGCTCAAAACTCCCTAGCTCAGGCTCCACCCTAGGTCTCTTATCAGGAGGGGCAAAGAACCCTAATCAGAGTAATCAAATCTTCTGCCATTTTAAGCATATGCTTCTTGGGCACAGTTCCAGAAGAACTAGGGGTGACACCAACTGAAGCTAAACCTGGCCTGCCTCTAGGAGAAGCCTTGGAAACAGAAGGAGAGGGCCTAACCACCCTAGGCAGGAGGGAGTATAGTAACCTGAGAAGCCCCATCACCTGGCCTGCCTCCTGAGAGGCCACATCCTGCAATAACAAGGTCTCTCCTGGGATCCCAAAGAAACCTCCGGTGGAACCACCGGCTCCACCGACACCTCTAAAGAACCGGCGTCCGGACGGTTCTTCTAGCCTAGGCTTCACTGCTTTGTCCTTGCGCTTCTTCAAGAAGCGGCGCCGGAGCATCCGCGGCATTTTATAATTGCACCGCTTCCCAAAGACTAACCTGGCACAATCTAATCTCCTCTTTATAGTGCGCTTATTAAATCTAGCACAAGAGCGACATCCAACAACGTCGTGCTCAGGCCCTAAACAAGGAATACACAAAGTATGATAGTCTCTATGCGGTATCTGTTTCCCACAAGAAATACAATTATTCACTTTTTCTGACATCCGGTAAATCACTGAGGCAAGAAAAAACTAAAATATTCCCCAACGGGGTACTTAGCCAACTTTGACTCGGTCTGAAACTCCGAAAACGAAAAATTTCAGAACGCCAACCGGCACTTGCAATACTGCTTCTGCATCGGACCATGCGGCAAAAAAGACTGAGGATATGACGTCGGTCATGCGCATTTGTACCCTGACGTCCTGATGTCAGTCAAATGCGCCTTGACCGACGTCAGCCTTATGCTTTGATATTCGGGCCGACCGAGGACAGCGGACTACCCAAGTGTAAGGACTGCAGCAATGTGAGATGAAGAACATCGAAAGTTTTCAGTGACAATAAGGGCCCAATGATGAATAGTTCAGGCGTTGAACAAGGCACAAAACTGACAGCGAGGTACGTCATGGTCTGGGCCTAAACAGGTGACGTAGTAAGAATGGAAATCTCGGTGTGGTATTTGCTTTCCAGAGGCGAGACAATTGTTAACTTTTTCTGACATGGGTTAGAGGAAGAAAAAAGGATCCCCAACAGGGTACTTAGCTTTAGAAGACTTCAGGATGATTCAATTCGGAAACAAAAACTCAAGAAGCGGCAGACCAGCACTCGTGCGAACTGCTTCTGCTACAGTCTCCTCAACAAGAAAGACTGATGTAATGGCGTCGGCTACCTGTTTTTATACCCCTGATGACCTGATGTCAGTCCTGAAGCCACAGCAACTGACGCAGAAATACTCTCTGATATTCGGGCTGACTGAGTGCTACCTGCAGGCAGATCACCCACGTGTGATGACTGCAACAGTGAAACATGAACAATATCTATCATTATGTTAATGCTGCTTTTTTCATCCGATTCAACATGTGGGACAGATTCCTAAGCTACCCAACAACTTGGCTGGACTTGGAGCCTAAAGATGTGCCAGTTCTGGACTGCACATACAAGTTCTGAGATAAAATGGTATAAGTTGAGAACCAAGCTGCTGTGTGCATATGTCACAGATAAGCACTCACTTCGCAAATGCTGTAAAGGTTGCCATTGCTCTGGTAGTGTGTGCCTTACTCTTTCATTGTAAAGGTATACCTTGTAAATCACAAAGGAAATGCAATCTGCTACCCAATGAGTGTGTTACCTTTGACACTGATTGTATCCTTCTTCCAGAAAACATTGGGACAATCAACTGATCCGATTTTCTGAAAGTCTTCATATGGTGTAGGTAGAACCCAAGATGTCTTGCACACCTAACCATGTGTAAAGTACGTTCTCCTTTACTGGTATAACCGAGGAAAACTGGCAAAGTCAATCTGTTGATTCAAGTTGGATCCAGAAGTTATTTTAGGAAGAAAGGAAGCATTTCTTCTTAGTGACTCACTGTCCTTATAAAAAAAAAAACAAGAATGGCAGCCTTGCATGAGAGTGCCTGTAGTTCTGATACTTATTTGACAGAAGTAATGGTAACCAAACATAGTTTTCCATGAAAGAAAATTCATATCTATAGATGCTGTTGATACGAAGGGTTTTTGGTTTAAAAACTGAACAAAGATGGTGACATCTAAAAGAGGAACTGGTTCACAAAATGGAGTTCTCAATAACAAGTTTCCTCTCAGAAAAGCTTTGGATACTTTCAGGGAAGTAAAGGAAGCCCTGATGAACACTATATAGAAGTCTGAGATGGCTGACAATTGTACTTAATTGTGGAATAACTTGACCCAGCCATGAAAAGTTCTGAAAGAATTTCTAAAATTTTTGGAAGCAGTGCTGAAAAGCAGTCTAGTCCATTAGATGATGCCCAGATAGTGAAATGCTTCCATTTGCTTTTGTAAGTTTTTTTGTAGAGTTCATTTGAGAAGAAGGGGAGAGAAACCTGGCATCTCTGGCAATTGTTAGAACTGGAAAAACCATGCAGTTAGTTTTAGGGTCTTTAGGTCTAGTAGAGGTAGCTCAGAGGGGTATGTGAGGAGATCAGGGAATGGCTCCAGAACCCATGGTGGGTGAACTAGAGGCCACAGAAATAACTACTTATACCAGGAGAGGCTACAAAGGAGCAATGAGGATTACCATGTTCTAGCACTCCATTGCTTTTGTAATGAATTTGGTGATAAGAGGGATAGGTTGAAAGGGGTAAAGGAAACCTGGGGACCAAGGATGGACTAAAGCAACTTTCAGTGATTGGCTCTGTGGAAGGATGAAGTCAAAGTAACTTCTGCATTAATCGTTTAGCTAAGAAGCAACCAGTTTGCAGCAAATTTGGCCCCAGCAGCTGAAAATCTCCAATGTCAGCGTTTTGTTGGGAGACCATTCATGAGGCAGTATTATAGTTCTACTCAATTTGTCAACCAAGATGGACTTACCAGGTACTGTGTTGCTACTAGAAAGCAGTTCACAGAGATTGTTCATTAACAGATTCTCAAGGCTTCTCGACAAATAATGGTATGATCAGCTTCTACCTTTTTTTGGTTATGTACCAAACCACTGACATAATGTCTAGTTGTACGGCAAATCCCATCCTTGGGTAGATGACCATGAAGTGCCTGAAACATAAGGAGGACCGCTCTTAATTCCAAGATATTAATGTGAAGGTTGGCCTCTACTGTGGACCACATTCCTCGGACTGTTCTCCCTTTGAAAAGCCAACCCCCCCAAGAAGAGAGGAGTGCGTGGTGTCTGTGGCTTTGTGTATCAAAGGATGGAAAAATCTGCCGAGTAACTGATTAAGATGAAATCCACCACAGAATGTGGTCCCAGCATACGTATACTACTCGCATTCTGTAGTGAAGTGGATGAACTGTTTCACACCACATTACAGGTAATGTACACAGTAGAACTCGCACGTGGTACCTGGCTAGAAGAACCATTACAATGGAGGAAGCCATTGAACCTAGGAGGTGTAGTATCAGTAGAGACTAGGATCTAAGATGATTATTACCTGAAGAGTGACTGATACAACTGATTTGACTTGTGCTGAGGGTAGTTTTGCTATCTAATGTATAGTGTCTAAGTGGCAGCCTTTGAATTCTATGGATCGGGTAGGTGGTAGCTTGCTCTTGTTTGTGTTTACAGATGCCCAGGTGAGTCAACGGTTCTAAAAGGAATGACTGATGAGAAAGATGTAAATTCCTGTAGGTAGCAGTTAGAAGTCAATCACCTAGATATGGGGATACTTGGATCCCTTGAAGCCTGAGACAGACTGTCAAAGTTGCCATTATCTTAGTGAACAATCGGGGGGGGGGGGGGGATGTAGTGAGACTGAATGGCAGCGTTCTGAACTAACAATTGACTCCCAAACAGAAATGGGAGAAATCTCCTGGACTGCTGCTGGATCTTCATATGATAGTAGACATCTTGGAGATCTAGAAAGCACATCCAATTGTCCTTTCTGAGCAGAGGTACAATGGCCTGTACTGTGACCATCTGGAATTTTGTTTTACAAAATGATTCAGATTGACGAGATCCAAAATTGGTCTTAGGTCCCCTATCTTTTGTAGTACTAAAACGTACCTTGAATAGACTCCAGATTCTAGATGGTCTGGGGGGGACAGGATGGATGAGTCTCTTGTCCAGCAACCTTGAGACTTCAATTGCTGCAGATTCCAAATGATTGGGTGGAATTACTGGGAATAGTTTTGTTTTGTTTCTGGGGTTTCCAAAAAGTACAGTTGTGTACACTTACCATAAATGTAGATGTTAGAGTGTCTTCACTGTTGCAGTCATGACTGTAGGGTTCTCCCATGCCGGCAGGCAGTCCTCGGTCGGCCAGAATCCCAAAGTCTGGGTCCGGCGTCGGCTGTTCAGCCATGCTCCCTGACGTCAGAGCGCCAGGAGTACAAAGCTGACAGCTGACGCCATGTTCTCCAGTTTTTCTTGCCCCAGATGTCAGGTGTTCCAAAATTAGTAAGATCACATACCCTTTGCAAATACACCTCAGAAGAAGGGTGAAAAAGGAACCACACAAAAGAAAAAATAAGAGGGGACAGGAGGGAGGGAAGCCCAGACTGCAACAGTGAAGACACTGGAATATCTACATTTATGTTAAGTGTACACAACTGTACTATGTTCATCATGTTTCACTGTTGCAGTCATGACTGTAGGGTTGAATCCCAAAGCAGAATAAAAGGGAGGTGGTCATAAAGTAGAGGGGGCGGCTAAAAGGTCCTGCAAGACTGCAGAAGCAAAGCCTGCCCTAGACTTAGAGTAAAGAGGTAGATTGTAGTGCTTAGAAAAAGTATGTACTGAACTCCAAGTTGCAGCTTCCAAAATGTTCTTGGTAGGAACTCCTCTGAGGAAGGCAGCTGAAGTGGCAGCAGCTCTGGTAGAGTGAGTCCTTATAGTCCCTGGGATTTGCTTTCCATGGTGTGAATAGCAAAATCTGATTCCATGAGCAAGCCATTTGGAAATGGTCTGTTTTGAAATAGCTTTACCTTGGGAACTTGAAGCATAAGAAACAACAATTGCTCTGATTTCCTGATGTCCTTGGTTCTGTCCAGGTAAAAACGTAATTGTCTGTGTACATCCAAGGAATGCAAGATCCTTTCCCCCTTATTTTGAGGAGTGGGGAAAAAAGTTGGCAAGTGAATAGTTTGATTTAAAGCCACTTTGGAAATCACCTTAGGCATGAAAGTAGGATTAGTCCTTAAAGACACCCTGTCTTGATGAAAAATAATATAAGGTTCCACAGCCATGAGAGCTTGCAACTCCGAAACTCTGCTGGCAGAGGTCATAGCTAACAGGATGGCTGTCTTCCAAGATAAAAACTTGATGTCAGATGTGGCAGCAGGCTCAAAAGGAGGTAAGGTGAGTTTTTCCAAAACATAGCTGAGATCCCAAGCAGGAATGGGAGGAGATCTAGGGGGCCTTAAGTTCTTAGCTCCATTGAGAAACTGTCTCATGAGCTGATGGGAAAAGATTGGAGGGCGTGTATTATAATGAGCAGAAATAGCAGAGGCATGTATCTTTATGGAAGAGAAAGAGAGACCCTTATGTAAGAGGTCTGTCAGGTAAAGTAAAATCAGAGGAATGTTAGGAATAAGAGGATCTGAATCCTGAGCCTGCATCCAGGAACAAAATCTTTTCCATTTTCCTGCATAGGATTTTCTAGTGCTAGGACGTCTGGCTTCTAAAATGACATCCATAACCTGCTTGGGTAGGAGAGAATGAATCAAAGACCCTGGATTAACCAGGCTGCCAGGCTGAGAGTTTTGACATGGGAGTGCAGAACCTGACCCTGGTGTTGGGACAGAAGGTTCAGAGTCTGTGGTAAAACCCAAGGTGGCTCCAGAGAAAGGTTTTTCAGTGTTGGGTACCAAAACTGTCGAGGCCAATTTGGGGCCAGCAAGATAATCATCTTGGGCTTGTCCTGTTTGATCTTTAATAATACCTGTGGAAGAAGAGGAAGAGGCGGAAAGGCATACCCAGAGAGGTTTCTCCAACTGAATGATAGTGCATCCACTTTCCAAGCTAGTTCGTGGAATGTCCTGGTGCAAAAAATCTGTAGTTGATGATTGAGGTGGGATGCAAAGAGGTCTATGTGAGGACATCCCCAGACTGCTGTAATCATCTTGAATATTTCGGTGTCCAGCATCCATTCGTGTGGGTCCGACAGGTTTCTGCTCAGACTGTCTGCCAGGAGGTTTTGCTTCCGTGGTAGAAACTGAGCTTGAAGGTCCAGTTTGCAAGCTAGAGCTGTGTTCCTAAGATTCATGGCTAATCTGCAAAGGGGATAGGAATGAGATCCCCCTTGCTTATGTACCACATAACTGTGGTGTTGTCTGTCCGTATCAGTAGTTGTCCTGGTTGTAGAAGATTCCTGAAGGCCAACAGAACTTTCTGAACGGCTAACATTTCCTTTAAATTGATATGCAGGTGCTTCTGATCCTTTGTCCAAAGGCCCTGCAGACAGTTGCCCTGAAAATGGGCTTCCCATGCATAATCTGAGGCGTCCGTAGTTAGTATCCGAGTGGCAGGAGGCAGACTGAAGGGTTTTCCTTTGTTTAGAGTACATGCCTTGGACCACCAAAGGAATTCCTTTTGAAGACAAGGCAGGACGGTGATCTGTATGTCTAAACTGTGGCAATGCTGAGACCATACACTTTTTAGGTACCACTGTATTTTCCTCATATGTAGTCTTGCATATGGTACGAGAAGGATGCAGGAGGCCATGTAACCCAAAGCCTGCAGGAATTTCCTTGCAGATAGCTGAGTTTATGTTGCCAAGGTTTTGAAAGTTGAAGCCAGCTGTGATTGTTTTTCGTATGTCAGAAATGCCAACTGGGTTGTTGTGTTTAGAAAAGCACCCAGAAAAATTATCTGTTGTGAGGGTGTCAAATTTGACTTTTTTATGTTTACAATGAATCCCAGGAACTTGAGAAGATTCTGAACAAACTCTAGATGCTGGAGTAAGACATCCTTGCTGTCTGCCTGAATAAGACAGTCGTCCAGATAAGGGTAAATTTGAATACAGCTGAGTCTGCAATAAGCTACTACTGGAGCCAGGCATTTGGTGAAGACCCTGGGTGCAGTAGACAATCCAAAGGGCAGCGCAGACAATTGATAGTGCCTCGATCCGGCCTTGAACCTGAGGTATTTTCTGCATTCCTGCCTGATGGGAATGTGTAAATATGCCGCCTCTAAATCCAAAGTTACCATCCATGCATTTTTGGTCAGCATTGGAAGTAGCTGCTGTACAGTAAGCATCTTGAATTTTGGTATCTCGAGAAAAGTGTTCAAGACTGACAGATCCAGAATGGGTCTCCATGAATTTTGCTTCCTGGGGACTAGAAAGAGCCTTGAGTAAAAACCTTGTCCCATCTCTGAAAGTGGAACTAGTTCTATGGCTTTCATAGCCAAGAGAGCTTCCACCTGGTTTAAGGCCTCTAACCATTGATGTTTTGGAAGATCTGGCCATCCGCTTGGTCTTGGTAGGGTATGAAAATGGAATTTGTAACCTCTTGAAACCACATCCAGAACCCACTTGTCTTGGTTATACGAGTCCAATTTAGGTGAAAAAGAGAAAGTTTTCCTCCGAGAGGGGCTTCCAGGCAAGAAGTTCCTGCAGCCCAACAGAGGGAGTCATTGAGTCTGTTTTCTATGAGCTTGCGACCTGTCCTCTCCTCCCCTAGGGGTGGAAGCAGTCCACTGTCTTGGTCTATAAGAGGCTTGCGTTTGAGGCCTTCCTCGGGAGCGTCTGTATCTACCCCTCTGAGGCCTGTCTGAATTGGGAAAGGAACAATTTTTTGTAGGCCAATTCCTACTAAATCTGGGTGGCTGATCTTGTAAGAAATCTTTAACTGTTTGCATGGATTTTGCCTTGTCCTCCATCTTCTTTATCACCTCTTCAGCTTTAGATCCAAACAAAACATTATGCTAAACAGGAGCATCCAGTAATTTTGCTTTTACTTGATCTGGCAAATTTTGTTCCTTTAACCATGCATGCCTTCTAATGACTGTGCCAGAGGCAGCAGCCCTACAAGAAGCCTCCAAGGCATCAAATCCACAGTGTAAACCATGCTTCCCAACTTGTTCAGTGGCATGCATTAAGTTATGTAATTCCTTATCATCTGCACAGGCGGAAATGGAAGTTAGCTTTTGTTTTAAAACAGACAGAAGAAATTGCTGGTATTTCAGCATATGAAACTGACAGTTTAAAGCCCTAATAGATAAAGTAGCAGAAGTGTACACTTTTTTGCCCCATCTTTCTAAAGATCTGGAATCCTTCTCAGTGGGAATGGGATTTTTATCAGAAGCGGCCTTAACCCCCTTAGGACCCTGAGAAATGGTTTCAGGGTCAGCAGTAGGATTCTTGTATAAAACTGGTGGGAATCAGGAACCCTTTAATATCTGTCTGGCTTAACAGGAGCTGGAGGAAAAGAGTCAGGAGTTAAGTTAGCCTCCGAAAACGCATCATCCACAATATCCAAAATAGGAGGAATAGCCAGGGGTCTATGTTGGGGAAGAAGAAGAAAATCCCTTAGTCTTTTCTTAGATTCCGAGTACTCCTGTCCTTCCCAGTGAAAATGTTCCCTCATTCCATGCAAAGTTTCCCCAAAAGAGAAATCCTCAGGGGAAGAAGCTGAAGGAATGGATTCCTCAGCATCAGAATCCTCATAAGGAGGGAAAGAATATTCCAGGTCAGAAGAAGAAACTGAAGAAACAGAAGCCTGATCAGAGGAGTCATAATAAACTTCCTGCCTTGGCCTTTTATCTGGAGGGGGATGTGAACCCCTAATCATAGTAAGTAAGTCCTCCGCCATCTTAAGTAACTGTTTCTGAGACTTGGGTGCCAGATCAGAAGAGGCCTTGGCTGCAGTCTTTGATTTGGAAGGAGTCTTTGCCTTTATTAGAAGCTGAGTAGGCCTGAAAACCCCTTTGGAAGCCGGTACCTGCACAGCGGCACCGGACACATCCGAAGGAGCATTGTCCAAAGGTCCTGCAACAGAAATATTCAAAGTCCGAGTTGGCTCCTCGTGGGAGTCCGTTTCGGCTGTCGGTTCCGAAATGGCCGACGACAGGGGCTGCAAAAGCGCCTCACTGACGACGGCCGAACCTGAAGCTGTCTCTGCTTGTACAACATCGTCTGATTTGGACCTTGGAGGCCTGTCTTTATCCTTGCATTGTTTGTGAACTCTGGTAGCCGAAACCGTATCCGACATTTTATAATTAAAACGCCTACCGAAGTAATAAAATGCAAAATCATACCTTCGTTTAATCGTACGTTGATTGAATCTAGCAAAAAACCGACAACTAGCTACGTCGTGGTCAGGGCCTAAAAAAGGAATACAGTAAGAATGAAAATCCTTATGAGGTATTTGCTTCCCACATGAAATACAATTATTAACTTTTTCTGACATCAGACTGGAGCAAGAAAAAAGTTTCCCCAACGGGGTACTTAGCTTTGAGTAGGAGAAGAAAGTCTTTGGACTGAAGTACATTTATAAAAAATTGTCAGGAGTCAGCCGACCAGCACTTGCGAACTGCCATCACCGCACGGCAAGAAAGACTGGAGAACATGGCGTCGGCTGTCAGCTTTGTACTCCTGGCGCTCTGACGTCAGGGAGCATGGCTGAACAGCCGACGCCGGACCCAGACTTTGGGATTCTGGCCGACCGAGGACTGCCTGCCGGCAGGGGAGAACCCCACAGTCATGACTGCAACAGTGAAACACGATAAACATGGGGTACTGTATAACCTCTGGTAATTAATTGCCTTAAATGCTAGAGTGGAAGAGGTTTGCATCTTCTTGCCCAGCCTGTCCATTACCTTGCTATCTTTGTCTGAAGGCAGGAGTGATGAGGATGGAATAAGTCTTGACTGTCCAGGGCCATTGCTACCACAGTGGGGTCCACCAAATGGGGCTTTACCAGAAATCTGTGGTCATCAGGGACCTTATAGAAACAACCAGGTCTATTGGGAGCAGGTCACTGAGAGTCAAGGTTCTTTGAGGCTGATGCGAACGCATATAGGTATGCTGGAATCACCGGAGGAATGGCTGAAGAGGAGGGCGATTCAATCCGGAGCAGCTCAAAATAACTTTTTTGAATTTCTGTCATCTGGGTTGAATCCCATTGAAAATACTCTCTCATTTTTGTGATAGTCTCTCCAAATGTAATGTCCTCTGGAGGAGAGTCTCCCTCAATGGAATCTTCATCTGGGGAGTAGCATTCCAAGGGGGGAAGCTTATCTGGGATGAGTAAGTAATTGACTCATCTGATGAAGAAGACGAGGCTTCTTCCTCCTGTGAGAGGTAAGGAAGGATAGAAGCAGGTCTTGGGCTTAGTACAGGCAAGGTTGGTGCTGACGAGGCTGAAGGCCTAAAGGCCATGAAAGCCTGTAGCAAAGACTGTGAAAAGGACGGTTAGTCTGGTTGTTCCTCCGAAGAAAGCAGACAAATGCTTGGTCTTTTGTCTCCTTATTAAACGAGATGATTTAGTAGAAGCTGTGGGCCTAGTTTCAGGGATATGGCCTAAAGAGGGGGAACTGGAATCCTGGATCACAGAAGTACATCTGGCGGAGCCTGGTTCTCCCTCGACTTCAGCAATAGCCGATGTCAGGATAACCTCCGTGGATGTGCCTACCAGTACTTCAAAAGCGGCATCCTCAACGGTAGTCGCCAAAGTAGACTGTTCTAGCGGACATCCCTCGACCCCTGTATCGGCAACTGGCGGGGCATCCAACAATGGAGGAGCAGAAGTGGTAGGCCTTGCAACTTTGGCCTTTCTTGGCGGTTCTGCCTGGGTGACAGGCTCCAGATCCATTCTTAACACTAACTTCTTCAGCCTCTTGTTCTCAAGATATAAATTGAGGGCAGATAGATGGCTTCTGAGAGTTTTGGGAACAAACTGGCAGATGGTACAGGAGAGTATGATTGTGTTCCCAGCCTAAGCAGAACAAGCAATGATCATAGGAGTCTGCACAAAATTTGACGTCCGCATCTACATTTTCCTTTCCTACTGGACATCAGCTAAGAACAAGCAACAATCTAAGCTCAAGCGAAAATAAGAATTTTCCAACGGGGTACTTAGTTTTAGATGTGTTGAAAAAGAGGTGTGAAGTGATCGATCTGATGTTTGACTGCAGCAGAAAAGTTCTGAGGTTTGTGCGTGCAGACGTCACATTTAAGGCCTCTGATTTATGGCCCTGCATGTGATGTCCCACGCACTAGCAGCAACCAGGGCTTAAGCTTTTGTATAGGAGCTGACATTTGGGTCACCTGAGGCAGATGATCCCACAGTAAGAATACTGCAACATGACAATAGACGGACATCTAAGGTTACGGCCGCTGCCATACTTCCTAGGACTTGAATAACAAGTCTGGATGGGGGAAATGGAGTGTGCAATAAATCTGCTGCATCTGAAACAGGATTATCCTTACACTATGTGGTGGAAGAGAGGCTGTCTGTCTTGCTATGTTCAAATGGGCACCTATGAACTCCAGGCTCTGAACAGGTTGAAGATGAGATTTGCAGTTTAGGAGCCAGTCGTCTAAATATGGAAATGCTGAGAATCCCAGCAGTGTCAAGTGAGCTGCTACCATTGACATACATTTGGTAAACACCTTAGGGACTGTGGTGAAACCAAAGGGCAAGACTCTCTGAATTAGTAGTGATTGGCACACAGAAGAAAGGGCAGAAACCTTCAGGATCACCTCCATCTTTAAGTGACAGTACACATTCCTGAAGACTGACAGAGCACATCTAAATGTCCCAGAGTAGAAATGGCAGAAGGGACTGAACCGTGACCACTTGGAACACTGACTTCATCACAAATCTGTTCAGTTTGCTTAGATCAAGAATTTGTCTCAGGTCCCCAAGTTTTCTCTGGAATAAAAAGAACCCTGAGTGAGTTCCGAATCCTTGCTGGTCTGGTGGGACTTCCTGGATGACTCTTATCTAGCAGCTTTTGAATTTATTAAGCTGCTGTCACTCTCTCTGACTAGACTGGACATTGGGAAGTGGTCTTCTTTTAGTTGGTGTAATCTAAGAAAATGGTACAAAATAACCTCTGGATATGATTTTTAGTACCCCCAAATTTTTGTTAATGATGCCTAAATGTCTCGGTGCAAAAACAAGCACCCCCCGACAGCCTCCAGAGGTGGGCAGAAGGGCAATCTTTCAGGAGTGCTGAAAGTGTTTATTCGAAAAAGAACCTTAGAAACCCTAATTTTGAGGGCCTCTACTAATGAGAGGACAGCTTCTTCTATTTGAACTCCTCCCTCTGCCTCTGGAGGAGTTATCTCCACATGAATCCTGGAACAGTTCCTGGGACTTACGGAAACAAACTTTGCCTCCTCTGATTCCTGGATCATTAAGGGGTAGAAAAGCACACCCTTAAGGCAGACAGGGTCATTCCAGAAAGAGTTTTCTTTACAGTAGGGCCGAACAAAGACATTCCATCAAAGGAAGCACTGATGAAAGACTTAAAAAGCTCCGCAAATTTACATAAAAGCATCCAGGCATGCTTAACAACTATGCCTGAACTGGCTGCCCATGAGGTACCCTCTGCAGCATCGGATATTAGTCTCATGGACGCTTTACAGACAAGTGTGGCCACCCGTGAAGAGGATCTCTTGGAGTCCTCTACGGATATGGACTTAGACAGGTATTTGGATAGTTCCACAGTCATAGCCCGCTGCACTCACGTGAAATATGCAAAATAATTCAGAGATCTTAAGGCAAAGGTCAGTGAAGCAAAAATGCCCTTTCCACATCTATGCAACTTCCTGGACTCTCTGTTGGGGGATGGACTGAGGAACTCTGCCCCTAGCTCTTTCTTCATGGCTACTGCCACAACCATAGCATCAAAAGGAACTCCCTTACACCACTATAATCCCACTTTCAGTGGTGCCAAGAATTTATCAAGATGACTGGGAATGGGCTCCACAGTATCCAGTTACCTCCACGTCCAGCAAGAGATTAGCTTATAAGTTAATCTGCCAGGGGAGTCACCCAGTATGTAGATGGGCCAGACTCAAAAGCTTCCAGAAAGACTGACTTCTCTGGAGAGGGGGTATCTGAAGACTGTCCATCTTTCTGCTTGAGAAACTCTAGGATGTCTCCAAAGGAGATATCATTCAGTGGAGATCTGGGGGATCGTATCCTCAGTGAGATATTCCATAAGGGAATCTGTGCGTCTCCTTTTAGATGTTCTCTTTCAGGAAACTTATTCACTGGGATTGGCCTGGGTAGGTATTCGAAGAGAGGGCAAGTGCCTTGATGGTGACTGACTGATGGTGCTGGCTGTCTCTATAGAACAGGGCTGACAGGGTCACAGCTTGGACCCAAAGGGGGGAATGGCTGTAGGATCCAATTAATATGATTTTATTCAGTTCTTATTGTTCATATTTATTCAGTTGTTTTTTTACATACACGTCTACATTAAACTGGATACTGACATTGTTTTAAGTTCTACTGGAAAAAAGTATCCCTCATTCTAGTTTAACAATGATTTCTTTTTGATTGGTGGATTTTCAATGTCACATTACATTTTTTTTGGTGGACAGAAGTTTTAAGAGAAACTGATGCACTGTTGTGAATAGTGCTGTTGAACTTTGATTACACTGAACAAAAGAGCAGAATATTATTTTAATAAATTGTGGTATTGTTTGACACTAGGCATGACTGTGTTTTCTGTTCCATCTGGCTGGTATTGTTAATTTTTTCTTTGCTTTTGGTTTGGTTATAAGAAAGAGCCGAAACACTAATTGTTAAAGAAGTCCTGAAAATTTAACAACTAAAGGAGAGAGGTGGGTGACAGAAAGATGAGAAAAGTTGTTTGGAAAAAAATGACTTGCAATATGCAGAAAAAAAAAACACCCAAAAAAGCTCTCAGAGAAGTATCCACATCTGTAGCATTATGGCAGCAAATTAAATCTGAGGTACGGGTAATTGAATGTGGCATTATGGGTAGAGGGAGGAGCTTGCGAGTTGGAGCCAAGAGCCTGGTATATGCAGCTGAGTTGGAGCCAAGGTCGGATCAGATATCCAACTGTTGAGGAAATAATGAAAAGGACATCAGATATGATGTTAATCACCCAACTTTCTAATGTTATGCTCACTCATACACTTCAGAACTGGCTTAGACTTCCCCACTCTTATGGCAGGGCAACTAAACGGAATGGAAAAGGATGAAAAGGGACAATTGGCAATGGTTGGTCAGACAGACTGGCCGGACTATTTCCTGTAATCTTCCCTCTCTTGTACTTCTCCCCTTCTTCAGCATGTCAGTGTTGCAACTTTTTTTTAATTTTATTTTGCTTTTGTTTACTGGGATTGCCTGACCAGGTTTTGTTAAAAATCCCTTTTCAGAGGGCCACTGTGTAAAGCTCCAACACATTACAAATATTTTTAAAAGGACATTCAGAAAATAGAAGAACAAACTAAATATACATTAACAGTTACACATTATTTTATCTAATCTAACTAACAAATGAAGGCAACTCTTACACTAAAAAAGATAATTGTGCATTAGTTGATGAACAGTGAGCATTTGAAGAGGTGTACTAGTGGGTCTGTCAAGTGTTTAGAAATTCAAAGTTTTTAGAATCATTCAACTTGGGCACTGTACTAGTGTCCAGCATCAACTGCCACTTGTACTCTTTCCAGTCTAATACATCCTGTGCATCTATTTTTTTTTATAAACTCTTTTACAGAATCAATAACTGAAAAAAGTTATGTACTCACCATAACATTCAATCTGTGTTGTCCACTTTTATTCATCAACAACTGAGTTTGCATCCGATCCTTGGATCTGACTTGGCTGTTATTTTCAGCTCATGGCCAGTAAACTCTCGAGGTCCTCCCTTACTCATGATGTTCTATCCCCTAACATCTTCTCAGATCTTGTTTGCTGGCTTACAGTACAAAATGAAATATTAGCAACATGTAAACAGAAATGCATATCTGGAGCTCAACATAAGAAAAGTACAGTTGTGTGTACACTTAACATAAATGTAGATGTTCGAGTGTATTCACTGTTGCAGTCATTACATTTGGGTTATCTGCCTGCAGGTAGCCCTCAGCCGGCCTGAATATCCAAGTCTTGGGTCCTGTGTTGGAAGCTGTCTCTTCTTCCAGGACATCAGGTAGTCAGGGGTATAAAGCATGCAGCCAATGCCATTACATTAGTTTTTCTTGCCCCAGATGATATATATATATATATAAAGGTTACACCTCCAACAAAAAGCAAATACATCAGAAAGCTGAAATACACTAAATAAGAACAAAGGTATAGCCAAGAGAATTCAGGGGGCTGGAGGGAGGATAGCCAGGACTGCAACAGTGAATAAACTTGAACATCTACATGTATGCTAAGTGTACACAACTGTACTATGTTCTTCGTGTTTCACTGTTGCAGTCATTACATTTGGGTAGATTTCCAAAGCTAAGACAAGGAGGAGGAAGTCAGAGAGCATTAGGACCAGCTATTAAGCCCTGCAAGACTGCAGTGGCAAAACCAGCTCTGGATTTAGAAAACACAGGCAAGTGGTAATGCTTGGTGAAGGTATGTACAGAACTCCATGTAGCAGCTTCTAGGATGTCCCTGGCAGGGACACCTCTGAGAAAGGCTGTAGAGGTAGATGCAGCCCTGGTGGAATGTGATCTTATCCCCTGAAGGGGGAGGTTTTCCATGTTGCTTATAGCAGAAAAGAATGCAATGGCCTATCCACTTAGAAATGGTTTGCTTTGAAATTGCCTTCCTCTCTGCAACTGCAGCAAAGGCAGCTAGCAGCTGTTCAGTTTTTCCTGAGAGGCTTAGTCCTGTCCAAATAAAATCTTAGTTGTCTGTGCATGTCCAAAGAGTGCAGTATCCATTCTCCTTTGTTCTGTGGATTTGGAAAAAAGGAAGGCAAAGGAATGGACTGATTAAGGGCCACACTGGATACCACATTGGGCATAAAGGAAGGATTGGTCCTGAAGGACACCCTGTCAGCATAGATGATGATGAAGGGCTCCACTGTCATGAGTGGCCTGAAATTTAAACAATCGTCTTGCTGAAGTGATGGCTAGAAGGAAAGCAGTTCTCCAAGGAAGGAATTTCAACTCTGCAGTTGCAGCTGGCTCAAAAGGAGGTAGAGTGAGCTTTTCAATACAAAGTTAAGGTCCCAGGCTGGAGTAGGGGCTCTCCTGGGTGGTCTTAAACTGTTGGCCCCTCTGAGGAATTGTTTCAGCAGGGGGTGAGAGAAGAGGGGTGGCTCAGTATTATAATGTGCTGAAATGTCTGAGGCACGAATTTTAACTGATGAGAAGGAAAGGCTCTTGTGGAGCATCTCTGTTAATTACTGAAGAATATGTGGAAAGCTGGGCACTGCTGTGCCCACGCCTTGAGTCTGGCTACAGGAACAGTATCTTTTCCACTTTTCAGCATAGGATTTTCTAGTACTACGCCTCCTTGCCCCCAGAATGACATCTAGCACCTGCTTACTGAGTGATGCTATTGGAGAGTTCAGGGAATTAGCCAGGCTGCAAGGTTCAGGGTTTGAAGCTGGGACTGAAGAATCTGGCCTGCCTGCTGGGACAGCAGGGAAGGGGTCTGAGGCAGGTGCCATGGTTCTAGCAGTGACATACTGAGCAAGAGGGGGTACACCAGTGTTGGCATGGCCAGTCTGGTGCAATCAGTATTGTCCTTGGTTTGTCTTGTTTGATCTTTAGCAGAACTTTTGGGAGAAGAGGCAGAGGGGGAAAAGCATAAACTGAGAGGCTTTCCCAGGTGAAGGACAGGGCGCTCACTTTCCAAGCTTGGCTGTGGGGAGTCCTTAAGCAGTATTTGTCCAATTGGTAGTTCTGAGGGGAGGCAAACATGTCTATCTCTGGGTTCCCTCATTTGTTTCTCAAAATGTTAAATATCTTTGGTTCCAGTTTCCACTTGTGTGGGTCCATGAGATTTCTGCTTAGGTCGTCTGCCAGAGAATTTAGCTAGCCTGGCAGGAACTGAGCTTGTAGGTGCACTTGGCAGCTCAAGGCGGTGTTCCACAGAGCCATGGCTAGCCATGGCTAGTCTGCAGAGAGGATACTACTGGGTTCTCCCCTGCTTGTTTATGTACCACATAACAGTGGTGTCTGTCTTTACCAATAATTGTCCTGGAAGAATGTGGTCCTTGAAGGCTGTCAGTGAATTCTGTATAGCTAACATTTCTTTTTGATTGATATGCAGGTGCATCTGATTCGGGTTCCATTTGCCCTGAATGCAATGCCCTGCCAAGTGAGCCCCCCAGGCATAGTCTGATGCTTCTGTTAGGGTTTGGGCGGCAGGGGGTAGAATGAATGTCAGTCCCTTGTTGTGGTAGCAGGCCTCTGCCCACCACAGTAACTCTTTTACACAAGGAATGATAGGAATCATTGATTCCAGGTCCTGTGAATGTTGACCCCATAAGGCTTTTTAGATGCCATTGTAGTTTCTTCATATGCAGTCTTGCATATGGAATTAGTAGAATGCAAGAGGATATGAACCCCAGGACTTGCAGGATTTTCCTTGCAGACAGCTTGGTCTTTGTGGCCAGTAGCTTGAAGTAGGCTGTCAAACTTGTTTCTCTGGCATGAGGTAAGCCATCTGGGAAGTTGCGTTCAAGCTTGCTCCCAGGAATACAATTTGTTGACAGGGTACTAGATGAGATTTCTTCGTTTATGATGTAATCCCAGTGAGGTTAGAAGTTTCTTTACAAATGCCACACACATGATTTAGAAGCATGTTCTGGCTTTCTGCCGGAATTAGACAATTGTCCAGGTATGGATATATTTGGATATTTCTTTGCCTGCAAAATGCAATGACTGGAGCTAGACACTTTGTGAATACCCTGGGCGCAGTAGCTAAGCCAAAGGGAAGTGCAGAGAACTGACAGTGCATATAGCCTTCTCTGAAGCATAGGTATTTCCTGCAAGATTACCTTACTGGAATGTGCAGGTAAGCTTCCTTAAGTCTAAGTTTGCCAACCAGGCCTCTTTGCCTAGCACAGGAAGAAGCTGATGAAGTGTTAGCATTCTGAATTTTGTGAATACCAAAAAGGTGTTCAGAATAGAGAGGTCCAGGATAGGAAGCCAGGAGCCATCTTTTTCTGGGTACCAGGAACAGTCCTGAGTAAAAACCTTATCCCCTTTCTTCTGCTGGGACAGGCTGAATAGCCCTGATACTTAGAAGAGAGAGAACCTGCTGTTGAGCCTCTGCCCACTGATTTGGGGGTAGGTCTGGCCAAACGTTTCGGGTTGGTAAGGTGTAGAAGTGGAATCTGTATCCTTGGGAAACTATATTTAAAATCCATTTGTCCTGGGTAATGAGTTCCCAGTTTTTTGCATGCAGTGTGATCTTTCCCCCTAAGGGAGCATGCAGATGAGCAGGGCTGAGAAGGATTAAGGTCAAGTCATTGTGACAGTTTTCTATAAGGGGGTGTCTTACTACTTCCAGCTTTGGAAATGGAAGCCCCCCACTGCTTAGGCCTGTGGGTACCTTGAGACTGTAGCCTAGGGTGGTCTGCTGTTCCTGGGTTTGGACTGAGAAGGCCTGGAAGAGACAGGAAAGGACCAATTTTTAGAAGGCCAACGCCTACTGAATCTGGGAGGCTGTACTTGCAGGAAATCTTTAACTATTTGCATAGATTTAGCTTTTTCCTCCATCTTTTTAAGGACTTCTGCTTTGTTGCCAAACAGGCTATCTTGGTTTAAGGGAGCTTTAACATGATCTGGCAAATTTTGCTCCTTAAGCCAAGCATGCCTTCTAAGAACAGACCCAGTGACAGCAGCCCTGCAAGATGCATCTAAAGAGTCAAAACCACATTGTAAAGTATACAACAAAGCACTAACCAACAATGTAAATATTATGAAGCACAAAAGGCACTGAAATAGTCCAGACTTCAGAACTGCAAGCTGGTATAACCACACACACGCCAATTTTGACCTAGGTTTCATCTTTAATTACAGACTTCATAGGTTCATAGGTTGGTACTAGGCTATCAGCCCTAGGGCCTATACAAGCCTAGCCATGACAATTCCCTGGCTATTTCTTCCCACATTATTTACTTTCCTGGACTTCTTCAGAACAATAAATTGTAAAAGCACTGAGCATTAAATACACTTGTATTAATTGGATAAATGATCTTAATAATCTCAATTAATTCAATAAGTTAGTGTTTGTAAAAATGGAAAACATTTTAGAGTGTGTATAATAATTATAAGTCATAATTATAGTAGTTTTTATGTATTGTATTTTATCTTTTTAAAAAATCTGTAATTTGGGTATGCATGGGTTAAATTGAATTAATTGAGATTATTAAAATCATTTATCCAATTAATACAAGTGTATTTAATGCTCAGTGCTTTTACAATTTATTGTTCTGAAGAAGTCTGTAATTACAGACGAAATGTAGGTCAAAATTGTCGTGTGTGTGGTTAAACCAACTTGCAGTTCTGAAGTCAGGACTATTTCAGTGCCTTTTGTGCTTCATAGTATTTACATTGTAAAGTTATGTTTACCCACTTGTTCAGCAGAATCAATTAAATCCTGTAATTCTTTATTGTCAGCTGATACTTTAACATATGAAACTGGCAGTTTAAGGCCCTAATGGCCAAAGTAGCAGAAGTGTATACCTTCCTTACCCCATCTGTCCAAGGCCATGGAATTTCTATCAGAGGGGGTAGGAGGGTTTGGCAGTAGTAGCCTTAACACCTTTAGGTCCCTGGGAAATGGTCTCTGGGTCTGCAGTAGGATTCTTGAAAAGGAACTTGTGAGAATCAGGTACTCTGTAATAACTGTCAGGTTTCCTGGGAACCGGAGGTAAAGTGTCTGGGGCCAGGCTAGATTCCAAGAAGGCATCCTCTACAATGTCCAGGACAGGAGGGATAGCTAAAGTCCCGTGTTGAGGTAGGAGTAAGAATTCCCTAAGCCTTTTTTTTGGAGTCAGAGTAATTCTGGCTTTCACATCGGAAATGCTCCCCAAGAGTGTGCAAGGTTTCACCAAAAGAAAAATCTTCTGGAGGGGAAGCAGAAGGAATGGAATCCTCTGCATCAGAATATTCATAGGTAGATCAGGGCAAATCCTGGTAATCAGAAGAAGCAGAAATTTCAGAATCATGATCAAAAGAATCAGAAGGAAAGTCAATTCTAGGTCTCTTAGAGGGAGAAGGCTGGCTTCCCCTAATTAAAGTAATAAGGTCTTCAGCCATTCTTATTTGCATTTTAGGCATATGGGCCTTATCATGCGGTTTAGACATCTGTTTTCTAGGCGTGGGTCGAGTTTTAGGATTTGAAGAAGATGGCTTTGGTTTGAAATTCAAGTCCGTAGGCCTGAATACACCCTCAGAAACCGGTGCCTGCACAGCGGCTCTGGACCCATCCAAGGTAGAGACATCCGCAGGTTCCATAGTCGAAGTAGCATCTCGCGGCATACCAGACTCCGAACGGGTCTCAGCAGAGGCCTGCGAATCTGAAGTAGCAGGTATCAGGGGCTGCGAAAGCACCTCACTGATTACAAGCGAACTGGCGAATAGCATAACGGAAGTGTCGTCGGCAGCTTTGGACCTATGCAGCCTGTCTCTCTTTATCTTTACGTTTTTTCGGAGTGTCGGTAGTCGGACAGCTTACCGAATAATTAAACCGAGTACCGAAATAGTTTGCTGCAAAAATGGATCGACGACTCAAGTTTGAGGATTGAATAAGGCACAAAACCGACAGCGAGGGACGTCGTAGTCTGGGCCTAAGCAAGGAATACAGTACGAATGAAAATCTTTATGAGGTATTTGCTTTCCACAAGTAATACAGTTGTTAACTTTTACTGACATTGGTCTAGAGCAAGAAAAAGGATCCCCAACGGGGTACTTAGCTTTTTTGAAGACTTCGGTTCTGAAATTTGAAAACGAAAATTTCAGAAGTCGGCCGACCGGCACTTGCTAACTGCTGCTCCGAGCACCACGCGGCAAGAAAGAATGATGTAATGACATCGGCTGTATGCTTTATACCCATGACTATCTGATATCATGGAAGAAGAGACAGAATCTGACACAGGACCCAAGACTTTGATATTCAGGCTGGCTGAGGGCTACCTGCAGGCAAATACCACAAATGTAATGACTGCAACAGTGAAACACGAAGAACATCTGTGGTTTCCTTACAAAGTCTTGTTCTTCCAGAAGTCATTAGTTCAAAGGTAAGGGGTGATGGGAGGAAAACTGTGGAAGAATGAAAATGAACACAAATGGAATGTTATGGTGAAGTACATAACTATCTGATGATGTCAAATTTCAATTCCTCAAACAATGGGACACAGTCTTCAGCTACCTACAATCCTGGGAGGACTCCAAGAAAGGATATTCCTGAGCACAGCTGAGCCTAAGGCTACTTTTCACTTGACACCAGATCCAGTTTGTAATGAGTAATAAAGGTATGGGACATGGTCGAATGGGCTGTCAATAGTTTTGGGTAAAGAGAGGCCTAATTTGTTACAAAGGATACACAATTGTTTAGCCATCTGGCTAAGATTACATTTATGACTAGCTTGCCCAACTTGGAATCCACAAAGGAAACAAAATGTACCTGTTTTTCTTAAAATTTTTGTTCTATGTAAATAAAACTGCAATTGTCTGTGAACATCTAATAAGTGTAACATATATTCACCTTTGTTTGTAAAAATCTAAGAAAAACTGGCAAATTAATAGACTGGTTGATGTATGACACTAACACCACCTCAGGAAGGAAGGTAGGATTGGTTCATAATGCTAACCTTTCCTTATGAAAAACTAATGAGGTTTAGAAGACTGTGCTTGAAGTTCTGACAGTCTTCTAGAAGTGATGGCTACCAAAAATATAGTTTTCCAGGTCAAAAATTTTAACTTGCATTTAGCTGATTGTTTGAAAGGTGAACAAATTAAGGACTGTAATACCAAATTTAAATCCGAAGGCAGTGTAGGATCTTTACAAGGAGGTCTCAAAAGGAGGCTTTACAAAGTTTAGATGCAGTCAAGAAGGAGTTTTCAATCTCAACATGAAAATTAGAAATGGTAGTTAGCTGCATCTTAACAGGTGAAGAGTTGGCTCCTTTATCAAAACCTGTTGCTAAAAAATCAGGGACACTATGTACTGGTGCTGCAACATGGCCAATGTTTCTGCAGTGCCAAAAAAACATATCTCTTACATTTACTTCTATAAAGCTTCCTTGTGGAAGCTTTGTGGGAAGACAAAAGTATATGAACAACAAAGGAACAGACTATATTTTGTCTAGCTATCAACATGCGGTCAGTTGTAGATTTGAGCTATACGGATAAATCATGTCCGTCAGAGAAGATAGACTGTTTGGAATTGGATCCAGACTCCAAGGAGGTTAGATTAGATGAGGTCACAGGAATGGGAACCAAATTTGTTGAGGCCAACAAAGGGCAATAAGAATGACTTGGCCCTTCAACTGGGATGCTTTCTTCAGAAATTTTGGGATTATGGGAATTGGTGGATAAGCATAGAGGAGAAGGGGGGGGGGGATGGGCCAATCATGTAGAAGAGAGTCTCTCGGTGACTCCCCCCACAGGGGAATTAGATTAAAGAACCTTCTGCACTCATTGTTTAGGGGAGACACAAATAGGTCGCAGTATGGATGGCTACACTGATGAAAAATTTCCACCACATTCTTGTTGAGGCCACTCGTGAGATAGTAGAATGGACCAGCTCAACTTGTCTGCTATCAAGTTGGATATCCCGGAATGGAAGTTGCTATCAGAAATCGGTTGAATGAGACAGACCATTGCCAAACTCAGAGCTTCTCGACACAAGAGTTAAGATCTGGTTCCTCCTTGTTTGCTGATGTACCAAACCACGGACATAACTGTCTGTATGAATTGTAATTGTCCCAAAAGGGAAAGAGTCTTGGAAGGGCTGCAACATTAAGAGGACTGCTCTCATTTCCAGGACATTGATATGCAAACTGGCCTCTTCGGGGGGACCATGTGTTTTGGACTGTTTTTCCAGAAGTGCCCCCTTCCCCAATCTGGGATGGATCCATGGTCACTATGGCCTTGGGTTGAGGAAAAATTAAGGCATGGTCTTGTAGAAGCTGATCTGAGGATCCACCACCAAAGGTATCTTTTGCACATTTGGGTAATTCTTTGAGGGGACATGTACTGATTGAAGAATGGACCACTGGATAAGCCAACATCTACTGAAGAATCCTCATTTGAAATCTAGTTAGTGGAACTAGAACTATAGCCACAGACACGGATCCCAAGGCTTATAGGATCAACTGGGCTGAAGTCCTAGAGTTGTGAATTCTCTTCCTGACCTAGAATCTGATAGACTGTACTCTTGCCACAGGAAGAGAAGCTGTCAAACACTGTGTTGAAAAGTGCTCCAATGTCTGCGACAGTTCGAACCGAGACTACTTGTAATTTATGAATATCCCCAGATGGCAGCAAGTCTGGATTACCTGGTCTCATGCTCTTAACAGATACCTGGTCGAGATGGTAATGAACCAGTCATCCAAGTACAGAAACACTCAGAATCCCTGCAGTCTCAAGTGAGCTGTTACTACTACCATGCATTTGATGAACACCCTGTGGGTTGTGGTGAGGCCAAAGGGCAGTGCTCTGAACTGGTAATGACTGGCTTCCCAGCCAGAATCATAAATGCATTCCGGATTGTCTGTTCAGTTTTATGTGATAGATCTTAAGTATGAGTAGTAACTAGCACATCAAGTCATCCTTGCACAAAAAGGGGAGAATGGACTGAACCGTGACCATCCAAAACTTGGTGTGCTGAACTGATTTGTTCAGACTGCTGAGATCCAAAATTGATCTTCAGCCCCGATTTCTTTGGAGCTAAAAAAAATCTTGAGTAAGGTTCAGATTCTCTCTGGTCTGGTGGGACTTCCTGGATGACTTTTTTCTAACAGCTTTTGTACTTCTAGTGCTGCTGTTTTCCTCTGACTGGGTGGAAAGTACAGTTTTGTACCTACCATAAATGCAGATGTTCGAGTGCTAATACAGCTGCAGTCATAACAGATGGGTTCTCCTGCCGTCAGGCGGGTCCTCGGCCGAATTCCAAAGTCTAGGTCTGGCGTCGGTTGTCGTTGCTTCTTCCCTGATGTCAGTGCGACAGGGGTATAAAAGAACCAGCCAACACCATTTTCTTCAGTTTTTCTTGCCCCAGATGTCAGGTGCCCCCAGAAGGAAGGCAATACATAAATTTGTGTAATAAAGCAATGCCATATAATCAAAATACAGTAGTGCAAGCAAATACATCAAGAATGAATACCCCAATCAGGTTGCATGAGGAGATGTTAACCAATAGGCCTGTCCCAAGAGGGAAGGAGGGAGGGAAACCTGGACTGCAGCTGTATTAGCACTCGAACATCTACATTTATGGTAGGTACAAAACTTTACTATGTTCATCGTGCATACAGCTGCAGTCATAACAGATGGGTAGAATCCCAAAGCTAAGAAAGGGGTGGTAGGCACTAGGTGGAACTAGGAGGAGCCAGAATGCCCTGCAAGACTGCAGTGGCAAAGCCCGCTCTAGATTTGGAGTATAGTGGAAGGTGGTAGTGCTGGGAGAAGGTATGCACAGAACACCAAGTGGTTGCTTCCAAAATATCTTTGGTAGGAACTCCTCTGAGAAAAGCTGCAGAGGTAGCCGTGGCCCTTGTGGAGTGAGATCAGATGCCTGTAGGTACAGTTTTGCCATGAAAAGAATAGCAAAAGCGTATGCAGTGGGCTATCCATATTGAGATTGTCTGTTTGGAAATTGGCTTTCCTTCAGCTCCTATAACATAGGACACAAAGAGCTGTTCTGATTTTCTGAAAGGCTTTGTTCTGTCCAAATAATAACGCAGTTACCTGTGGATGTCCAAGGAATGTAGTAATCTCTCCCCTTTGTTTTGAGGATTAGGATAAAAGGTAGGTAAGTGTATAGCCTGATTCAAAGCTACCCTGGATACCACTTTTGGCATAAAGGACGGGTTGATTCATAAGGAAACTCTGTCCTGATGGAAGATGATAAAAGGCTGCACGCCATGAGAGCTTGTAGTTCCGATACCCTACGAGCTGAGGTAATAGCCGGAAGGAAAGCTGTTTTCCAGGACAAATATTGCAAATCTGATGAGGCAACTGGCTCAAAAGGAGGCAAGGTCAGTTTTTCTAGAATTAAATTGAGATCCCAAGCAGGTGTTGGTTGTTTCTTTGGGGGTTTTAGATTCTTAGCCCCTCTGAGGAACTGTCTTAAGAGGGGGTGAGAGAATAAGGGTGGATCAGTGTTGTATTCTGCAGAAATGGCTGAGGCATGGATTTTGATGGAGGAGAATGAAAGTCCACTGCTTAGCAGCTCAGCTAGATACTGTAATATTTGAGGTAAATTCAGTTTTCCAGGATCCTGGCCCTTTTTCTCATTCCAGACACAAAACTGTTTCCATTTTGCGGAGTAAGCTTTTCTAATAGATGGCCTTCTGGCCTCCAAAATGACATCAGGCACCGCACGACAAGAAAGACTGATGTAATGGCGTCAGCTGCATGCTTTATACCCCTGACTACCTCACGTCATGGAAGATGAGAAGGCAACCAATGCAGGACCCAAGTCTTTGAGAATCAGGCAGAATGAAAGCTACCTGCAAGCAGGTAACCCAAATGTAATAACTGCAACAGTGAAACAAGAACATCTGAAGTAGCTTAAAAAAAATTGGTATTAACAGAAAATTAACAGGGGCAAGCAAATTAAATAAGAAAAAATTGGAAAAAAAAGCTTGTGGGTAAAGAATTATTACGACAGCACTAGGAAGACATTTGTAACCATCTTGGATGTTCTGCACTTTTGCATAAAAATGCCTGCATAGATATTTGTATACATTAAGCACATTACCAATATTTTACATCAGCAGGAAAAAGATGCTAGAGATGCAACACCAATGAGAGAGGAAGCTGGGGAGGACTGTAAAAAGATGGCAGACTGGAAGGTGCAGTATTTAATAGACAATATCTGGAATAACAAAATAAAAATAAAGGAATTATTGCTGTTGAACTGGAAACTAATTTAAGGTTACCAAGACACTGCAATGGCACTGATAACTTTGCTAATGTTAGAAGGGGAAAGCATTACCAAAAATGGAAATCTGGAGAACTATGTTAAAGAAAGTCAATGAAAAACTGAAAGAAGTCTTAAAGTGTGAGCAACTAGTAAGATACAATCTGAAAAATGGAAAACTAAGAATAACTACATGTATAATTAGACAAGACAAACAGGTGAAAGGAAATGCAGTATATCAGATCTAAGACGTGTACATTATTGGTTCTAAATGTATTAGCAGAATGGAAATGCAAAAGGATAAGATGGAGTAGATGCAGCTATATTTTAACATATTGAGTATGTATCGCGTGCAAAGACTATATTGTTTGTACAACTTTTCTTGCTGTTAAATGAAACTTATGTTAGAAAAGATGCAATTTTAGCAAAAGAGCTATTCAGCAAGAGCTATTCCTAACAGGACTGGGGACAGTAATATTTATGGAAAACAATTACTCACAGTACACTAGGTTGAAGAGAAATACATTTATGCTGGCAAGCTGGGGATGTTGAGAAGCCAATGTGAGACTTAAGATGTTATACCAGCTGTCTTCAGAGTTTTTTCCTGGAGGGTGAAGGACATTTATGGATGCAAAAGAGGCTAAAGGAGGAACCCGCAAGCTGAAGGGGGCTCAGCTTCTCAATCTTCGACAATAAAATCCCTACAGAAAGACTTTGCCAGTGAAACAGTTTCCATTGTTTCAAAGGAAAATATTTGAGGGAAGTGGAGGGAAAAAAAGGAGTTGGCTATAAGAATCAGGAATACCCTGAACTTAAACTAGAGACCGGTGTCAGGAAGATCAGTAGCAATGTGAAATTAGTACATAAATGGGAGAAATGTATTAGATACAGTTTAAGACACGAACTGTTGTTCTGCAAGTAGCAGCTGAAAGACTGGAAATTTGTTGACTGTGTTAAACCTACTAGGTGAAATCTAATAAACCCTACTTTATGTCATTTATGTTTAGGAAGGGAGTGAAGAAGTAACTAAGTTACACAGTTTATACCAAGCTGCTAATGGTCCTTCAGATCGTTAGAATAGCAGTCTCCTCCACATTTATCATCCTCAATATAATCAAGCTCCTTCTGAAATTTATTCAGAGCGTCAGATTTTCTAACTCACGATGACGTTCATTCACCAAACCTCATAACACACAGAGCATCTTTCTATCTTCCGACAGTTCTACTTTTATTTGGTTTCAAAACAGGTCCTCCTATATCTTATTCCAGGATACTGTTCTTTCATGTTTTAGCCTAAATTATCCCACAGTTCCTCATCTACTATAGCTTTGAAAGCCAAAGACAGTTTATGCACTAATATAATGGCGTCAGCTGCATGTTTTATACCCCTGACGACCTGATGTCATGGAAGAAGGGACAGCAACCGACGCAGGACCCAAGACTTTGTTAATCAGGCCAAATGAGGGCAACCTACCAGCAGATTACCCAAATGTAATGACTGCAACAGTGAAACATGAAGAACATCTCTCGTCGTTTACTCTTCTGAAAATGTTGCTTCTTGCATATGCAAAGTTGTTAGCGATTTATTTCTCCACCACTTGCATTTAGATGGAGCAGGAGCTAACAAGTACAATCACAAGAAATGTGACCAATGTGTTTTGAGTCAAGTTTCTAAGGATCTTTCTCTATTTGCAAACTTATTAGCTGTTTTTCCCATGACAAAATGCTTTTAGTTGGACAGAAGGATCCTGTAGGTGCAAAAACTAGAACAATACAAAAAAAAAAAAAAAGTTATGTATCATAACTATCCGTGTTGTCCATTTTCATTCTTCCTCAACCTGTGCTCGGATCCAACTCCGCTGCATCTATAGCTTAGGATCAGACACTTGAGATCCTCCCTTACTCATATAATGCGCCTCTGTCCTCCAGATCAACTCAGATTGAATTTGCTGCCGCTGTATATGCATAATATATACACACACACACACATATATATATATATATATATAAAAGATAAAATCAGGAGCTCAAAAGGAACACTGGCTCCTGAAACACCTCTGTAAGTCTTCCCAGAAGGGAAAGGGAGATGGAAGCAGGGAAAGGTTGAGAAGAATGAAAATGGACAACACATATAGAATGCTATGGAGATATAACTTCTTTATCTGATGTTGTCACTTTCATTCACTCCTCAACCTGTGGGATGGAGTCCCCTGCTACATATTTCTTGGGTGGCCCTCGTAACAAAGGTATGAGTATTTGACCAGGAGACGGCTGCACTAATATCACCAATACTCTAAACCAAAAATTTTCTGAGGTGGACATTGACCTAGCACGAAGTGCTTTCACATACCCACATGGCATGATACCTTTTGCAGAGTAAACATAAGAAATGCAATCTGTAAGGCATTTAGCCAAGGCTGTTTTGGAGACAAGCTTCTCTAATTTTGCTTTAGAAAAAGACAAATAATTTGTCTTTTTCTCAAGGCCTTTGTTCTATCCACAAAAAACTGTCTATGTACATCTAATAGGTGAAGGGTATATTCACCATTGTTCTTGAAATTAGGAAAACATACCGGAAGATCGATGAAAAGATTGGGACTGTTTTCAGAGACAACTTTTGGCAAAAAGGTCGGATTTGTACATAGGGTGACTCTGTCCTTATGGAAAATCAAATACGGCGGTTTGGAAGAAAGTGCTTACAATTCTGAAATTCTCATAGACAAGGCTACAGCCAAGAAAACTAAAGTTTTGCATAAAAAGAATCCGAGATGTACTTTGGCAGAAGGTTCAAAGGGGGGAGTGAACAAGGGCTTGTAAGACCATATTGAGATCCCAAGGAAAAGTGGAGTCTTTGATCAGAGGTCTAAGCAAGAAGGCACCTTTGAGAAAGGCCTTTCACAATCTGGAAGAAGCCAAAGAAAGAATTTTCACCTATGTGGTAATTGGATATGCCTGCTACCTGTACCTTGACAGTGGAGTAGCTTGCTCCATTATGAAAAACTGAAGCAAGGAAGTCAAGCACTGTAGGAATGGGAATGATCCATTTGTTTTTGGTGAGACCAAATGGGGTATCTTTTCCACTTGGTCTTGTAAATCTTTTTGGTGGAAGCTTTAAGTGAACATAGCAAGAGTTCTTTAACTGGAGAGGAAATCCTGGAATGTCTAGCCATCAATGGAACTGGAGAAACCATGCAGTTAATCTGAGGCCTGTCAAATCTGAGTGAATTTGTCCTGAAGGGTGAGAAAAGATGTCTGGACTTGGGCTCAGTGCTCAGGGAGGACTTAGGTGAGACTAAAGGAAGGGGAACCAAACCTGTCAAGGTCAGAAGGGTGCTATGAGGATCACTAAGCTCTTCAACCTCTGCGCTTTCTGGAGAAATATGGAGATGAGAGGTAGAGGGAGATAAGCATAAAGGAGACCGGAAGACCAAACATGGACTAGAGTGTCTCTCAGTGACGGTCTCTGTGGAGGGATCAGGGAAAAGCACCTGCTGCATTTGTTGTTTGAAAGGGATGCAAAGAGAGTGCAGTAAAGATTACCCTATTTAAGAAAGATCAAGTTTGGCACAGACTAATTTAGAGACCACTCGTGAGGCATCAGAAGGGTTCTGCCGAGCCTGTCCACTAAGATGTTGGATTTCCCTGGAATGTGCACTGCTACTAGAAAGCGGTTGGAACAGACTGCCCATTACCAAACTCTCACTGCTTCTCGACAAAGGATTAAGATTTTATCCCCCTGTTTCTTGATGTACCAAACTATGGACATGCTGTCTGTTTGAAATGCAAGCCTTACAGAGCTTTTTTCATCCAGGGTTGACTGCAACACTGGTAGCGCTGCTCTCATCTTTAGAACATTTAGGGTCTATATCATATAGTTGAAGTTACGTAACTTCTAACATCTAAAGGTCGAACCATTAAGTTCGAAGTTACATAACTTCGACTACCTAAAAAAAAAACACAATGGACAACAAAATAAACTGTTCTAAGCAGGTGGGCAAGCCCCCATGCACCCCCCACACCCCCGCTACTTAAATATACCAAATCCGAGATCGCACTACATTGAAGTGAATGGAAACCTCCGCCTATGGAGATTTCCATTCACACACTCAAACATTTACAAATTCGAACATATGATCAAGACCATATGTGGTTCGAACTTGTAAAAGTTCGATTACATGATAGAAGCCCGAACATTTATATGCAGATTGGTCTCCCGTGTCGACCATGTGCCTTGAACAATTCTTCCCAAATAATGCTCCCCCCACCCTAACTGGGATGCGTCCATGGTCAAGGTGGCAATGGGAGAAGGAAGAATATTCTCATGTCCTTCTTAGACATCTCATGAATGGAGCCACCAAGACAGGGAGTCTCTGCTCACTTGAGATAGCTAGACAAGATGATTCAGTGGATAGATGTTTAGGGACCACTGTACTGCAAGAGTCCATTGAAGAATCCTCATGTGTAGGTGAGTTGTGTGAACCAATGTTATGGTGGCAGCCATTGAACCTAGTGCTTTGAAAACTGATCATGCAGGTGGGGAAGGAATGGCTAGGATTTGTCTGATATTTAATCTCAAGGACAAAATTCTATTTGAAGTTAAGAGGGCAAGGCAGTTGAGCATGTCTAGATGTGCCCCTATAAAATCTACCAATTGGCAGGTTGTAGTTGAGACTTTTTGGGATGTCTTGCAATTCTCCAGGGGATTCACTAGGTTAAGTGGATAATCCCTGGCTTGGAGGAGTAGATGCCTGGTCGATGTAGTCAAGAGCCAGTCGTCCAGGTAAGGACACACTCCGAATCCGAACAGTCTATGGTGAGCCACTACTATTGCCATGCATTTGGTGAACACTATGGGGGCTGTGGTGAGACCAAAGGGCATTGCTCTGAATTGGTAATGACTAGCTCCCAGCCAGAAGCAGAGAAGCATTCAAGAGCGCCTGTTCATTTTGATGTGATATAGTACACATCTTGAAGATCTATTGAGCACATCCAGTCATCTTTTTGGAGGAGAGGTAGAACAGACTGCATCATAACCATCCAGAATTTTGAGTTCTTTACGAATTTGTTTAGGAAGGTTAGATCCAGGATTGCTCTCAGGACCCCTGTCTTTTTTGCCACTATGAAGAACCGTAAGTAGATTCCAGATCCTGTTTGGTGGGACCTTTGTAAAGACTCTCTGTCTAGCAGCTTTGTGATTTCTTGTGTTGCTGAGTCATTCAGACTGGGTGGAATACCTGGGAGATTTTTCTTTGGAATGGGAGTTTTGAAAAAGTGAATGTAATATCCTCTGGATAGGATCCTTTGCACCCCATGGTCATTTTTAATGGCTAGCCAGGCATTTAGGTGCAAGGATAAGTGTCCGCCGACTGTCTCCATAGAGGGACAGTCATGCAGCTGTTCAAGAGTACTGAAAGAATCTGTCTGAGAAGGAATCTCAAGTTCCTTGGTTCTGCGGATCTCCTCTGTCACATGGGCAGCATTTACCAAAATGGTTATTTCCCCCTCTGCCTCTAGCAGACAACTCTTCCTGTGAATACTGGAAAGGCCCTTGTGATTTCTTGAACCACAGTTTCTTACCTCCATGATGGTTCCCGGAAAATGGTCTTTGTGGGGAAGAGAATCAGATTCCAACAGCAGACAAGGTCTATTTAAGTATACAATACTGCACTAAGCCTGCAGGCTAGAAACGTACTGCAAACTGTTTATTCAATAAAACAACAAAAATACACACAAAGTAAGCGCTTTCACGACATCCAGTCACTTCATCAGACCAGGGTCTGATGAAGCGACTGGATGTCGTGAAAGCGCTTACTTTGTGTGTATTTTTGTTTTGTTGAATAAACAATTTACAGTACATTTCTAGCCTGCAGGTTTAGTGCAGTATTTTTTACTTATTTGGCTTTTGTTTTCCTGCACTACTCCGTACCCTGCCTTCATTTGTTTTGTTCTTATTTCTAGCAGACAAGGTCTTCCTGTCTTTTTCACATCAGAAGAAAGCATATTCCATTACTGGTCCAAAGAGTGACGATCCAAAGGGAGCATTGATGGATGACCCCCCCCCCCCCCATTGAAAGGTTCCGCAAAGTCACAAAGTTGCATTCAGGCATGTCTCCTTATGGCAATGCCTGAAATGGTGGTCCTTGAGGAAACCTCAACAGGGTGAGATTAACCTTCTAAACACATTCGATATAGATTGTAGGGTGGCCACTCTCGAAGACAAGACTTTCTGTTCCTCTTGAGACATGGACCCCAAGGAAGTGTTAAAGAGTTCCTTTTTAAGTCGCTCTGCAACCTGATAACGTCAGCCAAGTAATTCAGCGATCGCAAGTGCGAATGTGGCTGATGTATACACCCGTTTCCCAAATCTGTCCAAAGCCCTAGACTCTCTGTTTGGGAAATGGACAGTGGAGCTCTGTTTGGCTAGCTCCTCCTTCGTGGCTGCTGCAAAAACCATGCCATCTATAGGGGGTACCTTTTTTCCAGTGTTTACCTAAAGGGGCACCCACTCTGTTTGGTACGGGCTCCACGATGTCTGGCTCCTTTCATGCCCTGTGGGAGACTAGGTCTAAGGTCATCCTGCAGGAGGGTTTACCCAATATGTAGACTGGCCAGACCCAAAGGCTTCCAGGAACAGAGAATCCTCTGAGGAAGGGCTTTGGGTAGACCAACCACTTCTTTGGTGGTGGATTTCAAGGATTTCTCAGGAGGCATCATCAGGTAGACATCTTGGGGATCCTTCCCCTTCATCAAAGTCCATGTCTTATGTCAGAGATTGCAGAGGAGAATCTAGCTGCCTCCTTTTACACAGTCTCTTACGAGGGACCTCCTCAGTGGGATGTTCAAGGGAGTAGTCAGAAGAAAGGGGGAGCTCCACAGGGAGAGATGTTCGGAAGCTTTAGGGTCTGGCTGTCCCTGAGGTGGAGGATGAGCAGGCTCAGGCCCAGAAGTCAGTATATGAGTGCGATGCCCGTGGACTTGCCCAGCAATAAAGGTGCCTCAATCCTCACCACTAACACCAGTGGGGAGCGTCCACATTGGGAAGGATAACAAACACACATACAGTAAAGTACAATTTCCTTTAAGAGCACACAGAGATCACAGTCAGTCTGTGTCTGTTTTCTCCCTTTCCTCTCCAGACTCCCAATAAGTCTCCCCACTGGCACAACTATAGGGTCCAACCTAGCAGTCAAGCAAAAACCTCCAGCACCCTCTCTGTCCAACCAGTGCTTCGTGTCCCTGCCAAAGTAGCTGACACAGACACACAGTATGGACATGAGTTATATACAAACACACAGACACTCCTGGGGAAGGCTGGTACAGTTTCTCTAGATATGCCCCTTCTGCCCAGACTATACGGTAGTAACACTTGCCACCAACCACTAATATCAGCTACTAATAAGGCCCTTATCAACGGGTGTCCAATTATTACTATTTGGATAATAATACTGCACAGTAAGTGTAATAAAGCTATTGGAGTGACTTGGACAGTATCACTATATACATTCAATGTACTCTAGAGCTTAAATTATCTCTACACGAAACAGCCACAGCTGAAAAGTTTAAAAATATTTAATAATAACTAATAAAAACACAAGAAAATATTTCTTACTACACAGTGCTAGTCAAGAGTTAAAGGATCACAGAGAAATGCTTAAAATAATACAGTAGAATAGTTCTGACATCAATACAGAAAAACAGCTTGACTACGCTTATTATTTTCTATCTTTTCCTAAGAGAAACACTAAAATCTAAGATCCTATTTGCATAAAGACAAAGCAAAGCAAGTGCTGGTGATGTTGGCTGTTCTGAAGATAAAATGCAAAATGCTCTGATTCTCTCTCTCTCTCATTAAATTAATAACACAGTACAACTGACTAATTTCAGATTACATCATTATTCTCTGTTCCCCAGGCTAACAGAAACTCAGAGTGTAACAGCCCTGTTGATCTTGCAGCTGGGTCAGGAAGCCAGAACGATAAAAGACATTACACATGTAAATTCTAGCCATTAACTCTACTCTCAAAACAATAGGAAGAATACCTTCATTTAGACATCTCGGATCAGAGTTTTGAGATCAAACAATTATACAATGCTTGACTTATCAGCTTTCCTCCAGCAGAGTGCAATGTGGTTACATTTTTAAAGTTCAGCATTCACTATAATTTTCCTTATGTTTAAGAGAACAGGCGTGTGGCTTGCAGTAATAATTACAAATGACAGAATTATCTACAAAATCCTATCTAGCTAGGCTGACAGCCTTCACATATCTTTACAAGGAGTAGGATCCAAAGGAGGCAGAATTAAAGTAATTCTCATCTGGGAGAACCCCCTCTCTACCACTTTGAATGCAGAAGACCCGGAAAGGTCATTGGCAGTCCCTACAGCACTAAAGTTCTCAGAGAAGACAACCCCAGAATCCCATGCCCCGAAGGGGGAGTCAGAACTGAGCTGTCCAGTTCCAAGGCTCAGAGAGAAAGTGACGGCTCTGAAAACTTCTAAGCCAAGGACATCCCCTCAGATCAGACACCAGCACTTCAGATCATGATCCGTCGTGCCACAACAAGGTTGGATCCAATCAGATCAGAGAAATCACTGGAGCAGAGGATGAAAGGGCCACCGGATCCAACGGATCGACTCTGGTAACCTCTAGATCAGAGAGCTCCCCGAAGCAGGAGGTCAGATCAGAAGAGTCATCAAGGGTACAAAGGTAAGATGGTGGCTCAGGAATCTGGTAGAGAATGGAGCAGGCAAAATCCCCATCTGTATCTGCATCCTGAGGAATCTTCTCATCCTGTCCACCTCCGTTTCAGAAATATCTAACAGAGGATGAAGCGGAGTGAGATCTGGAAGGTTTCTTTGGGGTCCCCTGAAGAAAAGGAGACCTTAAAGTTGGAGACATGACTTCCAAGGAGGAACTACAAGTACAGTGTCGAGGAGGAGTCAGCATCTTGTGTCAGAGTCAAACGCTTCAGATCTGACAACTTGAATGTGTTGGCAGGTGTCTCAGTAGCAGCCCTTTCTGGAGACCAGCAGGACAGCATTTTCTGAGCTCCCTAAGCTGCTTTTGTTTTTCAGTGGGGGTTTCAGCCCCTGATTCCTTCAAAGATCCAGCGATAGAGGAAATAGTAGTCTGAGGAAGAAGGCCCTTCAATATTAATTTGTTGCGACAGTCACTAATTGCTTGGGCACAGAAACCCACACAGATGTAGCAATCTACATCTAAGTGACTGGGGCCTAGAGAGTACACGCACTCCCTGTGGGCATCAAACTGTGGAATCTTGTGCATATAGGAAGTACATTTTTTAAATCCAGTTGGCTTATCAGATTTCTTATCCATAGAAGTACTACTACAAGAAAAAATACAGATTTTTTTTTTTAAAGAACAGGAAAAGGGGAGAAAAGGGAAACTACCATCAATGGTAGGAGAGAGTTATACCAGCCGGTATATACAAAGTTTTAAAGAGAATGGAAAGCCCCAAAAATAAAAACAAAAGTTGTTTAGAGGTTAAGGAAGCATGACAGAAAAATAAGTACTAGGAGCAAAAATTTGCAAGTTTAAATTGTAAATTCACTCAAGACCCACAAGAAGCTACGACAGAAGGAAATCCTGACTTCCTTGAAGCGAGGCAAACGAAATCTGAGGTAATCCGGAGGACAGGGGCATTGTGGGTAAGGGAGGAACTCTAGAGTCGGATCTTAAGCTATAGAAATGGCCAAGTCGATCACAGGTTCGGATCCAAATCCACAGGTTGAGGGACAAACAAAAACAACATCATCAGATCTTAAATTTATTTAAGGTTAGCCAGTACACCAAGCCCAAACAAAGTTTACTGAAAGTATGCAATTTATTTTCACATCTAGGAGGCAAATAGAAATAAGGTATGGAAAGAATCTGTGTTAAGGGGGAACAGAGGCTCCAATATAAAATTTATCAAGGTTAACCTTAATTAGAACAAGCAATGCCTGTGGGTGAAGATGCTGCACTGAGCCAACTGCTTCTATATGGGAGGTAAACTGCCTTTTTTGGAGAGTGCATATAGTTTTGTGCATCTGCTCTGACTTAGAATGGGTTGGCTGCTTTGAAAATGTACTTAGTTTTTTATTTGTGTGTGTGTTGATTGACGTGAAATGTTTGGGAAAATGTAACAGGGTCTCAAAAAGAAAAGTACAGTTTTGTACCTACCATAAATGTAGATGTTCGAGTGCTAATACAGCTGCAGTCATAACAGATGGGTTCTCCTGCCGTCAGGCGGGTCCTAGGTCGGCCGAATTCCAAAGTCTAGGTCCGGTGTCGGTTATCGTCGCTTCTTCCCTGCCGTCAGTGCGACAGGGGTATAAAGGAACCAGCCAACGCCATTTTCTTCAGTTTTTCTTGCCCCAGATGTCAGGCACCCCCAGAAGGAAGGCAATACATACATTTGTGTAATAAAGCAATGCAATATAATCAAAATACAGTAGTTGCAAGCAAATACACCATAAATGAATACCCCAATCAGGTTGTATGAAGAGGTGTTAGCCAATAGGCCTGTCCCAAGAGGGGAAGGAGGGAGGAAAACCTGGACTGCAGCTGTATTAGCACTCGAACATTTACATTTATGGTAGGTACAAAACTGTACTATGTTCATCGTGCATACAGCTGCAGTCATAACAGATGGATAGAATCCCAAAGCTAAGAAAGGGGTGGTAGGCACTAGGTGGAACTAGGAGGAGCCAGGATGCCCTGCAAGACTGCAGTGGCAAAGCCTGCTCTAATTTTGGAGTATAATGGTAGGTGATAGTGCTTGGAGAAGGTATGCACAGAACTCCAAGTCGCTGCTTCCAAAATATCTTTGGTAGGAACTCCTCTGAGGAAAGCTGCAGAGGTAGCTGTGGCCCTTGTGTAGTGAGATCTGATGCCTGTAGGTACAGTTTTGCCACGAAAAGAATAGCAAAAGCGTATGCAGTGGGCTATCCATTTTGAGATAGTCTGTTTGGAAATTGGCTTTCCTTGAGCTCCTACAGCATAGGACACAAAGAGCTGTTCTGATTTTCTGAAAGGCTTTGTTCTGTCCAAATAACGCAGTTGTCTGTGGATGTCCAAGGAATGCAGTAATCTCTCCCCTTTGTTTTGAGGATTAGGATAAAAGGTAGGTAAGTGTATGGCCTGATTCAAAGCTACCCTGGATACCACTTTAGGCATAAAGGACGGGTTGGTTCGTAAGGAAACTCTGTCCTGATGGAAGATGATAAAAGGCTGCACAGCCATGAGAGCTTGTAGTTCTGAAACTCTACGAGCTGAGGTAATAGCCAGAAGGAAAGCTGTTTTCCAGGACAAATATTGCAAATCTGATGAGGCAGCTGGCTCAAAGGGAGGCAAGGTCAATTTTTCCAGAATGAAATTGAGATCCCAAGAAGGTATTGGTTGTTTCCTTGGGGGTCTTAGATTCTTAGCCCCTCTGAGGAACCGTCTTAAGAGAGGGTGAGAGAATAAGGGTGGATCAGTGTTGTATTCTGCAGAAATGGCTGAGGCATGGATTTTGATGGAGGAGAATGAAAGTCCACTGCTTAGCAGCTCAGCTAGATACTGTAGTATTTGAGGTAAATTCAGTTTTCCAGGATCCTGGCCCTTTTTCTCATTCCAGACACAAAACCGTTTCCATTTTGCAGAGTAAGCTTTTCAAGTTGAAGGCCTTCTGGCCTCCAAAATGACATCCTGCACCTCCTTGGTGAGTAGGGTCTGTTGTGATGCTAAGGAATCTTCCATTCGGCTAGATTGAGTGTTTTTAGCTGGCTGTGAAGAGTTTTGAAGCTGTGCTGAGTCAGGAGAAGAGGCATTAGAGGCAGGGTCCATGGTGGGGAATGCGTCAGGCTCCTCAGGAGTGGGTACCAGTGTTGTCTTGGCCAGTCTGGAGCAATAAGAATCATCTTTGGTCTGTCTGCTCTGGTTTTCAATAGAACTTTGGGCAGCAGAGGAAGAGGTGGGAAGGCATAAACTGTCATTGATGTCCAACTGAAAGAGAGACCGTCCACTCTCCAGGCCTTTGGATGGAAAATCCTTGAGCAGAATTTTGTCAATTGGTGATTTTTGTGGGAGGCAAAGAGATCTATGTCTGGCCTTCCCCATGCTTGGATTATTTCTGTAAAAACTTTTGGATGCAACTTCCATTCGTGTGAACCTGTCATATTTCTGCTTAGGTTGTCTGCCAGCGTGTTTTCCTTGCCTGGCAAGTACTGTGCTTGTAGTTCGATTTGTAAGTCCATGGCCATGTTCCAAAGTGACATGGCCAGTCTGCATAGGGGGTATGAATGTGTTCCTCCCTGTTTATGTACCACATAACCGTGGTGTTGTCCGTTCTTATCAATAGTTGACCTGGTTGCAGAAGGTCTTTGAAAGCTATAAAAGCATTTATTACTGCTAGCATTTCCTTTTGATTGATGTGAAGGTGCTTTTCTTTTTGGGACCTTTTGCCCTGAATGCACCGATCTGTCATGTGCGCCCCCCAGGCGTAGTCCGAGGCGTCTGTTGTGATGACTTGATTTGCTTGAGGCTTGCTGAATGGAAGACCTGTGTTTGTTTGGCATGCTTGAGCCCACCACAGAAATTCCTTTTGTAGACATGGAATTAGTGGTATTATTGTTTCCAAACTGTGGCTGTGTTGAGACCATAGGCTTTTCAGGTACCATTGAAGTTTCCTCATATGCAGCTTTGCACATGGGATTAGTAAGATGCAAGATGCCATGAATCCCAGAGCCTGCAGGATTTTCCTTGCAGTCAGCCTGGTGCAATTTGCTAGTGCTCTGAAGTATTGAGTTAGTTGCCCCTGCTTCTCTGGCGTGAGGTAGGCCATCTGGGTGTTTGTGTCCAAGTTGGCAACCAGGAAAATTATCTTCCGAGAGGGTATTAGCCTTGATTTCTTTTTGTTGACTGTGGATCCCAGAGAGTTCAACAACATTATTACATAAGCCAGATGTTTCAGAAGAATGTGCTTGCTGTCCGCTTGGATCAGGCAGTCGTCCAAATAGGGGTATATTTGTATCCCTTGAAGTCTGCAGTAGGCAATTACTGATGCCAGGCATTTCGTGAATACTCTGGGTGCAGTAGATAAGCCAAAGGGCAATGCAGAGAATTGATAATGGGTTGAACCTGCAAGAAATCTGAGGTATCTTCTGCAATTTTGTCCAATTGGGACATGCAGGTATGCCTCCTTGAGGTCCAATGTTACCAGCCAAGACTCCTTGCCCAGCATGGGAAGAAGCTGCTGTAGAGTGAGCATCTTGAATTCTGGTATGAGTAGAAATGTGTTTAGGATGGATAGGTCCAAAATAGGTCTCCAGTCTTTTCCCTTCCTTGGTACCAGGAATAGTCTGGAATAAAAACCTTGACCTTGTTCGTGCGTAGGTACCTCTTGAATAGCTTTCATGTCTATGAGATCTGTAATTTGCCTTTGTGCCTCTGCCCTTTGATTGTGTGGCAGGTTTGGCATGCCTCTCATTTTTGGAAGGGTGTGAAAATGGAATCTGTAGCCTCTGCTTATAATGTCCAGGATCTATTTGTCTTTTGTGACAATATGCCAATTTTTTGAAAATAATGCCAGTTTTCCTCCTAAGGGGGCTGCCATTTGAGTCTTGCTTGGCATGCAAAGGGGAAAGTCATTGGGCTTGCTTTCTGAATGATTGCGAGTTATCCTCACCACCTCTTTGTGTAGGAGCTTGCCATTGTCTGCCTCTAAACGATCCTTGGGATTGCCCTCTGCCCCTCGGGCGCCTGTATCTACCTCTTTGGGATCTGTCCGTGGCTGGAAAGGACCAATCTTTGGAAGACCAATTTCTACTGAAACGTGGGGGTTGTACCTGTAGAAAATCTTTCACAGTTTGCATTGATTTAGCCTTTTCCTCCATTTTCCTTAATACCTCCTCAGCATTAGCACCAAATAATACATCCTTTTGTAGAGGGGCATCTAGTAATTTAGCTTTGACATGATCAGGCAAGGTTTGTTCCTTGAGCCAGGCATGTCTACGTATGACTGATCCTGTAACAGCAGCTCTACATGAGGCCTCTAGAGCATCAAAACCACATTGTAAGGTATGCTTACCCACTTGTTCTGCACTATGCATCAAATCCTGCAACTCCTTCAAGTCTGGTTGTTCAGGTTGTGACATTTTACTTTTCAATTGTGATAACAAAAACTGTTGGTATTTTAGCATATGGAACTGACAGTTTAAGGCCCTCATGGTTAAGGTAGCCGAGGTATATACCTTTTCCCCCCACATTTCTAAGGATCTGGAATCTCTCTCGGAAGGTAATGGATTTTTAGCAGTGGAGGCCTTAATTCCCTTGGGGCCCTGTGAGATGGTTTCTGGGTCAGCAGCATGGCTTTTGTATAGAAATTGGTGTGAGTCAGGAACCCTGTAGTACCTGACAGGCTTGACTGGGGCTGGAGGCAGAGAATCCTGGTTAAGGCAGGCATCAGAGTAAACATCATCTAGGATGTCCAAGACAGGAGGTATAGCCAGAGGCCTGTGCTGAGGTAGCAAGAGAAATTCCCTAAGCCTTTTCTTGGAATCTGAATAATCTTGGCCTTCCCAGTAGAAGTGTTCCCTTAAGGTATGCAAAGTTTCCCCAAATGAGTAATCATCTAGGGGGGATACAGAAGAAATGGACTCCTCTGCATCAGAGTCTTCAAAAGGGGAGTAAGAATGTTCCTGATCATCAGAGTGCTCTGAAATAATGGGGCCCTGATCAGAGGAGGGGGATTCTTCCTCCACTCTGGGCCTTTTGTCCGGTGGGGGTTGAGAACCCCTGATAAGAGTAATTAAATCCTCAGCCATTTTAAGCATCTGTTTTTTAGGCATGGGGCCTGGAGATGGGCCCTGTGTAGCTTGTCTCTTAGAATGCATGGCTGCTTTAGACTTAGTGAAAGCCTTGATGGAAAAAGAAGAGGAAGGTCTGAAGACACCTTGAGTGGAGGTAGACCTGTCCACATTTTGAGGTTCAACGCCAAGAGTGGCTTCGGTATCTGTAGTCGGGGTGTGGGCCGAGGAGCCTGCGACCTCGGGCACAGGAGACACCGCCAATGAAGTGTCGTCAGTAGTCAGGGGCTGCGTAGGCGCCTCGCTGAGAACTGGACCACGTGTAGTCAGCTTTGGCGTGGTGTCGTCGGTAGAGGCCGCGGACCTCGTGTGTCGGTCCTTATCTTTGCGTGTTTTAGACAAAACTGGAGTCGGAGTATCCGACGACATAATATAGTTAAATGTTTTTCCAAAATAATGCTGGGCGAACTCCGCCCGACTCTTAATGGTGCGTTTGTTGAATGTAGCACAAAAGCGACAGACCGAGACGTCGTGGTCTGGGCCTAAATAAGGTATACAGAGGGAATGGAATCCTTATGTGGTATTTGCTTCCCACATGAAATACAATTATTAACTTTGTCTGACATCGGTCTGCGGCAAGAAAAGTTTCCCCAACGGGGTACTTAGCTTTCAAGAAGACTTCGGTTTCAAAATTTTCGTAATTTCAGGAGCTGGCCGACCGGCACTTGCGAACTGCTTCTGCTTCGGGCACCGCGCGGCAAGAAAGACTTAAGAAAATGGCGTCGGCTGGTTCCTTTATACCCCTGTCGCACTGACGTCAGGGAAGAAGCGACGATAACTGACGCCGGACCTAGACTTTGGAATTCGGCTGACCGAGGACCCGCCTGACGGCAGGAGAACCCATCTGTTATGACTGCAGCTGTATGCACGATGAACATCTGGAAGATGCAACTGTACTCAAAATCAAACTGCCAAATGGTCAACATGGAAATGCTATTTGGAATCATATTCAAAGGAAATATTAAAAAAATAGTCATGAATATGTGGAAGTAATATCTCATCACTCTTGCTGCTACATCAAAATTAATATGAGTTAGGGGGTATTTCTTTTCCAGACTTTAATTTATATATTATCTCTTCTATTATAAAAGTTATTACTTTATTAATAGATCAGTCATATATCGCAAAATGGAAAGATTATTGGGAGCTAATTAGTATGCACTTCATGAAAATCTCCTTAACACATAAAAATATGATTGTAAATAACTCCATGTTGTGGTTGCTAAAGGAATTTTGTACTTCACCTATTACACCTAAACATATGGTTTGTTACCCATTAAATATTATTATTAGTTATCGTAACTTTATATTCATGCACCCTAAGTATAGGGAATGGAATTTTATTGTATTCCCTATAATGTATACTCAGGGTATGCTTATGTCATCTACTTCTGAAGGAGCTCATTTAGCTATAGATAATGATCTAAAGTACTGGTATCAGCTGATATCTGATAATAAAGTTAAAAATCTAGATTTCTTAAAACAAGAATTTGATCTAAGAGAAACTTGCTGGTTAGAGGTTCAGATCTTTAGACAACATCTCATCGATAGAATAGATCTTATGTCTATAACAGTTAAAGAATCTATTCCAAAACTGATTGATTACTTGATATTAAATTTACAGCATAAAGTTTCTGATAAAGGTAAACTTTCATATATACATAAAATTATCAGACAAGAAACTTTTTACAGTGTAGATTCATACTGGAATTATTTCACCTCTATTAATGGGGACCCACCAACTCAACAAGATAAACAATATATATTGGAATCTGCTTATAGAACTACATCTTCCATTGTCTGGAGACTTTATACATGGAAATTTTTACATAGATCTTTTTATACACCTTTGATGAATAAAATAAATAATAAAGATAATCTATGTAAGAGATGTAATGTAGAAATTAATGCTGACTGGGCTCATATGTTTTATGACTGTATGAAGTTGAAAGAATACTGGAAGTCAATTAATGAATTTTTGTAGGCTCTTTTACAGATAATTTCATTATTTCTAAGTCTCTTATATTATTCAACACACCTGTACCTCAATGTGTTAAAAGATTAAGCTTCCCTTGTTATGGTCTATCCTAGCAGTGGCCAGGAAAATAATAACTAGAAATTGGATTTCAGATACACCTCCTTCGTTCAATGAATTTAAAAATGTTATGAATATAATGTGCCATATGGAAATAAGCACAATTAGAATGAGAACAACTAGAAAAACATCATATTATATTGTATGGGATAATTTACAAAATTTGTTAAAAAAATTCTAATTTCAATAGCACGGTATTTTAGTTTAATTAATTGATCTGATTGTAGTGGATGTCTTTGTAAATACTTTAGTTGTTTTGTTGAATATTATAATAATACCTATTTTTAATTACTTGTATAAAATTGTTATGATATTTCTCTTATATGTTAAAACAATAAACCTGTTTTGAAAAAAAAAATTAATATGAGTTAAAAATAGTCTTCCAGACACAGACAAAATGCAGAGTACTGAATTATATAAAGAACCATAGGAAACCAACAGCAATGTTACATGAGACATTTAGACAGAAATGAAATTATAACTGACAAAGGAAGGATTTCAGGATGCACATGCAGCAGAATAAAAGGGAGAAAAGAAAAGTACAGTTGTGTACACTTACCATAAATGTAGATGTTTGAGTGTATTCCCTGTTGCAGTCATTACATTTGAGTTAACTGCTTCCAGTAGCCCTCAGGCAGCCTGATTAACAAAGTCTTGGGCCTTGTGGTGGATGCTGTCCCTTCTTCCATGACTTCAGGTCGTCAGAGGTATAAAACATGCAGCCGACACCATTATAGTTTCATAGGTAGGTACTAGGCTATAGGCCCAAGGGCCTACGTAAGCCTAGCCAACAAGGTACCATAGCTTACGCCACCCAAGAAAGTTATTTTCCTGTGCCACTATCCAGCAGAGACACAGAAGTGATCCCCGTACTGTATTTCCTATTTCCCATACACTCATCAAGATTTTTCTTGAAGAGTGCTAATGAAGAACATTGCTCGACACAGATGGGTAGCTTGTTCCAGAGTATAGGAAGTCTCTGGGACAGGAATCTATCCCTCCAGCGTGTCCTGTTTATTGTGGTGACAAGGTTTAGGTCCCTAGAGCATGTAGCTTGGAGGAACTGGGATTTCTTTAGGTGTAGCATGTCCAACAGCTCTGGGTTTGACATAGCTTTATAAGTTAGGCAGAGATCACCTCGGAATAGGCGATATGCTACGGAGTAAAGCTGGAGTTTACATCAGTTTTTCTTGCCCCAGATGTCAGATGCCCCCAATGGGATGCAATTAAATCTATAATTACAAGGATATACCTCCAACAAAAAAGCAAATACACCAAAAAGCTTTTTGAGCATAATAAGGGAGAGTAGAGGTATAGCCAAAATAAGAAAGGGGGCTGGAGGGAGGGTAACCAGGACTGCAACAGTGAATACACTCGAACATCTACATTTATGGTAAGTGTACACAACTGTACTATGTTCTTCATGTTTCAATGTTGCAGTCATTACATTTGGGTAGAGTCCCAAAGCTAGGGTTGGGCGGAGGAATTTAAATAGAATTAAGACCAGCTATAAGACCCTGCAAGACTGCAGTGGCAAAGCCAGCTCTGGATTTAGAGAAAATTGACAAATGATAATGCTTGGTGAAAATATGTACAGAACTCCACATAGCAGCTTCTAGGATGTCCCTGGTAGGAATGCCCCTGATTAAGGTTGTGGAAGTAGATGCAGCCCTGGTTGATTGGGGTCTGATGCCCTCTGGGATAGGTTTTCAATAGTGTTTATAGCAGAAATGAATGCAGCGGCCTATCCATTTTGAAATGGTTTGCTTTGAAATAGCTTTCCCCTCTGTCCCTGCAGCAAATGCCACCAGTAGTTGTTCAGATTTCCTTTGAGGTTTAGTCCTGTCCAAGTAAAATCTAAGTTGTCTGTGCACATCTAAGGAGTGCAGTATCCGTTCCCCTTTGTTCTGCGGGTTAGGAAAGAAGGAAGGCAAATGAATGGACTGATTAATAGCCACACTGGATACCACCTTGGGCATGAAGGAGGGTTTGGTTCTGAGGGACACCCTGTCCGCAAGAAAGATGATGAAAGGCTCCACTGCCATAAGGGCCTGTAATTCAGATACCCTTCTAGCAGAAGGGATTGCTAAAAGGAAAGCTGTTTTCCAGGAAAGGAATTTTAAATCTGCAGTACCAGCTGGCTCGAAAGGAGGAAGAGTGAGTTTCTCAAAGACAAAGTTAAGGTCCCAGGCTGGAGTTGGAACTCTCCTGGGTGGCCTTAAATTTTTGGCCCCTCTGAGGAACTGCTTGAGCAGTGGGTGAGAGAAGAGGGGAGGCTCTGGGCTGTAATAAGCTGAAATAGCTGAGGCACAAATTTTGATGGGAGGAAAAGGACAAGCCCTTATGAAGCATCTCAGTCAAGTACAGTAGAATCAGAGGTAAATTGGGCACTGGTGCACTCATCTCTTGAAAATGATTCCAGGCACAAAATCTTTTCCATTTTGAAGCATAAGATTTTCTAGTACTAGGCCTCCTTGCCTCTAAAATGATATCCATCACTGATTTACTGAGGGATGGTAAAGGTGAGATTATGTAATTAGCCAAGCTGCCAGCTTCAGGGTTTGCAGCTGAGGGTGCAGAATCTGGTTCTCCTGCTGAGACAAAAGGGAAGGAGTCTGAGGCAGGTGCCATGGAGCCAAGCGTGACACACTGCACAAGAGGGGGTACCAGTGTTGCCGTGGCCAGTCTGGTGCAATTAAAATCATCCTTGGCTTGTCCTGTTTGATCTTTAGTAGTACCTTGGAGACCAGAGGCAGAGGAGGAAAGGCATAAACTGATAGTTTTTTCCAGCTGAAGGATAGAGCATCCACTTTCCAAGCTAGCTTGTGGGGAATCCTTGTGCACAATTTGTCCAACTGATGATTCTGCCGGAAGGCAAATGGGTCTATATCTGGGCTCCCACACTTGGTTGTCAACATGTTGAAAATCCTTGGTTCCAGTTTCCACTCATGTAGGTCCATGAGGTTTCTGCTTAGTCCGTCTGCTAGTGTATTTAGTTTTCCTGGCAGGAATTGAGTTTGTAGATTTACTTGATAGCTCAAGGCTGTGATCCACAATGCCATGGCGAGTCTGCAGAGGGGGTAAGAATGTGTACCCCCCTGCTTGTTTATGTACCACATGACAGTGGTGTTGTCTGTTTTTACCATTAGTTGTCCTGGAAGAATGTGGTCCTTGAAGGCTGTCAGAGCATTCTGTACAGCTAACATTTCCTTTTGATTTATGTGCAGGTGTATTTGACTTGGGTTTCATTTGCCCTGAATGCACTTCCCTGCCAGGTGAGCCCCACCCATGCATAGTCTGATGTGTCTGTTGTTAAGGTTTGGGCTGCAGGGGGTAGTGTGAATGGTAGTCCCCCGTTTTGGGGGCAGGCCTCTGCCCACCAAAGGAACTCTAGGCGTAAGCAAGGTATGATAGGAATCATTGCTTCTAGATCCTGTGAATGTTGACACCACAGGCGTTTTAGATACCATTGTAGTTTCCTCATATGCAGCCTTGCATATGGAATTACAAGAATGCAGGAGGCCATGAACCCAAAGGCTTGCAGTATTTGCCTTGCAGAGAGATGGGTTTTTGTGGCCACTTGTCTGAAGTAGGTTGTCAAATGAATCCGTTTCTCTGGCGTGAGGAAAGCCATCTGGGAAGGTGTATTCAAGCTTCCTCCCAGGAATATAATTTAACAGGATCCCAGGTGTGATTTCTTTTCGTTTATGGTGTACCCCAGATAAGTCAGCACCCTTTGAACAAAGGCCAGATGATTCAAAAGTATGTCCTGGTTTTCTGCCTGAATTAGACAATTGTCCAGGTATGGGTATATTTGAATATTTCTTTGCCTGCAAAATGCAATGACTGGAGCTAGGCACTTTGTGAATACCCTGGGTGCAGTAGATAAGCCAAAGGGCAATGCAGAGAACTGATAGTGCATGTAGCCTGCTTTGAAGCATAGGTATCTTCTGCAAGACTCCCGGATAGGGATGTGCAGGTATGCTTCTTTTAAGTCTAGTGTTGCCAACCATGCATCTTTGCCTAACCTAGGAAGCAGCTGGTGAAGAGTCAGCATTTTGAATTTTGGAATCACCAGAAAGGTGTTTAGAGTAGAAAGGTCCAGGAGAGGACGCCATGTATTGCCTTTACTGGGTACCAGGAAAAGTCTTGAATAGAAACCTTGCTCCTTTTCCTCTTCTGGTGCCAAGTGAATAGCCTCCACGCTTAAGAGAGAGAGAACTTGATTTTGGGCCTCTGTCCACTGATTTGGGGGTAGATCTTGCACCCGCTTGGTGTTGGTAATGTGTGGAAGTGAAATCTGTATCCTTGGGACACTATATTTAAAACCCATTTGTCCTGGGTAATGAGTTCCCAAGTTTTTGGCCTGCAGACCAATCTTTCCGCCTAAAGGAGCATTCAGTTGGGAAGTGCTTGGAAGTTTTAAAAGCAAGTCACTGAAACAGTTTTCCATGGGGGGAGGGGGGGTCTTACTACTCCCAGATTTGGGTGCGGAAATCCCCCACTGCTTAGTCTTGTCTGTCCCCGGGACTGAAATCTGGGGTTTCTGCTGTACCTGGGTTTGGCTTGAGAAGACCTGGAAGGGCTGGAAAGGACCAATTCTTAGAGGGCCAATGCCTACTAAATCTAGGAGGCTGAACTTGCAAGAAATCTTTAACAGTTTGCATAGATTTAGCTTCATCTTCAATCTTTTTAAGAACTTCCTCAGCTTTGTTGCCAAACAGGCAGTCCTGATTTAATGGAGCAGCCAACAGTTTAGCTTTAACATGATCAGGCAAAGATTGCTCCTTAAGCAAAGCATGCCTTCTGAGCACAGACCCAGTAACAACAGCCCTGCAGGAGGCCTCTAATGAATCAAATCCACATTGCAAAGTATGTTTACCAACCTGTTCAGCAGAATGCATTAAATCCTGTAATTCTTTATTTTCTGCACAGTCAGGAATCAACATAATTTTCTGTTTAAGCAACCCAATAACATGTTGTTGATACTTTAACAGATGAAACTGGAAGTTTAAAGCCCTAATGGCCAAGGTTGTAGAATTGTAAACCTTCTTACCCCATCTATCCAGCGCCCTGGAGTCTCTATCAGAAGGGGTAAGATTTTTAGCAGTAGAAGCCTTAATGCTCTTGGGTCCCTGTGAAATAGTCTCTGGATCTGCAATAGGATTTTTAAAAAGAAACTTGTGTGAAATCAGGAACCCTGTAATATCTGTCAGGTTTTCTGGGAGCAGGAGGCAAAGAATCCGGGGCCAAACTAGATTCCGAAAAGGCATCATCAACAATGTCTAGTACAGGAGGTATAGCTAAAGGCCTATGCTGAGGCAGGAGTAAGAAATCCCTAAGCCTCTTTTTTGAATCAGAAAAATCCTGGCTTTCCCAGTGGAAATGCTCCCTTAGAGTATGTAATGTTTCACCAAAAGAAAAATTCTCTGAAGGGGAAGAAGAGGGAATAGAGTCCTCTGCATCAGAATCCTCATAAGTGGATAAAGGCAAATCCAGATAATCAGAAGAATCAGAAAAATCAGAATCCTGGTCAGAAGATTCATAAACAACTTCAGTCCTAGGTCTCTTAGAAGGGGGAGGATGGCTTCCCCTGATTAAAGTTACAAGATCTTCAGCCATTCTTATCATTTGTTTTTTAGGCAGAGAGGCCTGAGCATGCAGCTTGGGCGTCGGTTTCTTAGGCATGGTTCGAGATTTAGGCCTAAATGAAGAAGGAAGCATCGGTTTAATATGCAAGTCCATAGGCCTGAATACACCCTCAGAAGCCAGTGCCTGCACAGCAGCTCCAGACCCACCCAAGGTAGAGACATCCGCAGGTTCCACAGTTGAAGCATCTCGCGGCATACCGGACTCCAAATGGGTCTCAGTAGAGGCCTGTAAATCAGATGTAGCTGGTATCAGGGGCTGCAAAAGCACCTCACCGAGTACCGGTGAACTGGTGAATGGCTTAGGAGAAGCGTCGTCGGCAGCTTTGGACCTAGGCAGCCTGTCTCTGTCTTTATCTTTGAGTTTTTTCAGAATCCCAGTAGTCTGATGGCTAACCGACGACATTTCTGGATAATTAAAACCGAGAACTGAAATATTTAGAGGTGAAAATATACAGACGACAAATAGTGTGCTGATTAAATAAAGCACAAAACCAACAGCAAGGTACGTCGTGGTTAGGGCCCAGGCAAGGAATACAGTACGAGTGAAAATCTTTGTGAGGTATTTACTTTCCACAAGTAATACAATTATTAACTTTTACTGACATCGGTAAGAAACAAGAAAAAGTTTCCTGAACGAGGTACTTGGGTTTAGTTGAAGACTTAGGTTCTGAAACTCAAAAACGAAAATTTCACGAGTCTGCCGACCGGCATGTGCGAACTGCTTCTGCTTCGGGCACCACACGGCAAGAAAGACTGATGTAGTGGCGTCGGCTGCATGTTTTATACCCCTGATGACCTGACATCATGGAAGAAGGGACACCATCCGACGCAAGACCCAAGACTTTGTTAATCAGGCCGACTGAGGGCTACTGCAAGCAGATAACTCATATGTAATGACTGCAACAGTGAAACACGAAGATCATCATGCAGCAGTAATACTGATTGTGACACGGGCTCTGACAGTAACAGGAGGGAAAAAGAGAGAGTAGTGGTATATTTGTAGTAGTAAAGGATTATCCACAGTGGAAAAGTATTACATTGGCACGCAGTTGTACTTCAGCTATAACTAGCATTATGGAACTTATAAGAATTTTTGGAGAAATAAGCCTTCAGTAGAGATTATTGTTTACAGGCAGGGGACTAGAATTTGATTTGCAATATTAAGGATGTAATGGGGGGAGACTTGAATGGGAAAATATAATAAAAGAAAATTTCTGAAATAAATGAGAATATTTGACAGAAAAGTGAATTCAGTAATAACAGCTCAAGACAGATTTTACACATTTCCCAAGATGCAATAAAGAGGCAATATTAGATAGAAATTATATTTCAAAGGAGCAGGAATATTTAATTAAAAGATTTTAGACCCAAATTAGATTTTAGATTTTTTCTTAGTTCAGTTACTCCATTTCCATATATATATATATATATATATATATATATATATATATATATATATATATATATATTTATAGATATAGATATATATATATATATATATATATATGGGCTTCTAGACATAGAGCTCTGTCAGCTGCAACTTGTGCAGAACTCTAAAGCCCAGTCATTAATACACATTATCATCATATTATGTCAGTCCTATAGAGCTTGCACTAGCTATCAAGGAGATGACATTACCACTTTCAAGGTACTTGTATTGTCTTTTTCCTTCTCTTGGGTCCTTCACACCTAAGAGTTACATGCACCATATATTTAGGTCTGCCCCCTCCAGTCTACCATCATGGCCTAGCAGGAGTAGTTGTAATGGTATGTCTTGAAATCTCTGGGATTCAATTTTTTTTTCCAGATTCCATTTGTAACTTAGCATCACACTTGCTTCAGAAGTCGGATTTTGAGGTGATTTAATAAATATCAAACACACATTTATTAGAACTTGCTTTTTAAAACAAACTGCTTCAGCACTCTGTTACTTGTGCATATTCAGGTTTGCCCACGGAGACCAAATGGATAGAAACAGTAAAAAAAACAAAATAATGTACAGTTAAGAGCAATGGGCTCAGATAAACATGATAAAAATAAATCTGAATTTTAATATGATGCTTTTAAATTTAGAAATCCTACTATTGAAGTCACAGACATTAAAGTAAAAATCCTACTTATTCAAGTCACAGACATTAAAGTAAAAAAGTTATGTACTTACCATAATGTTCCATCTGAGTTGTTGCTCATTTGTCTTCAACCTGTGGGACACAGATCCGGGATGGATCCGACTCGGCCGCATTTTTCTAGCATCGGATCCGAGCTACAAGCCCCTCCCCTACCCATAATACCCCCTTGTCTCCTTCCTTCCTTCAAATCGAGTTTGCTGCAAACCCTAGCAACCCAACCTGACACAATCTTATATCCCTTAATACAACAACCCAAACAGTATTACAAGGAATGACCATTTATGCCAAGAGAAGAGCCATGTCTTTTCCAGCCAGACCACCACAGAGCCCATACAAGGCAGGGGGAAGGAGGGAGGGACTGTTGGAAGACAAATGAAGAGCAACAACTCAGATGGAACATTACAGTGAGTACATAACTTCTTTATCTTAAGTTGTTGTCTTCATTTGTTCTTAAACCTGTAGGACAGAGTCCCCAGCTACCAAACACCTGGGAGGGCCTTCATGGAAGGATATTCTGCAATACAGAGGAGCCAGGATGCCCTACTTCTAGAGAGAAGGTCCAATTTGTAATGGGAGATAAAAGTGTGTGAAGATGCCCAGGTAGCCACAGAGCAAATGTCATCCAAGGAAACTCTGGACCAAAAGGCAGCTGAAGTAGCCATAGACCTAGCAGAATACACCTTAACTTGACTTGGTGGGGACAAACCTTTAGCTGAAAACGCCAAAAGAATACAATGAGAAATCCAACGAGCAATTGTTACCTTAGACAGGGCTTAGAGTGGGGAAACAAAGTTGATCAGACTTGCAAAAGGCCTTTGTCCTATACAAGTAAAAACGTAATGGTCTATGAACATCCAGCAGGTACAATTTATACTCCCTTATTCTGAAAGCTCGGAAAGAAGGCAAGGAGATTGATAACCTGATTGATGTTGGATTCTGAGGCGACGTTTGGCAGAAAGGAAGGATTAGTGTGCAAAGATACCCTGTCATTATGAAACATCATGTAACGAGGCTTAATCGATAAGGCCTGGAGCTCTGACACTCTTAGCTGAAGTAATAGCAACTAGGAAGGCCGTCTTTCAAGACAGAAACTGTGGATACACTGAAGCAGCAGGTTCAAAAGGGGAAGACACCAAGGTTTGGAGTACCAGAGTAAGGTCCCAAGGGGAGTAGGGTCCTTGATCGGTGGCCTAAGAAAAGTGCCCTTGAGAAAGGCTTTGCAGAGCTTAGAAGTGGCTAGAAAAGCTGAATTCTCCCCTACGTGGAAATTATAACCGCCAGCTGAAATTTAACTCTAGAGGAACTGGCACCCTGTTGAAAAATCCCTGTCAGGAACTCTAAGGTAACAGAAACAGGAGCAGTGAAGGGATCCAAATCCCACTGAGATGCCCAAATTGAGAAATGCTTCCATTTACTCGAATATACCTTCCTCAAAGAAGATCTGTGAGCCACTGCCAAAATCTTTTTAACTGGAGAAGACAGCCCAGGAGTCCTATCATGGGAACTGGAGCAGCCAAGTGTTGAGCTTCAGACTGGCCAGATCTAGATGTGGAACCCCAGAAGGATGAGAAAGGAGATCGAGAACTGGATTCAACGTCCAGGGAGGACACACTACGTGAGATCACAGAGAAGGGAACCACACTTGAAGAGGTCAGAAGGGGGCAACGAGGATGACTGAGCTCCTCAGCCAATGTGCTTTCTGAATGAACTTTGGAATCGGGGGAAATGGAGGATAAGCATAGAGAAGACTGGAGGGCCAAGTATGAAAGAAAGCATCTCTGGGAGACTCCCATGGCAGGGGATCAGAGCGAATAACTTGCTGCACTTAGCATTGGAAGGAGAGGCTAAGATACAGCAAGGCTGACCCCACTTTAGAAAGATCTGTTATACTACCGAAGGATTCAGAGACTACTCGGTAAGGCATCAGGATCGACCTGCTAAGCCTGTCCACTAGATTGTTGGACCTCACCGGAATATGTGTTGCCACCAGAAAATGGCCGGTGGAGATTGCCCTCTCCTATAATCTCATGGCTTCACGACACAGGGTAAGACCTGGTTCTTCCCCCCCCTGTTTGTTGATGCACCAGACTATCGACATGTAGTCGGTCTGGATGGTAATCGTCTCTAGTGGAAGACAGACATAAAGGCCTTGCAACAGCAAAAGCACCACCTTCATCGCCAGGACGCTGATATGCAACTGGGTCTCTAGGGAAGGCCATGTGCTTTGGACTGTCCTTCTTCAAGCAATGCCCCCCCCCACCCCACCAGAGCAGTGAGGTGTCCATGGTCACCGGGGCGGGAAGAGTGAATGGACGACCGTAAAGTAGATTCGGGGACTGAATCTACCATAGAAGAGAATCCATGCATGCTCGCGACAGACTAACAGGATGCGACAGTGGAAGATCTAGAAATGACCACTGGACCATCAGAGTCCATTGCAGTACCCTCATGTGCAACCGAGCTGTGGGAATGCAGGTGATCGTGGTCACCATGGACCCCAGCGCCCTTAAAACAAACTCCGCTGGGGAGATGGGACCTGAAGAATATGCCAGACAAGAAGTTTGAGGGAGTGAAGTCTGTCGGGTGTCAGGAAAACCTTGGTCTAAATGGTGTCCAACCAGGCTCCAATGAAGTCCAGAACTTGATCCGCTCTTAACAGGGATTTGTTGAGGTTGATGGTGATACCCAAACTGGTGGGCGGTTTGGATGATGAAATCCCTGGCTTGGCAGAGTTGATGCCTGGAGGTGGCAGAAAGGAGCCGATCGCCCAGGTAGGGGAAGATCTGGAAGCCCGGCAGCCGAAGGAGAGCTGCTACCACCACCATCACTTTGGTGAACACCCTGAGGGCTGTGGTGAAACTAAAGGGTAGTGCTCTGAATTGGTAATAACTGGTCCCCAGCTAGAAGCGGCAAAACCTCTTAGAGTTTCTGGACATTTTGATGTGATAATACGTGCCTTGGAGGTCTAGTGAGCACATCCAGTTGTTCTCCTGCAGAAAAGGTAGGATATATTTAAGTGTGACCATCCAGAATTTCATCTTGACCACTGACAGGTTCAGGGTAGAGAGATCCAGAATTGGTCTCAAGTTCCCCTTTCTCTTTGGCACTAAAAAACATCTGGAATAAATGCCTAACCCAAACTGGTCTGGGGGGATGGGCTCAAAGACTCGTTTTTTTTAGCAGCTTGGAAATCTCCTGTGCTGCTGCCTCCCTTTGCATGGGTGGGGCATCTGGGAGGTGTTTGGCTGGAACTGGCCTTTGCACGAAGGGAACACAATATCCTCTGGATATGATTCGCAACACCCATGGATTGTCTGTGACAGACTCCCAGGCTGCTGGGTGTAGCGATAGTCGACCCCCAACTGCCTCCAGAGTTGAGAAGCCAGGCAACCCTTCAGGGCTGCTGCACGGGCCTGTCAGAGAAGGAGTCCTGAGACTCCTGGTTCCTCGGGCCACCTCTACCGCAAAGGCGGCATCTGTTGAATCCCCCTCTGCCTCTGGGGGAAGGGGAGTCACGAACATCCTGAGAAAAACCCAGCAACTTCTGGAACCACATCATCTTCACCCCCCCCCCCATTCTCGGAAGACGACTGTTGAGGGGTTGAGAAGCGGATTCCAACAGCGGAAAGCATTCCTGTCCTCTCTCTGAACCAGTGTGTCCTGTACAGTCTTTCCAAAAAGAGTGGAACCATCGCACGAGGCATTTTTGATAGACGTTTTAAAGGGCTCCAAGAAGGTACAAAGTCGGAGCAAGGCTTGACGCTCGATAGCAATGCCAGCTCCTGCAGCTCAGGCAGCCCCTTCAGTAGCATGAGTGAGAAGCCGCATAGAGGTACTGGCAATGGAGGTGAGGGTGACCATTTGAGAGGAGAAAACCTTCTTATCCTCTGCCTACAGAGACCCTGGGGGTAGACTCGGCAACTTAATTCACTAGGTCTCGCTGAAGCCTAATGATGTGTGCAATATAGTTCAGCGGATGTACTGAGAACATTGCTGAAGCATAGGCCCGCTTCCTGAAATGGTCCAAGGTCCTAGACTCTTGGTCTGGTGAATGGACCGTGGAGCTCTCCTGTGCAAGCTCGTTCTTCATGACCGCCACTACCACCATGGCATAAACAGTGGGTCCCTTAGGCCAGTGAGGTTTGTCTGTAGGAGCACTGTGGACCTTATCAAGGTGTTTGGGGATAGGCTCCACTGTGTCGGACTCCATCCACGCCCAAGATGTAACAAGATCCACTAGAGCATCTGTGGGAGGGGAAACCAGGAAGTACAGGGTCTTGCGCCAAACACCTCCTGGAACACCAGCTTTGTCAGGGTTGGGATTTTGGACAGACCCCCCCCCCCGTGTTACCACAGGATCTCCATGATGTCGCCAAATGAGACCTCCTCGGGGGGGGGTGATCGGAGGGAACCTTCCCCTTCCTCCAAGTCGGTGTCCTCCATGACAGACTCCAGCGGGGAGTGCAAGTACCTCCTTTTACAAGTGCGTTTTCGAGGAACCTCCTGGGGGGGGGGGGTCTCTCTTGATTCAAAAACATCTAGCTGTTCCCGTATGGGAGCTCCCTAGGGCAGAGAGGCAACAGGCTGTTCCTGAGGAAGCAGGATGGCGAAATCCGGACCAGAAACAAAGGGAGCCAGGGCGGATTCCAAGGATGATATCGTCAAGGGTCTCAAAGGGATCGAGAGAACTGGGGCTACAGTCGGGCCTGTAATCCTCTGGATCAACGGGGGTGCCGGAGCCAAACCTCCAGGCACCAAGACACAGATTAGAAGACTCTGCTCTAAAATACTCTGTCCCCTCGGATCCAGCACCGAGGCTACGGCTCTGAGAGCCTGACAGATCCGAGCTCATCAGATCCAGCCTGCTCAAGGTAATGGCCAGCGTCACGTTACCATCGGTGCCGACCCCCCGAAGCAGAGGGACCTCGGACCCGAGGATTCAAAAACCAGGGGTTGGATTTGAGAAGGAGTAATCGGGATGAAAGCACACTGCATGCCCCCTGCTCCGGAGGGAAAGGGGGCAAGCAAGTCTACCATCTCTATCTGGGTGCAGATGAATCTCTGCATCATCCTGATCACCTCGGCTTCGGAAAGGTTGCGGTTGGATCTAGAAGAAGAGGCCACTGACACCGGCCTAGAGAGGTGGTGAGGTAACGCCGATGCCAGGGAATGGCTCCTAGGCACCTCCGGCTCCGGGAAGCAGCAGTGGGGAAGAAGTCAAGGAGACCCAGTAGTAGGAGCAGAGCGCAACTTGGCTGGAGGTCTGGCTGAGGAAGAGTGGTCGGGGGACTGCTTCCTTGGCTTATCTCTGTTTGTGCTCTTCTCCGTCCCCGGTCCTTTCAGCGGGAGGTTGAGTCCCGGAGGCCAGGGTGGAGACAGTAGTAGTAGCCAAGGTATTAGTAGAAGGGGTGGCCTGGGCCCCCATAGTATGTGGAAGGAGAAAGCCCTTCAGAATAAGTTTATTCCTCCTGTTGATTAATGTGCAGGGATTGAACCCCGCACAGATTGAGCAGGAAGACTCAAGATGGGCAGCCCCTAAACAAAGAACACAAAGTGCAGACATCAGCTGGGGAAAGCTTATGTCCACACTCCGTGAACTTTCAGAAGACTGGTTTAGGTGGCTCTAACATAATACCAACCGAGAAAGGCCCAAAGAAAGACACACACACTCCTAGAAGTTATTTTATTATTATTTTTTTTTTTAACCAACATGAAACGCAAAAGGGGAGGCGATAGGAAAGTAATAGAAAGATTTTTAGACAGAAAGCGAATTTAACACAATAACTGAACACACAACCAAAATAGGCTGGAGCAGCAGATCACGATGCTTACACAAGCACGGCAAATGAGATCTGAAGGGAGGAAGGAGACTGGTGGAATTATGGGTAGTTGAGGAGCTTGGATCAGATGCTGGAGAAATGTGGCCGAGTCGGGTCCGTCCCAGATCTGTCTCTCACAGGTTGAAGAACAAATGAAGACAACTTCAGATACAATGGTTTAGCAGAAGTGCAAAAACCAAACAAGATGTAGGTTTAAGAAAGGAGTGCATGGGTGTGTGGAACTGCAAAGTCAGCTTATCAATGCAAAGGTGAAATTCAAGAACTGAAATTATCTCCCTTAGGAGACCTGCATTATCAAATACAATTAAAAGTTAATAAAATAAGTAACAAAGGGCCACAGCTCCAAAGGCAAAGCAAAACTTTAACTTTAATCTGTGAGTGCTTTCGTTCACTCAAATCAAATGATTTGAGTGATCAAAAAGAAGTTCATTTGATTTGAGTGAACGGAAAGAAATTCATTTGATTTGAGTGAGTGTTAAGTTCATTTGATTTGAGTGAACGAAAGCGCTCACAGATTAAAGTTTTGGTTTGACTTTGGAGGTGTGGCCCTTTGTTACTTATACTTATTTTATTAGTGCTTTATTTTTTGTTTTTTCGCTGGACAATTAAAAGTTACTCAGCTGCACTAGTAAAAACTGTATGAACAGAAAACAAGCAAGCAGAAACATATGACAATGGGCTCTAAAAATGGAGAATAAAACTGCTAACAAGGAGAGACTAGTGAAGTACTGCAAAATTTGACAAAGTCCAGCAACAGTACAGTTAATAAAATACATAGAGAGAATGCTATTTTTAGAAAAAAAAAAGTAAAATCATGGCTATAAAGATGTTTCTGCTCTGTTACTGGATTATCTTGGACAATCTTATTTATACCAGAGATAAAGATGGGAAAAGCTTAACTAAGGAGGTAAAGGAATTTTTAGGGAAGGAAAGGAGAGAAATTTAGATGGGACCTGGTGGCACTACCTAAAGAGAAAGGTTAAAGTGGGGTGCTGGTCTAGGAAGGTTATTTTAAGGCAGCACAGCTGAGACTTATTTATCTGTTGCAAATGAATATCAACCTAAGTGGAAAAAAATATGTGGACAAGAACAGAAAACACTAAGTCAGCAGTGATTAAGAATGTGCCATTCAGTGACTGAGGTGAGGGACAGAACTAATCCATTACAGTATGTGGGACAAGTAGCAGAAAAATTGGTTGAATCAAACACAAAATCCTGGAAATGACTGATTGTTCTAATAGGGATTCACAAAAAGATAACAGGTAGGGATACCACAATGCAATATATCGGCTATATGGAAAGCAAAAAAAGTACAGTTGTGTACCTACCATAAATGTAGATGTTCGAGTGTATTCACTGTTGCAGTCATTACACTTGGGTTATCCTGCTAGTAGGCTACCCACAGTCGACCAAAATTCCAAAGTCTAGGTCCGGCGTCAGTTGCTGTCGCCTCTTCTATGACGTCAGTGCGCCAGGGGTATAAAAGATGCAGCAGATGCCATTATCTTCAGTTTTTCTTGCCCCAGATGTCAGGTGTCCCCAAATAGGTAGGCTAAAAAATTATGCCAAGAAGCATGCATGTACTAATATAAACATTTCCTTCATCTACAAGCAAATACAACACATATGTTGTATAGAATAGAGAAGTACAGAAAAGATCCAGCAAGAAAAGGGGGATGGTGGGTGGGTAACCTGGACTGCAACAGTGAATACAATCGAACATCTACATTTTTGGTAGGTACACAACTGTACTATGTTCATAGTGTTTCACTGTTGCAGTCATTACACTTGGGTTGAATCCCAAAGCTGAGGTTGGGCGGCTGGGCCTAAATAGGATTAGGAGAGGCTACAAGGCCCTGCAGAAGTGCAGTGGCAAAGCCTGCTCTGGATTTAGAGTAGAGAGGTAAGTGGTAGTGCTTGGTGAATGTGTGCACTGAACTCCAGGTTGCAGCCTCTAAAATGTCTTTGGTTGGTACTCCTCTGAGGAAGGTTGCTGAAGTGGCTGCTGCTCTGGATGAATGTGACCTAATACCCTTAGGCACAGATTTGCCATGTTGTGAATAGCAGAAACTAATGCAGTGTCCTATCCATTTTGAAATAGTCTGCTTTGAGATAGGCTTTCCTTGTGATCCTGCAGCATAAGCTACTAACAGTTGCTCAGTTTTTCTGAAAGCTTTTGTTTTGTCCAAATAGAAGAGTAGCTGTCTGTGCATGTCCAAAGCATGCAGAAGTCTCTCCCCTTTATTCTGGGGATTTGGGTAAAATGTTGGCAAATGAATGGTTTGGTTAAGAGCCACACTGGATACTACCTTTGGCATAAACGTTGGGTTTGTCTTTAGAGAAACCCTGTCCTGATGAAAAATGATTAAAGGTTCCACTGCCATTAATGCCTGTAACTCTGAGACTCTTCTTGCTGAAGTTATTGCTAGGAGCAGAGCAGTTTTCCATGATAAGAATTTTATATCAGCTGTATTAGTTGGCTCAAAATGAGGTAGTGTGAGCTTTTCTAAGACAAAATTGAGGCCACATGTAGGTATTGGTACTCTCCTTGGGGGTCTTATGTTTTTTGCCCTTCTGAGGTACTGTCTTAGTAGTGGATGAGAGAAAACAGGAGGCGCCGTATTGTAATGAGCTGAAATGGCAGAGGCATGGATCTTAATTGATGAGAAGGATAGGCCTTTGTCCAGCATCTCAGTAAGGTATTGTAAAATCTGAGGTATATTTGGAACAAGTGGTTTGAGTCCTTGTGCCTGGTTCCAAGTACAGAATCTCTTCCATTTTTCTGCATAAGATTTCCTAGTGCTGGGCCTCCTGGCTTCTAAAATGACATCCATAACAGCTTTAGAGAGAGGTGTGGTCTGAGTGGCTTTATTATCTGCCATGCGCCAGATTTAAGGTTCTGAGTTGACTCTGCAGAATCTGATTGTTTTGTTGAGTCAGAAGATGAGGAATTTGAGGTAAAGGCCAGGCTGGGCCTTGAGACAAGCTCTTTAGGATTGGGTACCAGTGCTGGCGTGGCCAGTCTGGGGCAATCAGAATAATTTTTGGCTTCTCTTGTCTGACTTTTAGGAGCACCTTGGGAAGAAGAGGCAGTGGAGGAAAGGCATATACTGTCAGTGTTTTCCAGCTGAAGACTAGAGCATCCACTTTCCATGCTTGTGAGTGATGAGTTCTTGTGCAGAATCTCTGTAGTTGGCAGTTGTGAGGGGAGACAAAAAGGTCTACGTCTTGGGTGTCCCCATTTCCTTGTTATCATGCTGAAGACCTGTGGATTTAGTTTCCATTCGTGAGGATCCATGAGATTTCTGCTTAGTTCGTCTGTCAGAGTATTTTTCTTTCCTGGCAGAAATTGTGCCTGCAGATGTACTTGATAGGTCAGCGCTGTGTTCCACAAAGTCATGGCTTGCCTGCAGAGGGGGTAGAAATGTGTGCCCCCTTGCTTATGTACCACATAACTGTGGTATTGTCCGTCTTTAGTAATAGTTGTCCTGGATGTAGTAGATCCTTGAAGGCTGTCAGGGCATGCTGTACAGCTAGCATCTCTTTTTGATTGATGTGAAGATGCATTTGTTCCTTGGGCCACGTGCCCTGAATACATTTTCCTGCCATGTCTGCCCACCAGGCATAATCCGATGCATCTGTTATTGTCTGCCTGGCTGTGGGTAAGGTGAAAGGATGTCCCTTGTGGTGACAGGTCAGTGCCCACCATCGAAACTCCTGTTGTAGGCAGGGAATAAGAGTTATTCTTGTTTCCAGGCTGTGGCAATGTTGAGTCCAAACACTTTTTAGATACCATTGTAGTTTCTTCATATGCAGTCTTGCATATGGAATTAGTAGAATGCAGGATGCCATGAAGCATAGAGCCTGCAGAATTTTTCTTGCAGGGAGCTGGGTGTTTGTTGCCATTGTGTCTGTATTTGCCTCTTTGTGGTCTGTCTGACACCGGAAAGGACCAATTTTTAGAAGGCCAGCTTCTGCTACATTTAGGTGGCTGAACCTGTAAGAAATTGTTTACTGTCTGCATAGACTTTGCTTTATCCTCCATTTTCTTTAACACCTCTTCTGCCTTAACACCAAACAAAGTATCATGCTGTAGTGGAGCATCCAATAATTTTACTTTAACATGATCAGGTAAACTTTGTTCTTTTAACCAAGCATGCCTTCGAATGACAGAGCCTGTAACTGCGGCTCTGCAAGAAGCCTCTAATGAATCAAAAACACATTGCAGAGTATGTTTTCCCACATGTTCAGCTGCATGCAATAAATCCTGCATTTCCTTATTGCCCGGACATTCTGAGTTTGCAAGCATTTTCTGTTTTAACAAAGACATTAGGTATTGTTGATATTTAAGCATGTGAAACTGGCAGTGTAAAGCCCTTACAGCTAAAGTAGCAGAAGTGTAACTCCCCCCCCCCCCCCCCCCCCATCTAGCCAGAGCTCTGGAATCCCTATCAGAGGGAACAGGGTTTTTTGCAGTGTAAGCCTTAACCCCTTTGGGACCCTGAGAAATTGTTTCTGGGTCAGCAGCAGGGTTTCTATAAAGAGATATTTGAGAGTCTGGACCCTGTAGTATCTGTCTGGCTTGACTGGTGCAGGGGGTAAAGAATCAGGAGACAAACTGGATTCAGAAAAAACATCATCAACAATATCAAGAACAGGGGGGATAGCCAGGGGCCTGTGCTGAGGTAATAAAAGAAAGTCTCTGAGCTTTTTCTTGGATTCTGAATAATCCTGGCTCTCCCAATGGAAATGCTCCCTCATGGTGTGCAAGGTTTCCCCAAAAGAGCAATCCTCAGGCGGAGAAGCTGAAGGCACAGATTCTTCTACATCAGAGTCCTCATAGGGAGGGACAAAATATCCCTAATCTGAAGAGGAATCAGAGGAAATAGAAACCTGGTCAGAGGAGTCATAGTCAGTGTCTTGCCTAGGCCTTTTAACAGGTGGGGGATGGGAACCCCTGATCAAAGTAATTAGGTCCACGGCCATTTTAAGCATCTGTTTCTTTGGCATGGATGACTGTCCATGAGAATGCTGTACTTGTTTCCTTGTCTTTAATGGTGTTTTTGACTTTGCCTTGGCTGCTGTAGTGGACTTAATAGTAAGCTGTGAATGTCTGAAAACACCCTCAAAAGCCAATACCTGCTCAGCGGCTCCGGACCCATCTGAGGGAATAGTTTCCGCAGGCCCAATACCTTGAGTTTCCAGAGGTCTAGGTGTCTCCACATGGGAGTCGGATGTGGCTTGTGGCTCTGAGGTAGCGGGTGTCAGGGGCTGCAAAAGCGCCTCACTGAGAACCGGCGACTGGCCTAGAAGAGGCTTAGTCTGTTTTGGACCTCAAATGCCTGTCCTTTTCTTTGTCTGCGTTTTTTATGATCACCGGTCATCGGTTGTTCCGACGGCATTATGTAGTTAAATCTTTGGCCAAAGTAATGTAAAGCAAAATCAAACTGACGCTTAACAGTGCGTTGGTTGAATCTAGTACAAAACCTACAACTAGCAACGTCGTGGTCAGGGCCTAGGCAAGGAATACAGTAAGAGTGAAAATCCTTAGGAGGCATTTGCTTCCCACAAGAAACACAATTGTTAACTTTTACTGACATCGGACTGCAGCAAGAAAAAGTTTCCTCAACGGGGTACTTAGCTTTATTGAAGACTTCGGTTCTGAAATTCAATTTCGAAAATCTCAGGAGTCGTGCCGACCTGCACTTGTGAACTGCTTTGGCTTCGGGCACAGCGCGGCAAGAAAGACTGAAGAAAATGGCGTCAGCTGCATCTTTTATACTCCTGGCGCATTGACGTCAGGGAAGAGGCGATAGCAACCGACGCCGTACCTAGACTTTGGAATTCTGGCATACTGCGGGTAGCCTGCCAGCAGGATAACCCAAGTGTAATGACTACAACAGTGAAACATGACGAACATCAATGACTGTGGGAGCAATTACACAATGGGGAGATCAAAAGTTGGGAAGAGATGAAATATGGATATAGACTTAATCAGCTTTGTGTTTTTTGCATTTTTTCTTAACAGTTGCTGTATTTTGTATTAATATTGATTATTTTTCTTCCCAGCTTCTCCTTTTAATTCTACTTTCTCTGGATCCCCACCAAGCCAAGTTCGATCTATTGGCCTGCAGTGCTCTTTAACAGAACCAGGCAACCTTGGAATGAGTGCTATTTTCAATATACAAAAAGTATGTTTTATCCTCCAGACAAACTTTAATTGCTAGCCCTTGTTTAATTTTTATTTTTAAGTAAAATACTCCATCACATATGTTAGTTTGCCCCTCCCCACACTGTACTTCCTAACAGCAGTCTCCCTTTGCAAGCTTTCAACTATTTGTAAGCCCTGCTGTTTTTCTAGTATTACTAAACCCTTTCTCCTATAACTTGTGGTCTTTCTAAATCCCACATACTCCTGGTTACAAGTGTTTATTTTATTTCAAAGAAAGGTATGCATAACAAGCAAGTTCAAAGTACCTACTGATTTTCTTATTTCAGAATATTTGCTGCCCCCCCCCAATTCTGTACTTCTAACTGCAATCTGTCTTTAGATGCTGTACTATTTGTATGCTCTGCTGTTTCTCTACTTCTGCTAAACCTTTTCTCTTATAAATTCTGGTCTTCCTAATTTCCACATAACTCCTTGGTAAAATTGGCTTATTTTACTTCAATAAGACAGGTATGCAAAACAAGCAAGTCAGAGTAACTACCGCCTTTTCTTATTGTTTCTGTAGACTTGCATATCTGTGAAATCAGGGCCAGCCCTTTTCATCATACTATTACTATCCACCACTTTTCTGGTCTATTCTGATCCCCCCCTCCCCACAAGAACAATTGCAGCCCAATCAGGACCAGCCCTTTTCATTATAACCTATAAACCCTGCTGATAGTCTTCCTTCATCTGTTGCCCGCTACGCTCCCTTCCCTTCCCCCATTTCCCACCCACCCCCAGTGGTCCTACCTTTATTACAAACAGTAACCCCTCCCACCCTTCAACCTATAAAATCACCACACCTATACTTCCTCCTACAACTTCTCACCATCATCCCTCCTACTCAGCTAATATGTACAAGCACACAATATCTATAGTCACTGCATGTACACTCCTTGCATACATCACATCTTACCAAACCTCCACCATTCCTGCACTCAACCACTACTACTGTACCACCACACACAGCGCCACTCATATCCCACCTCTACTCTACTCTCTCATCAGGTCAACAACCTTCCCAATACACCCTCTATATAGACTACAGACTACAATACCTAAACTAAAAACAACCCCTCAACCTAACATAACCCTACCACCATACCTATTGCCCACAGAACACAATCAAAAAACTTTCCTTATAAGCAAGCATATACAGAAATTGATAAAACTAATAATCTTATCCATATCCAACCTAGCACTCAGTGGAGACATCCATCCTAATCTTGGTCCCTCTAACTCCAACCCCTCCCCTCATAATCAGACTACAAACCACATCTCCCAAATCACAGCCAACAGAAAGACAACCGACCTCCTTCTGATAAGCCTAAATATTAGAAGTATATGCAACAAGGTGCCACCATAGACTTCTACTCCCCTGATGTAGTGATCCTTACAGAAACATGGTTAAAACCACACATTACTAATGAGCAAATCCTCCCTGCTGGTTACAATATACTAAGAGCAGACCGACTAAACAAAAAAGGTGGTATAGCTAGAATATTTAAGCAGCATCTAGACATCCAGATCTTAAAGTTAGCAGCTCCCCAAATAGGTAAGGAAGAAATAATAGATGCCAACCTTAAAATAAACCAAAACAAAACCCTAAACATAATAGGTTGCTACTTCACACCTGGCCACAACATCCCTCCACTTGAAAACCACCTCAGCTGGACTACCCACCAACTACCCCAAGAAACTTTAATTCTAGGAGACTTCAACACTGACTGGCAATCCTGCTCTAGCAACCACCCAACCCATCATGTAAATCTTCATGGCTACACCCAACTAGTCCAGTCACCTACTAGGATAAATAACTCCAACAAACACACTACCCTTGATTGGATACTAGTCAATAAGAGCCCCCAGTCATATATAGCAGGCTGCTTATATGACAACCTCAGTGATCACTCCCCAACCTTCTAACAAAGAAAACGCCTTTATAAAGCAAAACCCATCATCTACTGTCAAATACGCAAAAAAACTAACTTCAACCCTCTCTCATTCAGCTCATCCTTAAAAGACTAACTGGCAACCACTAAAATACCTCAAACTAGATGACACAGTTGACTACTTTAATAGAACATTCCTAAGCATCCTTAATTACCATGCCCCCATAAGACGCTCCAGAACTAGAGCCCAACAATCCCCATGGCTACAAAAAAACACAGTCTGAAATGAAAAACAGGGATAAAGCATGGGATAACTGGCGCAAAACCAAAACCCCCTCTACTAGGCAAAAATTCCTAGAACTACGCAATAGAACCAAAAAGCTTATAAAACAGGACAAAATCCAGTACTACCAGTCTGCTCTTACCTCTTCCCAGCATAACCCCAAAGAATTCTGGTCCTCAATAAACTCCATCTTCCACCCAGGTAAAGTAAGTATACCCACTCCTAACTTAATTCACTCCTCCAAAAATATTTCTATCTCTTTCAACAATCGCTTCACACAAACTGTACTATCACTAGCTAGACAACACAACCCCCCCCATAAACCCACACCATCAACTAGAACTAACAATCTCCCAACTAGCTTCTCTTTCTCTCCTGTTCCTACCTCCAAAATAAAACTTAACTAAACTTAAAACCATCAGATTAGCAGCAGACAACCTCCCAGGTGAATACATTCAACTTGCAGCTGACGCTCTAGCCTACCCCGTATCACTCTTAACACATCTGTCAGAAAGTAATGTTCCTACACTATGGAAAGCCTCACACAAAGTACAGTTTTGTACCTACCATAAATGTAGATGTTCGAGTATATATACTGCTGCAGTCATCACACTTGGGTTATCCTGCCGTCAGGCAGTCCCGCAGTCAGCCGAATCCCAAAGTCTTGGTCCTGCGTCGGTTGTCATCGCTTCTTCCCTGACGTCAGTGCGACAGGGGGATAAAAGAGGCAGCCAACGCCATTTTCTTCAGTTTTTCTTGCCCTAGATGTCAGGTGCCCCCAACTAGGAAGGCAATACAAATAACTATGCAAAGATATCTTAGTAGATAAACAATAGTACTAGCCGTTAGCAAATACACCATATAGACATGCATCCAATAGATTGATGTACATGGAGTTATAACTAACACCCTGGTATGTAGAGGGGATGGTGGGAGGGTAACCTGGACTGCAGCAGTATATACACTCTAACATCTACATTTATGGTAGGTACAAAACTGTACTATGCTCATCGTGTTATACTGCTGCAGTCATCACACTTGGGTTGAATCCCAAAGCTATGGATGGGTTGCTGGTACTAAACTGGGTTTGGTGAAGCTACGATGCCCTGCAGAACTGCAGTGGCAAAACCAGCTCTGGTTTTTGAGTATAATGGAAGGTGGTAGTGCTTGGTAAAGGTGTGCACTGAACTCCAAGTAGCTGCCTCCAGAATGTCCTTGGTTGGAACCCCCCTGAGAATGGCTGCTGAGGTTGCTGTAGCCCTGGTAGAGTGGGACCTAATATTAACAGGCACTGCTTTTCCATGGTGCGAGCAGCAAAAGCGGATACAATGTGCTATCCATGTGGAGATGGTCTGTTTTGAAATAGCCTTTCCTTGTGAACCTGCAGCATAGGATACAAAGAGTTGGTCAGTTTTTCTGAAAGTCTTTGTCTTATCCAAATAGTAATGTAGCTGTCTGTGAATGTCCAAAGAGTGAAGGAGTCTTTCTCCTTTATTCTGGGGATTTGGATAAAAGGTGGGTAAATGAATGGTCTGATTCAAAGCCACACTGGATACTACCTTTGGCATAAAGGTAGGGTTAGTACGTAAAGAGACTCTGTCCTGATGGAAAATGATGAAAGGTTCCACTGCCATAAGTGCCTGTAGTTCTGAGACCCTGCGTGCTGAGGTGATAGCCAGCAACAGAGCTGTTTTCCATGACAAGTATTGTAGTTCTGCTGAGAAGGGTGGTTCGAAAGGATGCAGTGTTAATTTTTCTAAAACGCAGTTGAGGTCCCAAGCTGGCGTTGGGGGTTTTCTGGGGGGTCTTATATTCTTAGCCCCTCTGAGAAACTGCCTTAGTAAAGGGTGTGAGAATATGGGAGGATCCATATTATACTGAGCTGAAATGGCTGAAGCATGGATCTTAATGGATGAGAAAGAAAGGCCTTTGTGTAGCATCTCAGTTAAGTATTGCAGTATTTGAGGAATGTCTGGTATCCAAGGATTCTGGCCTTTAGCCTAGTTCCATGCACAAAATCTTTTCCATTTGTCTGAATAAGTTTTTCTGGTGCCGGGCCTCCTGGCCTCCAAAATGACATTCAGGACATCCTTTGAGAGAAGTGTTGATTGATAATTCAAGGTATTCTCCATGCAGCTAAATTTAAAGTCCTGAGCTGACTGTGAAGGATCTGAAAGTTTTGCTGAGTCAACAGAAGTGGGAGTTGAGGTAAGATCCATGGAGGGCTGCGAGTCAAGGTCCTTAGTAAAGGGTACCAGTGCTGACGTGGCCAGTCCAGAGCAATGAGGATCATTTGTGGTCTCTCTGATCTGACTTTTCAGTAATACCTTGGTCAGGAGAGGTAGTGGTGGGAAGGCATAGACTGTCAATGCTGTCCAACTGAATGATAGGGCGTCCACTTTCCAGGCTAGGGAATAAGTCCTTGTGCAAAATTTCTGTAGTTGGCAATTCTTGGGGAAGGCAAATAGATCTATGTCTGGGCGTCCCCACCTTTGAGTTATCATTGAAACTACTTGTGGGTGTAGTCTCCACTCGTGAGGATCTGCCAAATTTCTGCTTAATTCGTCTGCCAATATGTTTTCCTTTCCTGGCAGGAATTGTGCTTGCAATTGTACTTGGTAAGTCAATGCTGTGTTCCACAAGGTCATTGCCTGTCTGCATAAAGGGTAGGAGTATGTTCCTCCCTGTTTGTTTATGTACCACATAACTGTGGTGTTGTCTGTCCTTATTAGTAGTTGTCCTGGATGCAAGAGGTCCTTGAAGGCTGTCAGTGCATTTTGCACAGCTAGCATCTCCTTTTGGTTGATGTGTAGGTGCATCCGTTTTGCAGACCATTTGCCCTGTATGCACTGTCCTGCCATGTGTGCTCCCCAGGCGTAGTCTGAAAAATCTGTTGTCATAGTTTGGTTTGCTGGAGGTAAGACAAAAAGAAGACCCTTGTTTAGTTGACATGCTTGAGCCCACCATAGGAACTCTTTTTGAAGGCAGGGAATGAGAGGTAAACGTGTTTCGAGGCTGTGCCTGTGTTGAGCCCACACACTTTTCAGGTACCATTGTAATTTCCTCATATGCAGCTTTGCATGTGGAATTAGTTGAATGCACGATGCCATGAACCCCAATGCCTGCAGGATTTTCCTTGCAGTGAGCTGGGTAAAAGTTGCCATCTTTTTGAAGTACTGAGTCAGTTGTTTTTGTTTGTCTGGCGTGAGATAAGCCATCTGGGCCATTGTATTTAAGCTGGCACTCAGGAATATTATGTCTTGTGAGGGTATTAGCTTGGATTTCTTTTTGTTTACTGTGTACCCTAGGCAACTTAGCAGCTTTGTTACAAATGCCAGATGCTGTAATAGAATGGCCTTGCTGTCCGCTTGGATCAGGCAGTCGTCCAGATATGGATAAATTTGTATTCCTCGTTGTCTGCAGTATGCAATTACTGATGCCAGGCATTTCATAAATACTCTGGGCGCAGTAGATAAGCCAAAGGGCAAAGCAGAGAATTGATAATGCATTGTACCTGCCAAAAATCTGAGGTATCTTCTGCAATCTTGTCTGATAGGGACATGCAGGTATGCCTCTTTGTGGTCCAACGTTACCAGCCAAGACTCCTTACCCAGCATGGGAAGAAGCTGCTGTAGTGTGAGCATTTTGAATTTGGGTACCTCCAGGTATGTGTTTAGAATTGAGAGGTCTAAAATGGGTCTCCAGGCTTTGTCCTTTCTTGGTACTAGAAATAGTCTTGAGTAAAAACCTTGACCTTGCTCCTTTGTAGGTACCTTTTGAATTGCTTTCATATCCATGAGAGCTGAAATTTGCGTTTGTGCCTCTGCCCATTGGTTTGGAGGCAGATTTGGCATGCCTCTCATCTGTGGTAAAGTGTGGAAATGAAATCTGTAGCCTCGGGTAATAATATCCAGAACCCATTTGTCCTTTGTTATGATGCACCAATTTTGTGGAAATAGAGCCAGCTTTCCTCCCAAAGGTGCTGCCAAAGCAATTTTGCTTGGCAGGTAAAGAGAGAAGTCATTGTGTTTGTTTCCTGAGGGGTTCAGATCTTTCGTCTCCACCTCTTTGAGTTGTTGTATGGCATTGTCTAGGCCTGAAAGAACCTTGTGGCTGTCCCTCTGCCCCTTGGGTGTCTGTACCTACCCCTTTGGGGTCTGTCTGATGCAGGAAAGGAGCAGTTTTTTGATGGCCAGTTTCTGCTGAAACGAGGAGGTTGTACCTGTTAAAAATCTTTAACTGTCTGCATAGATTTTGCCTTTTCTTCCATTTTCTTTAAAACTTCCTCTGCTTTGACACCAGATAACACATCTTTCTGCAATGGAGCATCCAATAACTTTGCTTTGACATGTTCTGGTAAGGCTTGCTCTTTTAGCCAAGCATGTCTACGTAGTACAGATCCTGTGACAGCTGCTCTACATGAGGCTTCCAATGAATCAAAACCACACTGTAAGGTATGCTTTCCCACCTGTTCTGCTGCATGCAGCAAATCCTGCATCTCTTTGAAATCAGGTTGATCTGTCTGAGGGACCATTTTCTGCTTTAACTGTGTAATCAAGTACTGCTAGTATTTTAGCATGTGGAATTGGCAGTTTAAGCCCCTCATGGCCAAAGTGGCAGACGTATACACTTTCTTCCCCCATCTTTCTAATGCTCTGGAATCTCTCTCAGAAGGTAGTGGATTCTTAGCAGTAGAGGTCTTAACCCCTTTGGGACCCTGGGAAATGGTTTTAGGGTCTGCAACAGGGCTTTTATATAGAAACTTATGAGAATCAGGAACTCGGTAGTATCTGTCTGGTTTAGCTGGTGCAGGAGGTAAGGAATCTGGGTTTAGACTAGATTCGGTGTAACCATCATCCAAAATGTTTAAAACTGGAGGAATTGCAAGGGGTCTATGCTGTGGGAGAAGAAGAAACTCACGGAGTCTTTTCTTAGAGTCAGAGTAATCCTGGCCTTCCCAGTGGAAGTGTTCCCTCATGGTGTGTAAAGTTTCCCCAAAAGAGTAGTCTTCAGGGGGGGAGACAGTGGGAATGGACTCTTCAGTATCTGAGTCTTCATAAGGAGGGAAGGAATAATCCTGGTCCTCAGAGTTAGCTGAGGAAATGGATGCTTGGTCAGAGGAAGGATAATCTTCCTCCAGTCTAGGCCTTTTGTCAGGAGGGGGGTTGTGAACCCCTGATAAGGGTAATTAAATCCTCAGCCATCTTAAGCATCTGTTTTTTAGGCATAGGGGCCTGTGGGGGGGGGGGGGGGGTCTGTGGACCCGGATTCCTAACTTTTAAGGGGAATTTAAGTTTAGCATAATACTTAATAGAGATAGTTGTCGGTTTGAAGACACCTTCAGAAACCGAAGGCCTGTCCAAAATCTCCGGATCACCGTCAGGGTTGGCGTCCAGGGGCTGAGATGGAACAGGCTCCTGAGGCCCAGCTGATTCGGTCTGGGAGGCCGTCAGAATTTCTAAATCAGCGGTAGTCAGGGGCTGCGTAGGCGCCTCACTAAAAACCGGAGAACCGGTGGCAGGCCTTGCTGAGGCCTCGGTATCTGGTCTTGGCCTTGGTTGCCTGTCCTTATCCTTGCGTTACTTAATCATTGCTGATGTCGGTTGCTCCGACGACATGCTATAGTTAAATTTTCTGCCAAAATAATGTTGGGCGAAATCTGCCAGACGCTTGACTGTACGTTTGTTGAACCTAGCACAAACCCGACAACCAGAGACGTCGTGGTCTGGGCCTAGGCAAGGAATACAATAAGAATGAAAATCCTTATGAGGTATTTGCTTCCCACAAGAAATGCAATTATTAACTTTGTCTGACATCGGTCTGAGGCAAGAAAAGTTTCCCCAATGGGGTACTTAGCTTTAGAGAAGACTTTGGGCTGAAATTCAATTCGAAAATCTCAGGAGCTAGCCGACCGGCACTTGCGAACTGCTTCTGCTTCGGGCACCGCGCGGCAAGAAAGACTGAAGAAAATGGTGTCGGCTGCCTCTTTTATCCCCCTGTCGCACTGACGTTAGGGAAGAAGCGACAACAAACGACGCCGGACCAAGACTTTGGGACTCGGCAGACTGTGGGACCGCCTGACGGCAGGATAACCCAAGTGTTATGACTGCAGCAGTATAACACGATGAACATTTCCCCTACACAAAGGAGGCCCCTCCACAGATCTAACCAATTACTGCCCCATAGCTATTCTCTCGCCACTCTCCAAAATACTAGAGAGATGCATTCATTCTCAAGTCTCAGATCACCTCCTTGCTAACAAACTCCTCTCCAACATACAACACTGTTTCCGACCTAACCATAGCACCACCACTGCCTTACTCTCTTTCTCTAACACTATCCTAAAAATAAAAATCCAGGTTATCTCTCCTCAGCTACCTTCCTAGACCTCTCTAAAGCTTTCGACATGGTCCCACACAAACTCCTCCTCTCTCTTCTCAATAACCTATCCTTCTCTCAACCAGTCATCAACTGGTTTCAGAGTTACCTATCTGACCGCCAACAAGCAGTTGTTTGGCAGGACAGCCTATCCCCCCAACTACCTGTCTCCATAGCAGTTCCCCAAGGGTCCATCCTGGGACCCTTACTCTTCTCTATTTTCACCAATAATCTAGCCTCAGCCACAACACATGGCACACTTCAGATAACACGCAGATGACTCAACCATCATCTGCACAGCCCACTCCCTCCCAGAACTGCAAAAAGTCACACAGGAAGCATTTTCTTCTATTGAAACTTGGTTATCCAATGCCCAACTAATACTCAACCCAAACAAAACAAAATTACTAATCTTCCAACGCACCAAACTTACCCTAGACAGCTCTTACTTTAACATCACAGTAAAAGACACCACCACCATCCATCCTACAGAACACACCAAATTACTAGGAGTAGAAATAGACAACAAACTGAACTTTGACATTCACATTTCCATGACCATTAAAAAAGTGTACAAAAACTAGGAGCATTATATACAAATCGGCAACTACTTACCAAAGCAGCTAAAATTTCAGTAGCAAATTCTCATCTTATCTCTACCCCATTCTATGCCTCTCCAGTATTTACTAACCATAGACAATGTGATCTAAACAAGCTCGAAACCTGCTACAACAAAATCGCCAAATTCACCACAGGGGCTTCCTACCGTACTCACCACTCTCTCTCACTAGCAGAACTAGGCTGGCTAGAGCTCCCCCACCTCCTTCAATGGTACCAACTCACACTAGCCCACAAACTAATAAACCAACCACTAAAAGTCCCATTCCTCCAGAATCTACTCCAACCCTACATAACCATGAGACCACTAAGATCCAGCCACAAAAACCTCCTACAGGTCACAAGAGCCATTAACTCTGCTGGAGAAGCATTATTCTCCTGCACTATAGCCAAACTCTGGAACTCCCTTCCCATCCTCAATTACCTCTGTAACTTCTTGCACCCACTTTAAATCCTTACTAAAATCACACTTCAAAACTTGCCAGGTATGACCTTGAACCCCCCCCCAATACCATCCACTCCCCCACCCACTACCTCTCTCAGCCCCTATCAACAACCTACTCTTAGCAAGCTTGGCTACTAATGTTCCCAGCTACCTACCACATAATAGTAACTTCTTGTAGCAACAACTGCTAATGGCTGTTATGTAACTCAAAAACAGTTTGCATCAATTGTTCACTGATGAATCTCACTACATTTTAACCATGTTTAGTATGTCACCATATTTTAAAATTATACTATGCTCTACAGCTGTTTTACATCTGTTTTCTTCTTGTCTTGCATCCTTAACTGGACTAATGTCTATATTTAAATGCTATGTTTTTTTTTACTGTATATATTGCAAATAATACTTAATGTGGAGCTTTTCTCCCCGGGCCTCCGCTGAAAAAGGACCTGTGTCCAGTCGGACTCTCCCAGTTAACAAATGTAAATAAATAAATAAATATAGACTACTTGAGATTAGTTTCAGAAGTTAGGGTAAAATATGAGAATATGTACAATTAGAAGATAAACCTGGATTAGTACAGCTTATTCTTAAAGCTGGAAAGCAGAATGTTATGCAGCAAAGACTGATGGGAAGACCATACAGGGCCTGGACAGATAAAGAAAACCAATTACACCCAAGAGTGAAAGAGAGGTGGAGTGAGAGGCTGAGTAAACCACTGACGAATGTGGAATGGCAAAAAGTTGTGCTAGTTTCCAAATATACCATGAAGTTGAGGAACTTTTAAATATTTGCATGGAACTGCTTCTAAGTGTACTTTTATACACTAGAAAAGGTATTTTGAATGTGTCCTAATGTCCTAGAGGCATGCTGGAGGTGTGATGTGGGTGGAAGGGGCACGTCGTAACCTATTTTTCGGGAATGTGAAAAATCTGACCAATTCAGAAAAGAAAACTTCACAAAGAAAATGCTCATTCTGGGTTGGGCCAATATAGGTAAGACAAGGCATACGAAAGCATTAATATATTTTGTTGACTGGAGTGGCAAAAAAAAATTACAAGAAAATAGAAGACAAAATGGCCTCCAAAGACAGAGGAAATCAAAACAGCTTAAAGAGTCAAAGAGCACATGAACAACAGTAGTAACCAGAGTATGGAAACAATTAAAAATTGATCTCTGGAAATTATCTAAGCATTGGGATTTGTTCAGTGAAGATATAACTGTACTTCACTTACTTTAATATTTTACCTGACAATGTTCTTACTTACTTTTTATTACATCTGTAAATAGTTTTAACTATAAATAGTTTTAAAGGAGCAGTTCTGCTAATTGCTTTCCTTAGAAGAGATGTGAAAATTTTTAAACACAGCAAGAGACTTTGGACACAGTGTTGATGAGCAAACTACAACTGGATCTGATCACTGACCAACAAGTTGGTGAAAGACATTTTACACGCTACTTGATGTTTAGGTACATTCTGGTATTGGGGTGGACCAACTGTATATATTAAAGTTTTGTACTCACCATAACTATGCATCGGTGTTGTCCATTTTCATGGGTTACAGATATTACTTCAGATCAGACTTGGCCACATATCACAGACTTGCAGATCCAACTTTCAATCTCCTGTCACAACCCATGATGCCACATTCAGTCTAAAATACTTCAGATAGAGTTTGCTGTCTTACAGATCCTAAGATAGAGTAAGAGGGAAATAACAATAAAATTAAGGCTCAAACCTGGAACAAGAGGTTCCAAAATATCCCTAAGATCACTCCAGAAGACAACAGGAATGGGGAAGGAGAGTGAAGGGTTGAAGAATGAAAATGGACAACACAGAAGGGTAGTTATGGTTAATATGCAACTTCAAATATCTGATGATGTCCTATTCATTCTTCCAAAATGTATGGACAGAGTCCCCAGCTACATGATTCCTGGGTGGCTCTCATGGAAGTATGTTTTGAAGAACTACCAAACCAAAAGCAGTTCTGCTTCTAGAAATCAAATATAGTCTGTAAGAAGTAATAAAGGTATGAGCATTAGACAAGGTAGCTGCTGTGCAAATGTCATCAATGGAAGTTCTACACCTGAAGGCAGAAGTGACCACTGATATAGTTGAATGAGCCTTAGAATGCTTTGATAAGGAGAGGCCCTGCTGAGTAAATACAAAAGAAATGCAATCAGTAATCCATTTTGACAGGATAACTTTAGAAACTGGTGATCCCAGTCTGTTCAGGAAGAAAAACAAAGAGCTGTTCTGATTTCCTGAAATCCTTCGTCCGGTGAAGAAAAAAACGTAGTTGTCTATGTATATCTAAAAAATGTAGCATGTACTCTTCCTTATTTAAAAAAAACAGGGAAGAAAACAGGCAAATTAATTGTTTAATATTCAATTCAGATGCTACTTTTGATAAGAATGGGTTGGTTCATAAGGTAACTGTCTTTAGAAAAACAATGCAACAGGATTTAGATGATGAAGCCTGAAGTTCTGAAATTCACCTCACATTTATAATTGCTACTAAAAACACTGTTTTCCAAGACAAAAACATTAAATCAGTTTTGGCTGAAGGTTCAAAAGACTGTTGTGTCAACCCCTGAAGCACGACTGTCAAATCCCAAGGAGGAGATGGATCTTTTACGGGGGCCTGAGTGAAAAGGTGCCTTTAAGAAAAGCCTTGCACAATTTGGAAGAAGCAAAAGAGGTATCTTTTTCTACTGAATAAACATTTGATATGGCTGCTAATTGTACTTTAATTGTGTAGAAACTAGCACCTTCTTGAAAAACTGCGGATAAGAATTCTAGAAATGAAGAAACAGGAGCAGTAAAAGGGTCAATTTCCTTCTTAAGAGCTGAAACTGAAAATATTTTACATTTACTTTAGTAGGTCTTCCTTGCAGAAGCTTTCTGGGAAGATAAAAGTATATGCTGAGCCAGGGAAGAAAGCCTGGAGTGTCTAGCTATTAATGGAATTGGAGAAACCATGCAGTTAATTTCAGGTATAAAAGGATGCTTCATTCCTGTAGGTCTGGACTGGGTCTAATACCCATGGTGAATATTGAAGATGAGACCAAAGGAAGGGGAAAGTACAGTTTTGTACCTACCATAAATGTAGATGTTCGAGTGTTCACACTGCTGCAGTCATTACACTTGGGTTATCCTGCCGTCAGGGCAGTCCCGCAGTCGGCCAGAGTTCCAAAGTCTTGGTCCGGCGTCGGTTGCTGTTGCTTCTTCCCTGACGTCAGTGTGCCAGGGGTATATAAGATGCATCCAACGCCATTTTCTTCAGTTTTTTCTTGCCCCAGATGTCAGGTGCCCCCAAGTAGGTAGGCAATACATATTGCTAATAAAAAATATATATAAAATAAAAACAATACCTTCAGTTACAAGCAAATACACCACAAAGGTTGTATAGGATAGGAAGGGATAGGTAAGTCCAGCTAGGACAGAGGGGATGGAGGGAGGGTAACCTGGACTGCAGCAGTGTGAACACTTGAACATCTACATTTATGGTGGGTACAAAACTGTACTATGTTCATCATGTTACACTGCTGCAGTCATTACACTTGGGTAGAATCCCAAAGCTAAGGTTGGGTGGCTGGTCTATAAAGAGTTACGATTGGCTATGAGGCCCTGCAGAACTGCAGTGGCAAATCCTGCTCTGGATTTAGAGTAAAGAGGCAAGTGGCAATGCTTGGTAAAGGTGTGCAATGAACTCCAAGTTGCAGCCTCCAAAATTTCCTTGGTAGGTACTCCTCTGAGAAAGGCTGTTGAAGTGGCTGTTGCTCTGGTGGAATGTGGCCTAATGTTATTAGGGACTGATTTTCCATGCTGTGTGTAGCAGTGTCGAATACAGTGTCCTATCCATTTGGAGATAGTCTGCTTTGAGATAGCCCTGCCCTGTGATCTTGCAGCATATGCTACAAACAGTTGCTCAGTTTTCCTGAAAGCTTTTGTTTTGTCCAAGTAGAAGCATAGCTGCCTGTGTATGTCCAAAGAGTGCAGAAGTTTCTCCCCTTTATTCTGGGGGTTTGGATAAAAAGTTGGCAAATGGATGGTTTGGTTAAGAGCCACACTAGATACCACCTTTGGCATAAAGGTAGGGTTTGTCCTTAAAGAAACCCTGTCCTGATGAAAAATTATAAAAGGTTCCACTGCCATTAATGCCTGTAGCTCTGAGACTCTTCGTGCTGCAGTTACTGCCAGGAGCAGAGCTGTTTTCCATGATAAAAATTTTAGATCGGCTGTATTGGCTGGCTCAAAAGGTGGCAGGGTCAGTTTTTCCAAAACAAAATTGACGTCCCAAGTTGGTGTTGGTGCTCTCCGGGGCGGTCTTATGTTTTTAGCACCTCTGAGGTACTGCTTTAGCAAGGGATGAGAGAATAAAGGAGGATCCGTGTTGTAATATGCTGAAATGGCAGAGGCGTGGATCTTAATTGATAAGAAGGATAGGCCTTTGTCCAGCATCACAGTTAAGTATTGTAAAATTTGAGGAATGTTTGGGACAAGAGGGTCAAGGCTTTGAGCCTGGTTCCAGGCACAGAATCTCTTCCATTTTTCTGACTAAGATTTCCTAGTGCTAGGCCTCCTGGCCTCCAAAATGACATCCATAACAGCTTTAGAGAGAGGTGTTGCCTGCTTGACTAATGAATCTGCCATGCAGCCAGGTTTAGGGTTTTGAGCTGACTGTGCAGAATCTGATTGTTTTGTTGAGTCAGAAGGCGTGAAATCTGAGGCAAAATCCATAGTGGGCCTTGAGTTAAATTCTTTAAGATTGGGTACCCGTGCTGGCGTGGCCAGTCTGGAGCAATCAGGATCATATGTGTTTTTTCTTGTTTGGCTTTTAGGAGTACCTTTGAAAGAAGAGGCAGTGGTGGGAAGGCATAAACTTATAGGTTTTTCCAGCTGAACGAGAGAGCATCCACTTTCCATGCTTGTGTGTGGTAAGTCCTTGTGCAGAATTTTTGTAGTTGGCAATTCAGTGGGGAGGCAAAAAGATCTATGTCTGGGCATCCCCATTATGGCGTTACCATGCTGAAGATCTGTAGATTCAATTTCCATTCGTAAGGGTCCATGATATTTCTGCTTAGATCGTCCGCCAGAGTATTTTTCTTTCCTGGCAGGAATTGTGCTTGCAGATGAACTTGATAAGTTAGAGCTGTGTTCCACAAGGTCATGGCTTGCCTGCATAGGGGATAAGAATGAGTGCCCCCTTGCTTATGTACCACATTACTGTGGTGTTGTCTGTCTTTAATAACAATTGTCCTGGATGCAGAAGGTCCTTGAAAGCTGTTAGGGCATTTTGAACAGCCAATATCTCTTTTTGATTGATGTGAAGATGCATTTGGTCTGTGGTCCACTTGCCCTGAATACATTTTCCTGCCATGTGTGCTCCCCAGGCGTAATCCGAAGCATCTGTTGTTAGAGTCTGCCTGGCAGTGGGTATTGTGAAAGGCTGACCCTTGTTGAGGTGACATGCCTGTGCCCACCATCAAAACTCCTGTTGTAGGCAGGGAATTATTGGTATTACTGCTTCTAAACTGTGAGAGTGTTGAGTCCAAACACTTTTTAGGTACCATTGTAATTTCCTCATATGCAGTCTGGTATATGGAATTAGTAGTATGCAGGATGCCATGAATCCCAGGGCCTGCAGAATTTTTCTTGCAGGGAGATGGGACATTTTTGCCAGTAATTGAAAATATTGAGTTAGTTGTCCTTGTTTGGCGTGAGATAAGCCATCTGGGCCGTTGGATTTAAGCAGGCACCCAGGAATATTATGCTGTGAGGGTACTAGTTTTGACTTATTTTCGTTTACTGTGTACCCTAGAGAAATTAGCAACCTTTTTACAAACGCCAGATGCTTTAGAAGAATGTCCTTAATCTCTGCTTGAATGAGGCAGTCGTCCAGGTATGGATATATCTGAATTCCTTTCTGTCTGCAAAATGCAATTACTGGTGCCAGGCACTTTGTAAAGACCCTGGGTGCGGTAGATAAGCCAAAGGGCAGTGCAGAGAATTGGTAGTGCATTGTATCAGCTTTGAATTTGACGTATCTTCTGCAATTTTGTCTGATAGGGACATGCAGGTATGCCTCTTTGAGGTCCAAAGTAACAAGCCAAGCTTTCTTGCCCAAAATGGGAAGGAGCTGCTGTAGTGTCAACATTTTGAATTTCGGAACATTCAGGTAAGTATTTAGAGTGGAAAGGTCTAGTATGGGTCTCCAGGCTTTGTCCTTTCTGGGGACCAGGAAGAGTCTTGAGTAAAATCCTTGTCCTTGTTCCTGCTGTGGTACTTTTTGAATAGCTCTCATGTCCAAGAGGGCTGTAATTTGTTTTTGTGCCTCTGCCCATTGATTGTGTGGCAGTTCTGGCATACCTTTTAGCCTTGGTAAAGTGTGAAAGTGGAACCTGTAACCTTGAGACACAATATTCAGAACCCATTTGTCTTGGGTGATTGTTTACCAATTTTGAGAAAAAAGTGCTAGTTTTTCCCCTAAGGGGGCTGCCAAAAGGGAAGTGCTTGGCGTTCGAAGGGGGAAGTCATTGGGACTGTTTCCTGTAAGGTTGTGACTTGTCCTCACCTCCTTTTGGGGTTGAAGCACCCCACTGTCGTGGTCTGTAAGAGCCTTGGGGCTGAGATCTGCTTCTTGGGCATCTGTATCTGCCTCTCTGTGGCCTGTCTGACACTGGAAAGGACCAATTTTTTGTAGGCCAATTCCTGCTAAATCTTGGTGGCTGTACCTGTAAGAAATCCTTCACTGTTTGCATGGATTTTGCCTTATCCTCCATTTTCTTCAATACCTCCTCTGCCTTAACACCAAATAAAATATCTTGCTGTAAAGGAGCATCCAATAATTTTACATTAACATGATCTGGTAAGCTTTGTTCTTTTAACCAAGCATGCCTTCGAATCACAGATCCTGTAACTGCTGCTCTACAAGAAACGTCTAATGAGTCAAAACCACATTGCAAATTATGCTTTCCCACTTGTTCAGCCGCATGCAATAAATCCTGCACTTCCTTAAAATCAGGCTGTTCTGCACTTGTACTCATTTTCTGTTTTAACTGAGACAGTAAATATTGTTGATATTTAAGCATGTGAAATTGGCAGTTTAAAGCCCTTATTGCTAAAGTTGCAGAGGTATAAACTTTCTTCCCGCACCTGTCTAATGCTCTAGAGTCCCTGTCAGAGGGAACTGGATTTTTAGCCATGGAGAGCTTTACCCACTTTGGGACTCTGGGAAATAGTTTCTGGGTCAGCAGCAGGGTTTTTATAAAGAAATTTGTGAGAGTCAGGTACTCTGTAGTACCCGTCTGGCTTGACTGGAGCAGGGGGTAAAGAATCTGGATTTAAACAGGATTCTGAGAACACATCGTCCACAATATCCAACACTGGCGGAATAGCAAGGGGCCTGTGCTGAGGCAATAAAAGAAAGTCTCTGAGCCTTTTCTTGGATTATGAGTAATCCTGGCACTCCCAATGGAAATGCTCCCTCATGGTATGTAAAGTTTCCCCAAAAAGAGTAATCCTCAGGAGGAAAGGCTGAAGGAACTGATTCTTCAGCATCAGAGTCCTCATAGGGGGGTAAAGAGTATCCCTGGTCTGAAGAGGAATCCGAATATATTGAAACCTGGTCAGAGGAATCATAGTCTGTGTCCTGCCTAGGCCTTTTATCAGGAGGGGGATGGGAACCCCGGATCAGAGTAATTAAGTCTTCAGCCATTTTGAGCATCTGTTTTTTAGGCATGGAGGTCTGTCCAGGTGAATACTGTACTTCCCTCTTTGTCTTTAATTTTGTTTTAGACTTAGCTGTAGATGCAATGGTAAGTTGTGAAGCTCTGAAAACACCCTCAGAAGCAGATGCCTGCTCAGCGGCTCCGGACCCATCTGAAGGGCTAGTCTCCGTTCGCCCAACACCTTGAGTATCCAGAGGCCTAGGCAACTCCACGTGGGAGTAAGTCGCGGCCTGCGGCTCTGAGGTAGTGGGTGTCATGGGCTGCAAAAGCGCCTCACTGAGAACCGGCGACTGGCCTAGAAGAGGCTTCGTCATCAGTTTTGGGCCTGGGATGCCTGCCCTTATCCTTCCGGTTTTTGTGAATTCCGGTCGTCGGTTGTTCCAACGACATGATATAATTAAACCTTCGGCCAAAGTAATGGCGAGCAAAATCAAACTGGCGTTTAATAGTGCGTTTGTTAAATCTAGCACAAAACCGGCAACTAGTGATGTCGTGATCTGGGCCTAGGCATGGAATACAGTAAGAATGAAAATCCTTATGAGGTATTTAACTCCCCACAAGAAATACAATTATTAACTTTTACTGACATCGGTCTGTGGCAAGAAAAAGTTTCCCCAATGGGGTACTTAGCTTTATTGAAGACTTCAGATCTGAAAATCGAAATTGATATCTCAGGAGTCGGCTGACCGGCACTTGCGAACTTTTGCTTCGGGCACCGCTCGGCAAGAAAGACTGAAGAAAATGGTGTTGGCTGCTTCTTATATACTCCTGATGCACTGACGTCAGAGAGGAGGCGACAGCAACTGACGCCGGACCAAGACTTTGGAACTCTGGCTGACTGCGGGACCGCCTGATGGCAGGATAACCCAAGTGTAATGACTGCAGCAGTGAAACACGATGAACATCTCTGATGGTAAAAGAAGAATCTCTTTGTTCAAAGAGCATAGACAAAAATTTCAAAATCTCCAACTGAAGCTGAGAAAGGACAAAGTTTGTTACTGAGTACCCATAAAGAAAATCTTTTCCATTTGCTGAAGTAGTCTCTCCTTATGGAAGGCTTATGGGAAACTAACAAACTGTTTCAAAATGGGGAAGATAAGTTATTTTGCCTGGCAATCAATGGAACTGAAGCAACCAAGCTGTAAACTTGAGATTTGTCTGACTGGGATAAACTAGCCCCTGAGGATGGGACAGGAGATCTGGATCCAGAGTCCATGGATGTTGAAGTAGGTAACACCAAAGAAAGGGGGACCAAACTTGTCGAGGCCAAAGTGGGGCAATGAGAATCACTTTACTCTTCAAATTTATCGCCTTCTTTATGAAAAGGGGTATTACAGGAACTAGGGGAATGGCAAAGTAGTCCTGACGGCCAATCGTGCATGAGAGCATCTCTCAGGGACTACTCCTGAGGAAGGATTAGGAAGTAGTAGCTGCTGCACTTGTTCTGGGGGGATGCAAACAGGATGCAGCAAGGCTGAGCCCAGCGACAGAAAACCTCCTTCGCCATTCTGGGATTGAGACACCACTCGGTGGTGGCAGGATGCATCTGCTCAACTTGTCTGGTATGTTCCAGCTTCCCAGGATATGCGTTGCTACCAGAAAGCAGTTTGAAGAGATTGCCCATTGCCACACTCTGAGGGTTTCTCGGCAGACAGGGTAAGACTTGGTTCCACCTTGCTTGTTGATGTACCAGACAACTGCATGTTGTCTGACTGAATTGCTATCATTCCTTGAGGAAGGACAGTTCATAAGGCTTGCAATGCTAAGGGCGCTCCTCTCAGTTCCAGAACACTGATATGCAGATTGGCCTCTATAGGGGACCAAGTTCCTTGGACAGTCCTTCCCTGAAAATGCCCCCTCACCCGATCTAGGAGGCATCCATGGTCGTTCTGGTCTGGGAAGAGGAGAAACAAACGGTCGGCCAAGAAGAATTTCTTCAGATTCCATCCACCAAGATAAATACTTCCTTGCAACAATTGGTAATTCGTATGCAATGAGACAGATGAGTGAGGATGGACCACTGGGAGAACAGAAGCCACTGTGGGATCTTCATGTGGAATCTTCCTACAGGTACCAATGTGAAGGCCGTCACCACTGATCCCAGTGCTGGCAGAACTAGTATTGCAGGAACATTGTCGTTGGAAAGAATCATGTCCACCTGTGATCTTATTTTCTGCAGTCTGTGAACAGGAAGGGAGGCTATGCAAGATGTCATATTTAGGTTGGTTCTTATGAATTCCAATTGTTGGGTGGGACTTAGTTGAGATTTTACAAGTTCACTGTTATCCCTAGATGACAGCAAGTGTGTAGGGTGAAATCCCTTGTCTGTTCGAGTAGATACCTGGTGGGGGTGGTAAGGAGGCAGTTGTCCAGCTATGGAAACATCCAGAATCTGTGCAGTCTCAGGTGAGCTGCTACCGCTGCCATACATTTGGTGAACACCTGGGGTGATGTGGTGAGACCGAAAGGCAGGGCTCGGAACTGATAATTACTGGCTCCCAGCCAGAAGCGGAGGAACTTCCTGGAGCGCCTGTCCATTTTTATGTGGTAATACACATCCTGGAGATCTACAAAGCACATCCAATCATCCTTCCACAAGAAGGGAAGAATAGATTTAACTGTGACCATCTGGAATTTCGTCTACTGCATAAAGTGATTCAGAGCGTGGAGATCCTTAATTAGTCTCCACTACCCTGTCTTTTTTGGCACCAAAAAGAAAACGGAGTAGAGTCTGGATCCTATCTAGTCTGGCAGGATTTTCTTGGATGACTCTCTTCCAACAGCTTTTGAATTTCCAAGCTGCCTGATCCCTCTGATTAGGTGGAACATCAGGGATCCTTCTTCCTAATTTTGGGGTCAGTTCGAAAGGAATATGGAAACCTCTGGTAATGATCCTTAGCACCCAAGCATCTGTGGTGATCTTTTGCCAGGCCAGTGGGTGCAAGGTTATTTCTCCATTGACTGCCTCCAGAGGCAAGCAATCGGGAGCGCTGACAGGGTTTCCCTGGGAAGGAATCTCTGGAACCCTGACTTTGTGGGCCACCCCTGCCACATGGTTGTCACCTTCCAATAATGCTCCCCCCTGTCCCATGAGGAGTCATTAGCACGTGTGTAGATCAGAATGTAAGAGAAGTATGCTGTATCTTTAAGAGGCATTTTAAGGCTGTACGTGCACATATAAATTACAGACATGTGCAATCCCCTAGTGCCATTTTTTAACAGCAGCTAGAGTGAGAGCATGCATGATCACAGTTGTTAGTGTGTATATAAATTAGTTAAGTTAAAGTCAGTAAACTTCTACAGTGATGTGTTTGTATAAAATAAACCTGCTTGAAAAGAACCCACGAAGACTTCTATTGTGTCCAGAGAAGGAGAGCAACATGGTGTCAGAATTGGGATAGAAGAGAATAAGATCCAGAGCCATGAAGTGCAGAGACGACAGTGAAGGTAAAACTAAGAGAAATGAGCATAAAAAGAGCCAGAAAAGACACAAAGATAATGAGAAGTAGCACAAACTGTTTCTTTGATAGAAGAGACAAAACGGGGCATTACAAGGGCACAAACCACATTACTGAGCAAGTGGAAGGCACAAAACGTTTGATGGCTAAAAGCAATGTTTAAAATAAAGGTATCTGATGAAACGATTAACAGTAAAGCAAAACAAGCATGTTTAAAGCAAAATTAGTATGTTTAAGGATAAAATGACATGTTTAAAGTAAAACGAGTGTGTTTAAAGCAAAATGGGCATTTTTTAGAGTAAAACGAGCACAAGAAAAATACACTGGGCATGTAAAGGGGTTTAAACGAGCAAAACTAATAAGAGCAAAAAGGGCACATTTAGAAAAAATAAAGCAAGGCGACTGCATGTGTTTTGGCAAAGTGCTATGTTTTGGCATAACTACGACCTCGTATTGTATCAAGAGCACAGCTAAAGTGATTTAAAGTATCTCAAAGTGTGCAAAAGTGCTTACAGTGTCTGCTTATTACTGTGCATGTATTTTGGAGAGTTTATTGTGTGCAAAGTGCAGCTATTTCATGAAATACAGTCAAAGTATAGCCACTTTGAAAAGTTTCTTGTGTTGGGTGCATTTGCAAAGTGACGCCATTACAGAATATTGCTTGCACTGTAAAAATTTGCCTAGCAAGGTACTATTTCGGAGACATTTCAGTGTACTGTGTACAGTTATTCGCAAAGTACAATTACTTCATTGAGTTTTCGGTGAGACAGATCTCGTTTATTCGCATCGTGCAGTTGTTTAATATGTTTCTTACACTAATGAGGTGATTTATTGCAAAACAATAAGAGTATTACAGTGCCAGACAGTTTATTTCATTCACATCATAAAGTTGTTTGAGATGTTTCTTAAAATGATAAATGACTAACATTGCAAAATGATATTACAAGAATGTTAAAGTGCCTGAGAAGTTTATTTCACAAAGTCCAATTACTCAAAGGTACAAGTTAATTCATTGGCATAACTTTGAAAAGCTCAAAAGGTATAAATTCAACAGCACATAGGCATTGGACAAAGTTACAAATACTGGCACAAGTTTCTGGCATATGGGCATGAGTTTATCTTTGTGCTTATTTGCAAAACCCTTCTCTGGTATGTGTTGATATGGCAGACGTATTTTGAAAGTCCCTACCACTTGTGTTTGATCAGACTATTGCAGAGAATTAGAGAATATTTTAGCAAGAATATGATATTTTTATACAAGCAGCTTATGCAGATAGAAATGCACGCACCAGTGCATTCATTTTGCTAAATCTAGCTGGGTCAGAGGCCATAGAAAGAGTGTTCATTTGTGTATGCACCAGCACTATAATAAGGATGTGAAAACCGTCATATTGTTGTACAAGCTGAATAAAGGGAAGATCCCAAGTGTCTGAAGCACAAGTTAAGAGAAATGTGCAACCCCCAGACAAATATTACATTAGAGAGGCACTTGTTTTACAAGAGAGATCAGAAACCAGGGGAAAAATTTGCAGCTTATACAACTGATCTGAGAAACAAAGCTAAAATGTGTCAGTTTGGTGACTTAAAAGAAGAGCTGATACAGGACAAGCTTGTGTGTGGGTATTAACAGTGCTTATGGGAGAAAGATTTTACCTTGTGACAGTGATTTAACATTGAGCAAAGCCACAGAGATTTGTCAAATCCACGAGGTGACAGAAAAACACACAAGTATGCTTGCAAGCAGGGTTGCCAGATTTCCGACTGGCCAGGTAGGGACAAAAAACGTCTTTCACAGGAAGTGACGACTAAAAGTCTTTAATGTGGAACCATCAGAGTTCCGCATTAAACAAAAGTAGATCTGTGTTTATATATATATTTTTTTGATTGGCCCGGGCCAATCAAAAATAAACACGGAGCTACTTCTGTTTAATGTGAAACATCGCAGTTCAGCATTAAACAGAAGTAGCTCTGTTTTGCGATTTTTTTGACTGGCCCACATATCAGTATACGGGCCAATCAAAAATCGCTAAACACAGAGCTACTTCTGTTTAATGTGAAACATCGCAGTTCAGCATTAAACAGAAGTAGCTCTGTTTTGCGATTTTTTTGACTGGCCCACATATCAGTATACGGGCCAATCAAAAATCGCTAAACACGGAGCTACTTCTGTTTAATGTGAAACATCGCAGTTCAGCATTAAACAGAAGTAGCTCTGTTTTGCGATTTTTTTGATTGGCCCACATATCAGTATACGGGCCAATCAAAAATCGCTAAACACGGAGCTACTTCTGTTTAATGCGGAACATCGCAGTTCCGCATTAAACATAAGTAGCTCTGTTTTGCACTTTTTTGATTGGCCCATATACCAGTATACGGGCCAACCAAAAATCACTAAACACGGAGCTACTTCTGTTTAATGCGGAACTGCGATGCTCCGCATTACACACAAGAAGCTCCGTGTTTAGCGATTTTTGTTTGGCCTGTATGCCGGTATACGGGCCAATCAAAAAAAAAAAAAAAAAGCGGAGGCTACCCAGGATTTAAACCGGCAGTGCGGGACTCGGGATCAAGCTGCTGATCCCGGGACAGTCCCAGCCAAATAAGACGTCTGGCATCCCTGCTTGCAAGTGACAACAGCATGGCTTCAGCTGGCTCCAGACCAAATGTAGATAGTATCCAACACATGGCAAACTAAAGCAGGCCCAAGCACATGGCAGCTACAAAGTTTGCAGGAAAGACATGTAGCTTTCCAGTAAGTACTAAGAAAGGAGTTTACTCCAGCTTAGTGCAGTAGAAGCATGAATCAGCAAAAACCCAACTCTAGCTTTACTGTTAACTGTTGCAACTTTGGTGCAAATCATGCATCTAAAACAGAGAAGTGCTTAGCATTTGGTCAGCAGTGTCACAAGTGTAAAAATGGAACCACTTCCAAAAGTTTTGCAAAATAAGTAAGCCTCACACAGTTGTGAAGAAAGGTCACACAAAGAAGCAAATTGATCAAGTAGAGCTGAAGCAGTCACCTTTCTATGTAGATGGTGCATCAGTGCTTGATGAAAGAGTTGATGCAGTGAACTTATTAACAAGAAGCAAAGTGTTTTGCACTGTCCAGATTAATGGAAAATCCACAGAGCTTAAAGTAAACACTGGTTCAAAGTGTAACGTTATATCAGCAGAAATTTGCTAACGTGACAACTAACAACTTAATGTAGCTAGTAGTGCGAGACTTGTTTATGGAGGTGAAGAAATTCAAACCGACAGTTCAGTAATGCCTTCATGTTATTTGGCTGAGAACTGTTACAACTTGCTATTCTATGTAGTCCTGAAGACCAATGCGATGCTTAATGGGTCTCAAAGACAGTTTAAGAATGAATCTGCTTTCTTTTGCATAAGAAGTTCATCATGCAAGTACATTTCTGACTTCTAATTTTTCTGAAGCCATTTTCTCAGAGTATGCTGATGTTTTCAATAACAAGTAAGGCAAACTTAAGGCTCAGCTGGATAAAATGGTGTAGCATGGTGCAATTTGTCCAGTCAAAGAACCAACTGAATGGGTGTCGTCCATGGTAGCAGCTCACAAAAAAAGGCTCAGATGAAATCAGAATTATGTACTGACCCAAGAGATCTGAACAAAGTATTAGAGAGACCATATCATCCAATGGACACAGTCAACGAAGTCACAGCCTTAATATCGAATGCCACTGTTTTCTATGTCTTGGATGCAAACAACTAATTTTGGCACGTGATCCATCGCAAATCTTCATTTCTAACTAACTTTTGGTACTCTATTTGGCAGATACATATTCCCAAGGATGCCATTTGGAATAAATTTTGCAGGTGAAGTCCTTCAGAGTGCAATGGAGCAAATTTTTTTCAGGTTATCCTTGTGCCATAATAGTAGATGATTTATTGGCTAGAGGCAATGGTGTAGGAGAGCACGACAAAAACCTCAAGAAAGTTCTAGACAGAGCACGTGAAGTAAACTTTAAGCTCAATCCTCTGAAGTGCAAATTCAGACTTCCAGAAGTTACATACATAGGTTACTTGTTCACAAGTACAGGCTTGAGACCAGACCCGACCAAGCAAACAGCTATTCTTGAGATGTCAGCACCAGATAATGTACAAGCTCTACAACGTTTTCTATGCATGGTCAACTATTTAGGCAAGTTTATACTAGACTTCAGTGAGCTGACAGCACCTTTAAGAGAGCTAATGCACAAGTTAGCTGGTCATGGTTGGAACAGCTGTAAAAACAGGTCCGGATGAATCCAAATAAGACAAAAGTTGAGTAAAAAACCTTTATAAGACACCAACAAAGCTTTCAGGTTTAACAACCCTTTTTCAATGCATAAACACTGAAAACAGAAAACACTGCCACCCCACCTACATTAAGATACAATGATGTGAACAAACCAGGTACTCTCCTGTGATGTGTCAAAATTTGATCTTGGCGCAGTTAAACTTCGAGAGCAGACCAGTAGCCCATGCATCTAGAACACTAAACCAAACTGAGATGCAGTATGCTCAGATTGAGAAGGAAATCTTAGCAAAAGTATATGCTTGTTCCAAGTTTCATGACTATATTTATGGTCAAGCTATTCAGATTGAAATTGACCACCAACATCTAGTTACTATTCTACAGAAGCCTGTGCATTCCACTCCAGCGAGATTACAAAGAATGATGCTCAAACTGAAAAAGTACAATTTCAAAATGGTCAACATGAAAAGCAAATTGCTCTATACCTTATCCAGATCGCCCAGACATACACGAGAACAGCCTGATGCAGAGAATTTTGAATTTGATGTGATGTCAGTGCGTAATTTTTCTATCACTAGACTTGAGGAGTTAAGAAATCATACACATACTGATCTAATTTTGCAGAAGCTCAATCACTACATTAATGTGGGATGGCCATCAAGGCAATCTAGTGCATCACTGAAGTGCAAACCTATTTTCCTTACAGAGATGAATTGTTGATGGAAGATGGCATTATTTTCAAAGGTCCTAAAATTGTTGCTCCTGCTTCCTTACAAGAGTATATCCAGATTTTGCATTGTGGTATCCCAGGATCAGCATCCACCAAGAGATGAGCGGGAGAATTAGTATTTTGGCCTTCACTACCAATAGATATTGATAAACTACTTTCTTCTTGTTCAGTACACAATAGTACTAGACTGCATTTGGAAAGAGAATCACTTCAGCCAAGTCCAGCTCCTGAACTACCTTGGTCAACAGTTGCAATTGATAATTGAGTGGAACAATCAACACTACTTGGTTTTGTAGACTCTTAGTCAAATTGGTCTGAGATTGACCTACTACCTAACCAAACATCCACTGCTGTTATTACTAAGTTGAAACGTCATTTCTCAGTTCATGGTAGTCCACACAAAGTTCTTTCTGACAATGGTATTCAATTTACTACTCAGTTGTTCCAAAAATTTGAAAAAGAATGGGGATTTGTACATGTCACAAGTAGTCCTCAATATCCTCAGTCAAATGGTCTAGCTGAACGTGCAGTGCAGAGTGCAAAGCAGTTACTTGAAAGGTCAAACAGTGACAATACCGATGTATTCTTCAATTTGCTTAATCTGAGAAACATACCCTGTGACGATAATCTTGGCTCACCTGCTCAAAGATTACTTTCCAAGCAAACTAGAAATACACCACCCATTACTTACAGTTTGAAGCCTAAACATAAGAACAATAAAACCATCAAGGCTCAATTGGTTAAGAAGCATAACATCCAGAAATCTAGTTACAAAAGATTGAGCAGATTACTTTGCCATTGAGGGAAGGAGAGACGGTATGAATCCAGACAACGAAAGGTTTTGATCAAATTGGACAGATTACAGGCATCTGTGCCAAGCCAAGATCCTATCTGGTAGACTCAGTGTGTGGAATATAGGAACCACTATAGAAATCTTTCTGTGCCAGAATCATCACTATCATCAAAACACTGCTTCTGTGATGCAGACTTCAATTCTAAGAGTGAATCAGACATTTTTACCATACCAGAATGTGTTCAAAATTCTGATTCCATTCCAGAAAACGTTCCAGACATTCCACAGGTGAAGCATTTTGCAGAGACAGTTCCAGTTGCTAAATCTAATTCCCAGTTTTATGTCACACGATATCGATGAGTATCAAAGCCTAGTGTGAAATACACAGCGACGCGGACTTGATTGTATATGTGTGCGCGCGCGCATGTGTGTGTGTGTGTGTGCGTATACATGCATGATAAAGAATTACCTGTGATTTCTGCATGCTAGATAGACACATGGTGTTATATGATCTGTTTCTCAAAGAGGGAGGATGTAGATCAGAATGCAAGTGAAGTGTGCATGTCAAGGCTGCACTTGAACGTATAAATTCCAGACATTTGCAATCCCTAGTGCCATTTTGTAACAGCAGCCAGTGTAAGAGCATGCATAATTGCAGTTGTTAGTCTGTATATAAGTAAGTTAAGTTAAAGTCAGCAAATGTCTATAGTGATGTGTTTGTATAAAATAAATCTGCTTGAACAGAACCCACAAAGACTCTTCTATTGCGTCCAAAGTAGAACAGCGACATGTGCCCTGGAAAAGCCCTTGGGTTTTCTTGAAACACATTTTCCTGCTTCTCTAGTTCCTGGACTAGGACTGCTGGGGAGCAGAAAAATGTACACCCATGCCAGAAAGGGTTTTTCCTTCATTTTCACACCTGGCTAAGGTACCTAACTTTAGGGCCAAAAAAGGGAAGATTCGTCAAATGGAGCACTGACAAACGAAGACTGGAATGGCTCTGTAAACTCACATAAGCACATCCGGGCATGCCTCCTCCTGGCTACGCCTAAACCCACTGACATAGTAGACCCTTAAGTTGCATTTGCAATAAGCTTTATGGATGAGTTAGAGAACCTCCAGGGTGGCAAGCTGGGAGGCTACTTTATCCTGAACATCAGAAGCAGCTCCCGCAAGGATACCAGAGAGCTCCTTGATAAGAACCCTCTGAAGTCTAGTTAATTGTGCCAAAAAGTTCAATGACCACAAGGCGAAGGTCAAAAAAACTGTAGACCTGCATTCCAAATCTGTTCGCTGCTCTAGACTCTCAGTTAGTGGAATGAACAATGGAACTTTCTTCAACCAGTTCCTTCTTGGTGGCTGCCACAACCACCATGGTGTCTACTATTAAATCTTTGGCCCAATGCGGATAGTCTTCCGGAGCTGAAAGTGTTTTATCTGGTTTCTTAGGGATTGGTTCTATGGAATCAAGGGTCTTCCATGCCCGTTGGGCGATCAGTTTGATAAGATAGTCATCCAGCTGGGTCACCCAAGAGGTAGATGGGCGAGTACTGAATGCTTGGCAGGTACACAGACTGCTCTGAGGATGGGTCTTGGGGCTTCCAGCCACCCATCTGCTTTAATATTTTGAGAACATCTCCAAAGGAGACTTCTTCTGGGGGTGACCAGTGGGAACCCTTTCCCATCATTGAAACCTTGTCTTCTGTGAGAGATTCCTCCAGGGAATCAAGGCGTTTCCTCTTACAAGACCACTTCTGATGCACATCCTCAGTGGGAGCCTCTGTGAAGGATTCTGAAGCGGTAGGGCCCTGTGCAGGGGTGTCCTCCAGTGTCAGTGCTCGCTGTCCGGGTGTGGAGGTTAGTGGAAGCTCTGGACCAGAGAGGATCCCACGGAAAAGCTCCGATGGGGAAGAAACCAGCTGGGAGCCTGCAGAGGCCAAGTCCCTCTCCATAACTTGCAAGGCGGGTCCCCCGAAGAGGGATGGGAGCCCAGAACTGGGAAGGACAACAAGAGCTAAGGAAGAGCCCACAAATGATGTCATGGAGCTATGACCCCAGGAGTCCATCAGTTCCAAAGTAACTGAGGAAAGCAGGGTGGAGACCAGAGCTGAAGATTCAACAGCTGTTGGCACCAGGACAGTTGGAATCAGGGAAGTCAGAGCAGGGGTCTCTAAAGCCACAGTGATTAAGAGGAGGAATGTCCGGAGTCCTTGAAGAACGATGCCCATCTCCAGCAGGAAATGAAGCCTGGGAAGCAGTGGAAAGACCCCCCCACCACCACCACAAGGAGCTGATCCACCAACCTCAGGACGTCAACTTCTGTCAGAATCCTAGAGGACAGTATCAACAAGGCTGAAGGACATTTTGGCCTCTCCAAAAGGGGACTTGGTAGTTGCCCCACAAAAAGGTCTACTGAAGAATATCCGATTCTGGGAACTGAAAGAAAAGTGCAGTTGTGTGCACTTACTATAAATGTAGATGTTCGAGTGTATTCACTGTTGCAGTCATTACATTTGGGTTATCCTGCTGGCAGGTTGCCCTCGTCAGCCTGAATTCCAAAGTCTTGGGTCCTGCGTCAGTTGCTGTTGCCAATTCCCTGACGTCAGGTCGTCAGGGGTATAAAAGATGCAGCCGACGCCATTTTATTTAGTTTTTCTTGCCCCTGATGTCAGGTGCCCCCAAAAGGGTAGGCTAAAATTAGGTAAATAAAACATACATGCACCAAAATAAGTTTTACCTTCATCTATAAGCAACTACACCATCTAGATTGTATAGATTAGAGAAGTAAAGATCAGTTCCAGCAAAAATAAGGGGGATGGCGGGTGGGTAACCTGGACTGCAACAGTGAATACACTCAATCATCTACATTTATGGTAAGGTACACAGCTGAAATATGTTCTTCGTGTTTCACTGTTGGTCATTACATTTGGGTTGAGTCCCAAAGCTATGATTGGGGGGCTGGAGATAAACAGCATTAGGAGCGGCTATGAGGCCCTGCAAAATTGCAGTGGCAAAGCCTGCCCCGGATTTAGAGTAAAGAGGCAGATTGTAATGATTTGTAAAGGTATGCACTGAACTCCAAGTAGCAGCCTCCAAAATGTCTTTGGTTGTTACTCCCCTTAGAAAGGCTGCAGAAGTGGCTGCAGCTCTGCTTGAATGTGACCTAATGCCCATAGGCACTGGTTTGCCATGTTGTGAGTAGCAGAACCAAATGCAGTGACATATCCACTTTGAAATAGTCTGCTTGGAGATAGCCTTTCCTTGTGATGCTGTGGCATATGTCACTAGTAATTGCTCTTTCTGAAAGATTTAGTTTTGTCCAAGTAGAACCTAAATTGTCTGTGTACGTCCAAAGAATGCAGAATGTTCTTCCCCTTGTTCTGTGGATTTGGATAAAAAGTTGGCAAATTAGTTGTTTGGTTAAGGGCTACATTGGATACCACCTAGGCATACATGTAGGGTTTGTTCTGAGAGAGACCCTGTCTGGATAGAAAATGATAAAGGGTTCCACAGCCATGAGAGCCTGTAGCTCTGAAACTCGTCTTGCAGAAGTTATTACTAGGAGCAGAGCTGTTTTCCAAGATAAGAACTTTATGTCTCCAGTACCAGCTGACTCAAAAGGAGGTAAGGTGAGTTTTTCCAAGACATAATTGAGGTCCCATCCAGGTGTTGGCATTCTCCTTGGAGGCCTTAAGTTTTTGGCTCCTCTAAGGTACTGCCTTAATAAAGGATGAGAAAAGAGTGGTGGCTCTGTATTGTAATGAGCCGAAATGGCAGAGGCATGGATTTTAATTGATGAAAAAGATAGGCGTTTGTCCAGCATCTCAGTTAAACATTGCAAAATCTGAGGAATATTTGAGACAGCTGTATCAGTTCCTTGAGCTTGATTCCAAGAGCAAAATCTCTTCCATTTCCCAGCATAGGATTTTCTAGTACTAGGCCTTCTGGCTTCTAAAATGACATCCATCACAGCTTTACTGAGAGGAGTGGTTTTGTATGGCTACATTATCTGCCATGCTGCCAGGTTTAGGGTCCTGAGTTGGCTGAGCAGAATCTGATTGTTTTGCTGGGTCAGTAGATGAGGTATTTGAGGTAGGGTCCAGGCTGGGCATTGGGAGAAGGTCCTTAAGATTGGACACCAGTACTGGCATGGCCAGTCTGGGGCAATCAATCATTTCTGGTTTCTCCTGCCTGACCTTTAGGAGTACTTTTGGGAGGAGAGGCAGTGGAGGAAAGGCATATACTGGAGAGGTTTGTCCAGTTGAAAGATAAGGCGTCCAACTTTCCAAGCTTGTCTGTGATAAGTCCTTGAGCAGAATCTTCTTAGTTGATTGTTTTGAGGGGAGGCAAATAGATCTATGTCCAGGCGTTCCCATTCCATTGTTATCATGCTGAAGACTTGTGGATCCAGGTGCCACTTGTGGGGATCCATGAGGTTTCTGCTTAGTTCGTCTGTCAGAGTATTTTCCTTTCCTGGCAGGAATTGTGCTTGCAGATGAACTTGGTAAATCAAAGCTGTGTCCCATAAAGCCATGGCTAGTCTGCATAGGGTGTAAGAATGAGTTCTCCCCGCTTGTTTATGTACCACATGACCGTGGTGTCTATCTTTATCAGTAGTTGTCCCGGATGAAGTAGGTCCTTGAAGGCTGTCAGGGCATTTTGAACAACTAGCATCTCTTTTTGATTGATATGTAGATGCTTTTGGTTTGTGGACCAGGTGCCCTGAATGCCTCTTCATGCCATGTGTGCCCCCCAGGCATAATCTGATGCATCTGTCTGGCTGGGGGTAGTGAGAATGGCTGTCCCTTGTTTTGGTGACTAGCCTTTGTCCACCATCGAAATTCTTGTTGCAGGCAGGGTATTAGAGTAATCATTGTTTCCAGACTGTGGCAAGTTGTGTCCGGACACTTTTTAGGCACCACTGAATTTTCCTCATATGCAGTCTTGCATATGGAATTAGTAAGATGCAGGATGCCATGAAGCCCAAAGCCTGCAGAAGTTTTCTTGCAGATAACTGGGCCTTTGTTGCCATTTCCTTGAAATAGGTAGTCAGTTGCCTTTGTTTGTCTGGAGTGAGATAAGCCATCTGGGCAGTTGTATTTAAGCTTGCACCCACGAATATGATCTCTTGAGAGGGTACTAGTTTTGATTTCTTCTTGTTGACTGTGTACCCTAGGCATGTTAAAAGTATCATCACAAAGGTCAGATGCTGTAGTAGAATGTCCTTGTTCTCTGCTTGTATGAGGCAGTCTTCCAAGTAAGGATAAATGTGTATTCCTCTTTGCCAGCAGTAAGCAATTACTGGTGCCAGGCACTTTGTGAAGACCCTGGGTGCAGTAGATAAGCCAAAGGGCAGTGCAGAGAATTGGTAATGCTTTGAGCCAGCCTTGAATCTGAGGTATCTTCTGCATGATTGTCTGATTGGGACATGCAGGTATGCCTCTTTTAGGTCTAAAGTCACGAGCCAAGCCTTGCTGCCCAGCATGGGCAGAAGCTGCTGTAAGGTCAACATCTTGAATTTTGGTATACCCAGGAAAGTGTTTAGAGTAGATAGGTCCAGTATTGGTCTCCATGCTTTATCCTTTCTGGGTACCAAGAACAGTCGAGTAAAATCCTTGTCCCTGCTCTTGCTGTGGCACTTGTTGAATTGCCCTCATGTCCATGAGAGCAGCGACTTGTTTTTGAGCCTCTACCCACTGATTTTTTGGCAGGTCTGGCCAACCGTTTGCCCTTGGCAGGGTATGGAAATGAAACTTGTAGCCTTGTGACACTATGTCTAGAACCCATTTGTCCTGGGTTATAATGTGCCAATTTTGAGAAAAAAGTGCTAGTTTTCCCCCTAAGGGTGCTGCCAGAAGTTAAGTGTTTGGTGCAGGCAGGGGGAAGCCATTGGGGCTGTTTCCTGTATGGTTGTGATTTGTCTTCTTCACCTTTGGAGGTAGAGGCGCTCCACTGCATAGACCTATAGGAACCTTGTGGTTGTGATCTAACTCCAGGGCGTCTGGATCTGCCCCTTTGAGGTCTGTCTGAGACTGGAAAGGACCAATTCTTTGTAGGCCAGTGTCTGCTAAATCTAGGTGGCTGTACCTGTTAGAAATCCTTGACTGTTTGCATAGATTTAGCTTTGTCCTCCATTTTCTTTAACACCTCTTCTGCCTTAACACCAAACAAGGTATCATGCTGTAAAGGAGCATCTAATAATTTTGCTTTAACATGGTCAGGCAGATTTTGTTCCTTTAACCAAGCATGCCTCAATGACAGAACCCGTAACAGCGGCCCTGCAGGAGGCCTCCAGAGAATTTAACCCACACTGCAAAGTATGCTTTCCAACTTGTTCAGCTGCACGCAATAAATCCTGGATTTCTTTTGTTTTCTGCACATTCAGAATTTGCCATCATTTTCTGTTTAAGCAGTGTCATGACATATTGCTGATATTTGAGCATATGAAACTGGCACTTTAAAGCCCTTATAGCCTAAGTAACAGATGTGTAAATCTTTTTTTCCCCATCTATCCAGTGCCCTAGAATCCTTGTCAGAGGGGGTAGGGTTTTTTGCAGTAGAAGCCTTGACCCCTTTCGGACCCTGTGAAATAGTTTCTGGGTCTGCAGTAGGGTTTTTGAAAAGAAATTTATGAGAGTCAGGGACCCTGTAGTATCTGTCCAGCTTAACAGGAGCTGGAGGTAGAGAGTCAGGGTTAGACTAGACTCCAAGAACACATCATCTACAATGTCTAACACAGGTGGAATAGCTAGAGGCCTGTGTTGAGGTAGTAAAAGGAAGTCTCTGAGCCTTTTCTCAGACTCTGAAAAATCTTGGCTCTCCCAGTGGAAGTGCTCCCTCATGGTATACAAGGTTTCCCCAAAAGAGTAGTCCTCAGGAGGAGAAGGTGAAGGAATTGACTCTTCAGCATCAGAATCCTCATAGGGGGGAAGAGAATACTCCTGATCAGAAGAGGAATCAGAAGAAATGGAAATCTGATCTGAAGATTCATAGTCTGTCTCTTGCCTAGGCCTCTTATCAGGAGGGGGATGGGAACCCCTGATCAAGGTAATTAAGTCTTCGGCCATTTTGAGCATCTGTTTTTTTTTGGGGGGGGGCATGGAGGCCTGTCCTTGTAACTGAACTTGTTTCTTTGCCTTTAAAGGTGTTTTAGCCTTTGTCTTTGAAGATGGTTTAATATACAATTGTTTGGGTCTGAATACACCCTCAGAAGCCGATGCCTGCTCAGCGGCTCCGGACCCATCTGAGGGAATAATCTCCGAGGCTCCAATACCTTGAGTTTCCAGCCGTCTGGCCAACTCCACATGGGAGTCGGTAGTGGCCTACGCCTCTAAAGAAGTGGGCGTCAGAGGCTGCGAAAGCACCTCATTGAGGACCGGCAATTTGCTTAGGAGAAGCTTTGTCGTCTGTTTTGGACCTCGATTGTGTGTCTTTTTCTTTTCGTTTTTTGAGAACTCTGGTAGTCAGATGGCTATCCGATGACATTATATAATTAAATCTTCGCCCAAAATAGCTTAATGCAAAATAGTACCGACGCTCAATAGTGCGTTGGTTAAATCTAGCACAAAACTGACAACTAGCAACGTCGTGGTCAGGGCCAGGCAAGGAATACAATAAGAATGAAAGTCCTTATGAGGTATTTGCTTCCCACAAGAAATACAATTATTAAATTTTTCTGACATCGGTCTGGAGCAAGAAAAAAAGTTTGCCCAACGGGGTACTCAGCTTTTAATGAAGACTTCGGATCTGAAACTCGAACATGAAAATCTCAGGAGTCTGCTGACCAGCACTTGCGAACTGCTTCTGCTTAGGGCACCGCGCGGCAAGAAAGACTAAATAAAATGGCGTCGGCTGCATCTTTTATACCCCTGACGACCTGACTTCAGGGAAGAGGCAACAGCAACCGACGCAGGACCTAAGACTTTGGAATTCAGGCCGACTGAGGGCAACCTGCCAACAGGATAACCAAAATGTAATGACTGCAACAGTGAAACAAGAACAACATCCATAGTTCCTGGGGCATAGCTGCCGGGGAGGGAACTAGTTCCGAAAATACTGTTGGCACCGAAGAAGGGGAGGCACTTTTGACGGTTGGCACCGACAGTGGAGGTGCAGAGGTAGTCACTACTACCACAGCCAATGGAGATGGGTTCTGTATATTTTATCATATCCGCCTTCGGTTCCACAGAAATTTTTAAAATAAAGGTATTAAATGAATATGAGCTGGAGCAGAGAGTGATTTGGCACAGAGTTACTTCTCTTTTTTGAGGAAGAAGAGGATGACGTAGGAGAACACCCCCTCGGATTTTGCACCTCCAGGCTGACCAGATAAAGTCATCTTCAAAAGATGTTTTTAATAAATCTTTTAAAATAAGTTTTTCTTTTCCTCAACTAGGGCATGGTGGCTAAAGGCTTGACAAAAGTCACACTACTGTTCTAAGTGTGCTGGGCACAAGCAATATACACAAAAAGCATAACCATCAGAGTCCGGCATGTTTCTGCCACAACCAGAACAGGATTTGAAGACAGTAGTTCTCTTGCTTTTATCTATCGTATTGAAAGACAAGGATCAACAGCAGATACACTCACACTTAACATACACACCCATACACACACAAAAAAAAAGGAAGAAGGAAAGCCCACCAACGATGGTACACCAAAAACTACCAGGGGAAAGTACTACCAGCAATGGTAGGACAGACACCAAACAGTATGAAGGAAGAAAGGGATACAACACTCACTCCAAAAAAACAGTAAAGATTAAAGGAGAAAGAAAAGAGTACTACAAAGGTACATAAGTAAGCTAATTGGGTAGGAGACTGAAATTTTGAAGTAGAAATGGAATTAACAGTACATTTTACTTAGCTCAAGGAGAGTCTGTCTGATGTGTCTTTACGAGAAGAGAGGCAAACAAGATCGGAAGTAATTTAGAGAAAGGCATTCTGGATAGGAACTTGGCTCAGGAGTTTTGTGGCTCATGCCAGTTGCTTAACAGCCAAGCCGGTTCCGAGATTTGGAACAGAGTCCCATCTGTCAAGAATAAATGAAGACTGACATCAGATCTAAAGTTATGGCTGCTGCCATCGAATCTAGAGGGTCTGGACAACAAGTCTGGCTGGAGGAATAGGATGAACAAGAATTTGCTGTTGCTGGAACTTGATTGTAGTACACAATGTGCAAGAGCAGCAGCAATCTGGCTTACTGTGTTCAACTGGACACCAGTGAACTCATGGCTCTGTACTGGTTGTAGTTTTCCATGAAAGGAATTTTAAATCATTTTTTGCAGAAGGTTCAAAAGGTTTCTGAGTCGAACCTTGTAGCACCAGTCAGATTCCATGGAGGTGAAAGACAATTTATTGAATGTCTAAGGAGAAATCTGCATTTCAGAAAAGCTTTACCTTACTTGGAAGAGGCCAAAGAAGATTCTTTATCTCATAGGTTCATACTAGGCTATCTGCCCTAGGGCATTTATAAGCCTAGCCAGAGTGTGTTTGGCTTTCGCCACCCATTTTATATTAATTTTGCTATGCCCTTTTTCGAGGTTAGTATACTGTGCCTCTGTCTAACAGTGACACAGAAGTGATACCCGGTGTAAACCTACTATCTCCCATCCACTAATCAAGATTCCTCTTGAAGAGAGTCAATGAGAGACTCTGCCTAACCTGGACTGGGATTTTATTCCAGAGTGAAGGGAGCCTCTGGGTTATGAATCTGTCCCTCCAGCATGTCCTATTTATTTCAGTGCTGAGGTTCAAGTCTCTCGAGCGCTTAGCTCGATAGGATTTGGATTTTCTGAGGTGCAGCATGTCCATTAGTTCCGGGTTGGACATGGCTTTATACGTTAGGCACAGATCGCCTCTGAGCAGGCGGTATGCCACTGAGTAGAGCTGGAGTTTCTTTAACCGGGCAGCATATGGCATCTGTTTGAGCCTTTTGATCCTCTTGGTGAGGTACTTTTGGGGTCTTTCCAGTTGCTGCAGGTGTCTGGTAAGGTACATCCCAAAAGGGGCATTGTACTTAATTATGGGCCTGATGAGGGATGAGTAAAGAGGCATGATGACCTCCCCTGATCTAGATGTGAATCCCTTCATGATTAGGTGGGCTATATAAAATGTTTTTCTAACCACTTTGGCCACGTGGTTGTCAAATGAGAGATCGCTATCAACTTGGGTCCCCAAGTCCCTAATTACTTCTTACGTAATTTGTGGGCACTTTGTTGTTGCCAAAGGGGATGACTATACACTTTTTGGTGTTTAGCTTGAGACCATGGCTCTGGCACCAGTTGTCTGTTTCTATGAGGCCCTTTTGTAGGATGCTTGTGTTGGCTGGAGAGTCGATTATGGCGCCCAGTTTGCAGTCATCTGCGAACTTGGTCAGCCACAGTCCTTCCGTGTTAGCCTGTACCTCCGAGAAATATATACCGAACAAGAGAGGTCCCAAGACTGAGCCTTGTGGGACGCCACTTGTAACTGGTTTGGAGTCTGACATGGCTCCAGCAATTCTAACCATGTGGGTTCTGTCCTTGAGCCAGTTTGCAACCCATCTAGTGACATAGCGGTTTATATTTAAGCTGGTGAGCTTATCTATAATGCCCGAGTGGGGTATTGTATTGAAGGCTTTTGCAAGGTCCAGGTAGGCTGTGTGGACCACCTTCCCCTCGTCAATGGCCTTGGTGATTGTTTCAAAGAAATCGACCAAGTTTAAGAGGCAGGATCTGCCCTTAACAAAGCCGAACTGGGTAGCATCCAGCGTCTGCAGGTCCCCAATATCTTTACTTATGAGGTCCATGATGATCCTTTCCATAGCTTTGCAGACCAAGCTAGTCAGGCTTATGGGGCGATAGTTTCCAGGATCCGCTGAGGCACCACCTTTGTGGAGAGGGACCACTGTTGCTGTACGCCACTCTTTGGGTACATACCCTGTAGTAAGGCTGAGATTGAACAGTAGTTTTATGTTTGGGTTTAGTTCTTCTTGAAGTTCATGTAGGACACAGCCCGGGACACCGTCTGGTCCCATTGATGCTGTGTTTTTTGCTTTGGAGAGGGCGGCTCTTACCTGAGCATCTGAGATGTCAGGGGGGCAGCACTCTGCTGGGATAGATATTTGCCTTTTTGGTGGGGAAGGTGGTGGGGGGGGTTTGCGCTGAACCTGCCAGCTAGGATGTTGGCAATGTCTGTGGGTTTGGTGTATTTTATGTCATTTTGGACTAATTCTGAGCATATCTGGGAATTCCCACCCAGGTTCCTAACATAACTAAAGAAAGCCTTGTGATTATCCTTAGTGTCCTGTGCAATTTTTCTCTCTCAGTTGGCTTTAGACGATTTTATGAGTGCCCGTAGTTTTTTGCTAATACTGATCAGAGATGCCGTCTCTTTTTGGGATTTTGACTATCATGTAAGTACCTTCCTCCTTCTATTGTACAGTTTGTTTATGGCTGGGGTCCACCAGACAGGATGCCTAACTTTGGAGGATTGGGTCTTGGTTTTATTTGGGATTGCATGATCCATGCATTCCTGAAGGTGTTCATAGAATGCGTTTATAAAGGATTCTGCGGTCTGGGCCTTATTTTCCACAGGCCCGGGGACTTTGAAGGATTCCACCTCGGTTTTGAGGAGTGTGTAATTTGCTTTAGAGAAGTTTTTCACTGTGGTTTTTTGGGCAGGGGCTGGGGTCGGGATGTGAATATCTAGTGAGATTAGTTTATGGTCTGATCTTACCAGTCAGGGATACACTTCTGGTCTGGAGCATAGAGTCACGATGTTGGTGATGATCAGGTCCAGTATGCTTTCTCCTCTTGTGGGAGTGGCAACAAGTTGTTCCATAGCATTTGAGTTTATAAATTCTAGGAACCTTCGGGCTAGGGTGCTGGAGCTAGAGTAATGCTAGCAGTCTATGTTAGGGTAGTTGAAGTCACCCAATATAATGGTGTTTGGAGAGACCTTCGTATTTTCCAGTGTTCTCAGGAAGGCCGAGTGGGGTTCCTGGGTTTGGGAGGGAGGTCTGTAGCAGGCTATACACTGGAAGGCAGTTTTACCCACTGTTAGTTGCACATGGATAGTCTCTGATGCTTCGTGTTGTGCCACCAACCTGGAGGTGTGGGTATCTTTGACGAATATTGATACTCCCCCTCCTTTTGTGGTTCGGTCCAAGTTTTGGAGCCGAAAAACATGGTATGAGGTATAACCTGGTAGTGCTGGGGTGCTCTCGGGAGCCTTGAACCAGGTTTCTGTTACTGCACAGATATCAATGTTCTCCATGCTAAGGACAGTTTCGAGTGCGTGCATCTTGAGGTTTACACTTCTGGCGGTGAGTAGCATTACTCAGTTTTCTATCCCTTGTGATACCTATGGAGGTGGGTTTGTCTTTTGAGCTTTGCCTAAAAAAGGCACTATGGGGGTGGCAAGAGCCTTTGCCAATATCCGAAAGCCCAGGGGTGACGGATGCAAGCCGTCCCTAGTGAAGCATTGTGGCTTGTCGAGCATGTCATCCCAGGCAGACAGGCATTGGATCCCCTTTGAATGACACCAATACGTAATCCAATTGTTGAAATTGATCATCTTGTCTTCATATTGTGGCATCATTCTTGGTGAGGGTAAGATGCTACTCAAAGTCAGGGTCATACCGGCCTGGGCTACATGCTCAGAGAGCTCCTCTATGTCTCTTTTCATGTAGTCCAGGGAGGTACATCTCAGGTCATTCACACCAGCATGGACAATGACTGAGTCATATTTGTACTTGCCTTGGAGTGACCTGAGTGCTTGTGTTATGTGGCGGATCCTAGCACCCGACATGCAGCTCACCGTGATATTCTCCTTGTTCAGCCTGGTGAGCGGGACGTCAGTGTGCCTGACGATAGAGTCACCTATTACAAGTGTATCAGGTGTGTTGTTTAGCCTTAAGGGCTGTGACTGTTTGGCACACTGGCTTTGTGAGCTATGTGTTGCACGTGTTTTGTTTTGGGATAGCGGTTGCTTGGGTGTCTGCTTTGGAGGTCTCTGCTACTTAGGCAGATTTTTATTTAGAGCCTCCAAGTATGTTTTTGTGTGTTTATGTGTTTGGTTTGCTGTCGTGGTAGGTCTATGTGAGACTGGAATTGTAGTGAGTGTGGTTTCCTTCTCCTCCTGACTGGTTACGCCAGTACTGATTTGAGAGAGCTTAGCCTCCAGTTCGGCTATATGGTTGCATCTCTCACATGTGTTGGAATTTGTTGGGAGGAGGAGAGGGTCCTATATGTAAAATTTGAAATGGCTGCCAACTGTACTTTAATCATAGAAAAACTAGCTGCTTCTTTAAAAAGTGTAGTCAGAAAATCAAGATCATCAGAAACTGGGGCAGAAAAAGGGTCAATGTTATTTCTCAATGCCCACAAGGAAAATCTCTTCCACTTGCTCTTATAAACCTTCTTGGTGGAGTCTTTCTGCGAAGATAATAAAATGGTACGTACTTAAGAAGAAAGCCTGGGCTGTCTCTGCCTATTATTGGAACTGGAAAAAACATGCAGCTAGTTTGAGGGTTGTGCTATTGGGATGAGTCACCCCTGAGGGGTGGGAGAAGAGATCTGAAATTGGGTCTAGTATCCAGACAGGATGATGAGACCAACAGAAGGGGAACCACACTTGTCGAGGCCAGTAGGGGGCAATGAGGATAACTGTACTCTTCAATCAGAGATCTTTGTATAGGAAATTTGGGGATCAGACGAAGTAATGGATAAGTGCAAAGGAGACCAGATGGCCAAACGTGGACTAGAGCATCTCCTGGTGACCTCCCCGGGGGGGGGATTAGGGCAAAATACCTGCTGCACTTACTGCTGTGGTGAGAAAAGAGAGATAACAGCATAGTCGGCCACAAAGATGGAAAATTTCCTCTGCCACTGACTGCTTGAGACACCACTTATGAGGCATCAGAACAGCCCTACTTAGTTTGCCTGCTACAAAGCTTGTTTCTCCAGAATGTGTGCTACACATTAGAAATCAGTTGGTGGATATCGCCTACTTTGGAATAAACAATGTTGTTGCACTTTAGTTCTTTGCGTGTTTACTCTGTTTTTTGTTTTATGGACTCATTTCATGATGTACCAGACTACAGACCGGTTTGGTCTGAATCTCAATAGTCCCTAGAGGAAGAGCATCTTGAAATGCTTGCAACACTAACAGGAATCCCCTCATCTCCAGGGCATTTGATTTGCGAACTGGTCTCCAGAGGGGACCATGTGCCTTGGAGTGTCCTTCGCAAGTAATGCCCCCCCACACACACACACACACACACACACAACCCAACTGGGAGCTATCTGTAGTCACTGTGGCCAATGGAGGCAGTAAAAAAAAAAAAAAAAAGCTATGTACTCAGCATAACATTCCATCTGTGTTGTACATTTTCATTACTCCTCAGCCTGTGGGTTCGGATCAGACTCTGCCACTTTCCATAGCTCTAGGATCAGATTCTCTAGATCCTCCCTTACCCATAATGCCTCATTCCTCCAGAACACCTCATATCGAGTTTGCTGCCAACATATTTACAGTACATCTATGTTTGTGTGTATATATATATATATATATATATATATATATATATATATATGTATAAAATCTTATGAACTGAAAGTGATAGCATAAAGTTCAAGAGCTCAAACACCACCACGGTCCTATAGGTATATCCAACAGGTCTCAGGACCACTGGACCACCAGAGTCCATTGCAGAATTCTCACATGCAATCATGCTGTAGGGATCAATGTTACTGTGGCAGCCACTGAATCTAATGCTCTGAGGAGATGATTTGTTGGAAGTGTTAGGATCGCCAGAATCTGTCTAATGCGATCTTAATGTGGAAATCCTGTCTGGAAGAAGGTAGGCTAGACAATTGGCTGTGTCCAGACGTGCTCCTATAAAATCTGTATGGGCTGTAGCTGAGAATTTTGCATGCTGAATGCAATACCCGAAGTGGGAGCTAGAAATAGAACGCAATCGCTGGCTTGTATTAGTAGGTGCCTGTTTGATGCAGTCAGAAGCCAGTTCTCTAGATAAGGAAACACGCTGAATCCAAGCAGTCACAAGTGAGCTGCTTCTATTGCCATACATTTGGTCAACACCCTGGGGGCTGTGGTGAGACCAAAGGGGAGTACTCTGAACTGATAATGACTGGCTCCCAGCAGGAAGCAGAGAAACCTTCCAGAGCATCTGTTCATTCTGATATGATAGTACACATCCTGAAGGTCGAATGAGCACATTCAATCATCCTTTTATAGTAGTGGCAAAATAGATTGGACAGTAACCATCCAGAATTTTGAGTTCTTTACTGACTTGTTCAGGAGTGTTAGGTCCAAAACTGGTCTCAGGTCTCCTGTCTTTTTTTGGCACTAAAAAGAATCTTGAGTAGATTCCGGATCAATTTAGTCTGGTGGGACCTTCTGGATGACTTTTTTTCTAGCAGCTTTGTAATTTCTAGTGCTGCTGCTGCCATCTGATTAGGTGGGACATAGAGGAGATTTATCTTTGATTTGGGGAGTTGTAAAAATGGGATGAAATATCCTCTGGATATGATCCTTTGCACCCAAAGATAATTTGTGATGGCTGACCAGGAATATGGGTGCAAGGATAAGCACACCTTTTATGCCTCCAGAGAATGACAGTGGGGTCAACTTCTAAAGAGCGCTGGAAAGATCTGTCAGAGAACGAATCTCGAGATCCTTAATTTTTGCAAACCCCCTCTGCCTCGTGAGTGGCATCTACCATTGTAGCCACCCCCCCCCCCACCTTTGGGGGAAAAACCTCCCTGTGATTCCTAAAAAAAAAACCACGAGACTTTCTGACCCACATCTTTTTACCACCACTCTGCTTCCTGCAGAAAGGTCTTTGTTGGGTAGAAAAATGGATACTGAGAGCAGACAAGGTCCTTCCATCTTCCTCACTAAGGAAGAGGGTCTCTGTGGGGCCAAACAAAGACTATCTATCAAAAGAAGCATTAATGAAGAATGCCTTGAAAGGTTCTGCGAAGTCACAAAGCTGCATCCAGGGATGATGCCACATGGCAATGTCAGAACCAGCAGTCCTTGAGGTACCCTCCGCACAGCATATGAGATTAACCTCATGGACGCACTTGGTATAAATTTTTGGATGGCCATTCTGGAGGAAAAGATTTTCTGTTCCTCAGCAGACAAGGATCCTGGGACAGAGCTAGAGAGTTCCTTAACCAAGTCCCTCTGCAGTCTGGTGGTGTGTGCCAGGTAGTTCAGCGATCACAATGCAAAGGTCATGGAGATGTAAATTCACTTACCAAACTTGTCCAGAGCCCTAGACTCCCTGTTATGGGGATGGACAGTGGAACTTTGCTCAGCTAGCTGCTTCTTGGTGGCTGCTGCAACAACCATGGCACTACAGGAATACCCTTAGTACACTGTGGAATGTCTGTAGGGGCACTAAGGATTTTGTCAGGTCACTTAGGGATGGGTTCCACTGTGTCCAGCTTCATCCATGTCCTATGGGAGACAAGATCAATAAGGTCATCTGCAGGGGGAGGACACCCAAGATGTAGAAGGGCTAAAGCAGGAGGCTTCCAAAAACACAAATTCCTCTTGTGCAAGGTTGTGGCCAGACCAAGCAACGTTCTAGCGAAGAATTTCAGGAATGTATCCAAATGAGACACTGTCAGGTGGAGATCTTGGGGATACTTCCCCCTAATCAAAATCGTTGACCTCTGTGACAGACTCTTGGAAAGAATCCAAGTGGCTCCTCTTGCACTTTATCTTGTCAGGAACCGCCTTGGTAGGATGTTCCAGGGGAGGTACCTGAAGAGATGAGGAGTTCTGAAGGTGGAACAGACTGGAAGATCTTCTGGGTTGGCAGTCCTGGAGGAGACAGAAGAAAGGACTCAGGTACATGATCCAAGGGGGGAACACACATCTGAGAATGTGACAGTTGGGGTTTTCCTGGGTAGACAGACAACCCTCTCCACCACCTTGAAGGGAGAAGGACCCAGGGATGTCAAAGGTAATTTCTCCACAGACAAAGTTCTCAGAGCAAATAAGCCCCCAAGTCCCAATGGTCCCCCGGCTCAGAGGGGCGAGTTGGTGAGCTGCTGAACTCAAAACTCAAAGGGGAAGCAATGCTCAGAAAACTTCGGAGTCCAAGTCAACCCCTCAGATCAGATATCTCTGCTTCAGCTCCGAGAACCATCCCGCTCCGACATGGTCGGAGTTGAGCTAGTCAGGGAGATGGTCAGAGTTGAAATAACAGGTACTGCCGGGTCAGACATCTTGAAACTTGGGACCTTCATATCAGAAAACTTGGAAGCAGTTGGTCAGGCCGGAGAAGAAGCATCTAGGACAAAAGCAGAATGGCAACTCATTGATCTAGTGGAGGCACAGCCGGCAAAATCTCCATCTGGATTAGTGACCGAAGAAATTTCATCATTCTACCAATTTCAGCTGCAAAAAAACTACAGAAAGACCTGATGAATGAGCAAGTAAGGAAGCCTGAAAATCCTTTTGGGAGATTGGAGAAAGGGCAACTTGAGCCTTGGTGAGATCGGTTCCTGTCAGAACTGTGGAATACGGGGAGTGGTCTTCGAACAAGCAGTACCCAAAGACTTAGGATCCAAAGGTCTGGGAACCTTTTTAAGAGTTTCAGTGGTTAGAGGAGATGTCTTGTCCTGGGAACGCTTTCTGTGTTCTCGGGACTCTAATTTTCTTGGCTTGGATCTGACCCCTGAGGAAGAAGTGCCTAAGTAGGAAGCAGACAAAGATGGTAAAACCCTTCAAAATGAGTTTATTTCTTCTATTACTAGGGGCACGCTGGTTATACCCAGCACAAATCGAACAGGGTAATTCCTGGTGCACTGGGCCAAGACAGTAAATGCATTCCTTGTGGGCATCAGAATGAGGAATCTTGTGCCCACAGAAAGTGCATTTCTTTTAACCCAGCTGGTCTGTCAGACATTATGGCTATTTTAAACAAACTACATATAGTTTTTTTAGAAAAGAAAAAGGAATAAAATACCAACTATGGTAATAAAAAGTACTCACATACAGAAAGATTAAGAACTAATAAAAGCTTTTTTTTTTTTTTTTTTATTAGTTGGAGAGTAAGGAAGAGAGTAAAGGAAGAGAAAATTTTCTAATAGAAAGAAACTATGAAAAAGAAGCTAACACTCACCTCATAAGGAGCTCGGGAGAATCGCAATCGTAGTCCATCTTCGATAAGTGACAAATGAGACTGGAGTTATTCTGGGGGAATGACACATAATGGGTAAAGTACAGTTTTGTACCTACCATAAATGTAGATGTTAGAGTGTTCACACTGCTGCAGTCATCACACTTGGGTTATCCTGCCATCAGGCGGTCCCCGCAGTCGGCCAGAGTTCCAAAGTCTTGGTCCGGCGTCGGTTGCTGTCGCTTCTTCCCTGACGTCAGTGCGCCAGGGGTATACAAGAGGCATCCAACACCATTTTCTTCAATTTTTCTTGCCCCACATGTCAGGTGCCCCCTAGTAGGAGGGCAATACATATTGCCAATGAAACATGTACAGAAAATACAAAGAATACCTTCAGTTACAAGCAAATACACCACAAAGGTTGTATCAGATAGAAAGGTTCAGCTAGTTCAGAGGGGATGGAGGGAGGGTAACCTGGAATGCAGCAGTGTGAACACTCGAACATCTACATTTATGGTAGGTACAAAACTGTATCATATTCATCGTGTTACACTGCTGCAGTCATCACACTTGGGTTGAATCCCAAAGCTAAGGATGGGTGGTGGAGTTAAACAGGGTTTGGAGAAGCTAGTAGGCCCTGCAGAACTGCACTGGCAAAGCCAGCTCTAGTCTTAGAGTATAGAGGTAAGTGATGGTGCTTGGTGAAGGTGTGCACTGAACACCAAGTTGCAGCTTCCAAAATATCCTTGGTTGGTACCCCGCTGAGAAAGGCTGTTGATGTAGCTGTAGCCCTGGTGGAGTGGGACGTAATGCTAGTAGGTACTGGCTTCTCATGATGTGTGTAACAGAAATGTATACGATGTCCTATCCATTTTGAAATGGTCTGTTTTGAGATCGCTTTTCCTTGTGATCCTGAAGCATAGGATATACAAAGAGCTGGTCAGATTTTCTGAAAGCCTTACTTTTATCCAAGTAGTAACGTAATTGCCTGTGAATGTCCAAAGAGTGCAAGAGTCTTTCTCCTTTGTTCTGGGGGCTTGGAAAAAAAGGTGGGTAAATGAATGGTTTCGTTTAGGGCCACACTGGATACCACCTTTGGCATAAAGGAAGGGTTAGCCCGTAGAGCGACTCTGTCTTCATGAAAAATGAGGAAAGGCTCCACTGCCATTAGGGCTTGTAGTTATGAGACTCTTCTAGCCGAAGTCATTGCCAGTAGCAGGGCAGTTTTCCATGAAAGTAACTTTAAATCAGTTAAAGTAGCTGGTTCAAAAGGCGGTAGTGTAAGCTTTTCCAGAACAAAGTTGAGATCCCAAGTTGGTGTTGGTGCTCTCCTGGGCGGTCTTATGTTCTTAGCCCCTCTGAGGTACTGTCTTAGGAGTGGATGTGAAAATAAAGGAGGATCCGTGTTGTAGTGAGCTGAAATCGCCGAGGCGCGTATCTTAATAGATGAAAAAGAAAGTCCTTTGTGCAATATCTCAGTTAAATACTGTAGAATCTGAGGAATGTTTGGAGCAAGTGGATTTTGGCCTTTAGCCTGGTTCCAGGCGCAAAATCTTTTTCATTTGTCTGAATAGGTTTTCTTGGTGCTGGGCCTCCTGGCCTCCAGAATGACATCCATAACAGCTTTAGATAGACGTGTTGGCTGGTTGTTTAGGTAATTTGCCATGCAGCCAGATTTAAAGTCTTGAGCTGGCTGTGTAGAATCTGATTGTTTTGCTGAGTGAGCAGGTGAGGAATTTGTGGTAAAATCCATGGTGGGCCATGTTCCTTAGTATTGGATACCAGTGCTGGCGTGGCCAGTCTGGAGCAATGAGCATCATTTGTGGTCTCTCTAATCTGACTTTCAGCAGCACCTTTGCTAGTAGAGGCAGTGGAGGAAAAGCATACACTGTTAATGTTTTCCAACTGAATGAGAGGGCGTCCACTTTCCAAGCTAGTGGGTCGAATGTCCTTGTGCAAAATTTTCGAAGTTGATAGTTTTGGGGGTTGGCAAACAGATGTCTGGGTGTCCCCATTTTTGAGTTATCATTGCAAATACTTGTGGATTCAGTTTCCACTCATGGGGATCCATGATGTTTCTGCTTAGGTCGTCTGCCAATGTGTTTTTCTTTCCTGGCAGGAATTGTGCTTGTAGTTGAACTTGTTAAGTCAGTGCTGTGTTCCACAAGGTCATTGCTTGCCTGCATAGGGGTAGGAGTGTATGCCCCCTTGCTTGGTTATGTACCACATTACTGTGGTGTTATCCGTTTTTATTAGGAGTTGTCCTGGATGTAAGAGGTCCTTGAAAGCAGTTAGGGCATTCTGTATAGCTAAGCATTTCTTTTTGATTGATATGCAGATGCCTTTGATCTGTATCCCATTTGCCCTGAATGCACTGTCCTGCCATGTGTGCTCCCCAGGCAGAGTCCGATGCATCTGTTATTATAGTTTGCCTGGCTGCGGGCAAGGTAAAAGGCTGACCCTTGTTGAGGTGACATGCCTATGCCCACCATAGAAACTCCTGCTGAAGGCAGGGAATGAGTGGTATCACTGTTTCCAAGCTGTGGCTGTGCTGTGTCCATACGCTCTTGAGGTACCATTGTAATTTCCTCATATGCAGTTTTACAAATGGTATTAGGAGTATGTAAGATGCCATGAATCCCAAGGCCTGCAAAATTTTTCTTGCAGGGAGTTGGGTCTTTGTTGCCATCATTTTGAAGTACTGAGTCAGCTGTTGTTGCTTGTCTGGCGTTAGGTAAACCATCTGGGCCGTTGTATTCAAGTTGGCACCCAGGAATGTTATGTTCTGTGAGGGCACTAGTTTTGATTTCTTTTCATTTACTGTGTACCCTAGGCAACTTAAAAGGTGTTTGACAAACGCCAGATGCTTTAAAAGATTGTCCTTGCTTTCTGCTTGAATAAGGCAGTCGTCCAGGTATGGGTATATCTGAATTCCTCTTTGTCTGCGGTATGCAATTACTGGTGTCAGGCATTTTGTGAAGACCCTGGGCGCAGTAGGTAAGCCAAAGGGCAGTGCAGAGAATTGATAATGAGTTGAACCTGCAATGAAACGGAGGTATCTTCTGCAATTTTGTCTGACAGGGACATGCAGGTATGCCTCCTTGAGATCCAACGTTGCTAGCCAAGCCTTCTTGCCCAGCATGGGAAGAAGCTGCTGTAGTGTTAACATCTTGAATTTGGGTACTTGGAGATAGGTGTTTAGAATTGAAAGGTCCAGAATGGGTCTCCAGGCTTTGCCCTTTCTGGGGACTAGAAAGAGTCTTGAGTAAAATCCTTGTCCTTGCTCCTGTGCAGGTACCTGTTGAATGGCTCTCATGATCATGAGAGGTGTAATTTGTTTTTGTGCCTCTACCCATTGATTTGGTGGCAGGTTTGGCATTCCTTTTATCCTTGGCAAGGTGTGAAAGTGGAATTTGTATCCTTGTGAAACGATGTTTAGGACCCATTTGTCTTTTGTGATGATGTGCCAGTTGTCTGCAAAAAGAGCTAATTTTCCTCCCAAGGGAGCTGCCAAGAGAGATTTGCTTGACAGTCTAAGGATTAAGTCATTGTGTTTGTCTTCTGTTAGTTTGGGGCCTGTCTTCCCCTCCTTTCTGGGTAGCGGCACCCCATTGGCGAGGTTTGTAAGGGCCTTGTGACGGACCTCTGCCCCTTGGGCGTCTGTATTTGCCCCTCTGTGGTCTGTCAGAAGCTGGAAAGGACCAGTTTTTCGTTGGCCAATTTCTGCTGAAGCGAGGGGGTTGAACCTGTAAAACGTCCTTAACCGTCTGCATAGATTTTGCCTTATCCTCCATTTTCTTTAAAACCTCTTCTGCTTTTACACCAAATAAAACATCCTGCTGTAATGGTGCATCCAATAACTTTGCTTTAACATGATCAGGTAGGGTTTGTTCTTTTAACCAAGCATGCCTACACGAATGACAGACCCAGTCACTGCTGCTCTACAGGAAGCTTCCAATGAATCAAATCCACATTGTAAAGTATGTTTGCCCACCTGTTCAGCTGCATGTAAGAAATCCTGCATTTCCTTAAAATCAGGCTGCTCTGAATGTGTGCTCATTTTTTGTTTTAATTGAGACATTAGGAATTACTGATATTTCAGCATTGAAACTGGCAATGAAAGGCTCTCACAGCTAGAGTAGCTGAGGTGTATACCTTCTTTCCCCATCTATCTAGTGCTCTGGAATCCCTTTCAGGGGGTACAGGATTTTTAGCAATAGTGGCCTTAACCCCTTTGGGACCCTGGGAAATTGTTTCTGGGTCAGCAACAGGGCTTTTATATAGGAATTTGTGTGAGTCAGGGACTCTGTAGTATCTGTCTGGTTTGGCTGGAGCAGGAGGTAGAGAGTCTGGGTTAAGACAAGATTCTAAGTAAACATCATCCACAATGTCTAAGACAGGAGGGATAGCAAGTGGCCTGTGCTGGGGAAGTAAAAGGAACTCTCGGAGCCTTTTCTTAGAATCAGAGTAATCCTGGCCTTCCCAGTGAAAATGTTCCCTCATGGTATGTAAAGTTTCCCCAAAGGAGTAGTCTTCTGGAGGAAATGCTGAAGGAATAGACTCTTCAGCATCAGAATCTTCACAAGGGGGAAAAGAGTATTCCGGTTCCTCTGAGGTATCTGAGGAAATGGAAACCTGGTCAGAGGAAGCATAATCCTCCTCTTGTCTTGGCCTTTTATCAGGAGGGGGATGGGAACCCCTGATTAGGGTAATTAAATCTTCAGCCATCTTATGCATCTGTTTCTTAGGCATGGGGCCTTGCACTGGAGACTGATGTACAGTCTTTTTTGTTTTTAATGAAGTTTTTAGCTTAGCGTAAGATTTAATGGTGAGTGTAGTCGGTCTGAAGACACCTTCTGTAACCGAAGGTGTTTCTACTGCACCGGAATCTCCTTCTGCTCTGGAGTCGGAAGGGTCTAATGAAGAAGGCTGCGGCGGCCTAGTACTCTCCGCTTGTGAATCAGAAGCCGTCTATCAGCAGTCGTCAGGGGCTGCGTAGGCGCCTCACTGAAGACCGGAGAACCGACAACAGGCCCAGCAGAGGTCTCGGAGTCTGGTTTGGGTCTAGGCTGCCTGTCCTTATCCTTGCGTTTTTTATGCATGCCGGTCGTCGGTTGCTCCAACGGCATGGTATAATTAAATTTCCTACCAAAGCAATGTCAGGCAAAATCAAACAGACATTTGATAGTTCGTTTATTAAACCAAGCACAAAATCGACAACCAGTGACGTCGTGGTCAGGGCCTAGGCAGGGAATACAATAAGAATGAAAGTCCTTATGAGGTATTTGCTTCCCACAAGAAATGCAATTGTTAACTTTTTCTGACATCGGACTGAGGCAAGAAAAGGTTCCCCAACGAGGTACTTAGCTTTATTGAAGACTTAGGAGTCGGCCGATCGGCACTTGCCAACTGCTTCTGCTTCGAGCACCGCGCGGCAAGAAAGACTGAAGAAAATGGCGTTGGATGCCTCATATACCCCTGGCGCACTGACGTCAGGGAAGAAGCGACAGCAACCGACGCCGGACCAAGATTTTGGAACTCTGGCCGACTGCGGGACCGCCTGACTGCAGGATAACCCAAGAGTGATGACTGCAGCAGTGTAACACGATGAACATCGGTGCAGCTCAAGAATTGGATCTTTGACCTATGAAAGAGGCGGAGTCGGAGCAGAGGATTGCATCCGAACCCAGTTTGAGGAACGAATGAAAATGACATCAGATCAAAGGGTTGACCTAGATGCATGTCATATGACTGAATCCACCAATGGATGTGGTGTTTGCAAATCAGTTTAAGTTTGACTGGAAAATACAAGGGTTGTTGAATAGACCACTGAACAGCTTCAGTCCACTGAAGAACACACATGTATTAACGTGCTAAAGGAAGTAGTTCTATTGTTGTTGCCATAGACCTCAGAACTTGAAGAGTGAATATGGCTGGAAGTGCCGGACAGGAAAGAATCTAATGAACCTGAGAACTGAGTGCATCTATGCGATGAGTGGGTAAGGATATAATTTGCTTTGTTTTCAGATGTGTGACAAACTCAAAGCTCTGTACTGGTGTCAGATTTGGCCTGGCGTAATTGTTATTCCCAGTGAATGACAAATCCAGAGCAAAGAGTTCCTGGATTGTTGAAGAAAGTGCACAGAGGGGGCAATGAGGATCCAGTCATCTAGATACAGAACACTCGGAATCCTTTTAGTCTCACGTGAGGTGCCACCACTGCCAAACATTTGGAGAACACCCTGAGGGGCCTGTCATGAGTCCAAACGGCAGGCCTCTGAAATGGTAATGAATGGCTTCCAGCCAAAAGCATAAATATCTTGATGAGGACCTGTTTATTTTTATATGATATTATGCGTCCTGAAGATCTACAGGGCATATCCAATTGTCCTTGCGAAGAAATTGGAGAATGGACTAAACTGTGACCATTGGGAACTTTGACTTTTTCATGTACTGATTCAGTCTGCTCAGATCCAAAACTTTTGTCATGTTCCGTCTTTCTGAGCACTAAAAAGAAGCATGAATAAGTTCTGAATCCTATATGTTTTGGTGGCACCTTCTGGGTGACTCTCTTGTCCATCAGCTTTTGTATTTCTTGGGCTGCTACCTTCCTCTGAATGCGTGGAACATTGGGAAGCTTCTTTTTTCTTGTACATCGGGGGTTGGGAAAATGGTATGAAATAACTTCTGGGCTTCATTTTTAGCACCAGATATCTTTTTTTATAGTAGCCCACGCACCTGGGTGCAAGGACAATCATCCCCCGACTGCCTCCAGAGGGTTGATAGGGTCTATCTGGAAAAGAATTACAGAAATCCTAATTTTGCAGGCCTCCTATGCCTCTAGGGTGACATATACTGTTAGAACTACCTCCTCTGTTTCTTAAGGAGTTGTCTCCATGTGGATCCTGAAAAGGTCCAGGAGATTGGAGAAACCACATTTTTTACCACCTCTCTGATTTAGAGAATGTTTGCTGAAGGACAGAAAACGCGACTCCCATGACAGACAAGGTCTTTCCTTCTTGTTTGCTGCAGGTAAGCTTTTCTTTTCCAGATGGAACAAAGCTATTCCATCAAAGAAAACACTGATGAAAGACATCTTGAAAGGCGCCACAAAGTCTCATAGTCGCATCCAGATAAGTCTCTTTACAGCAATGCCTGAACCAGCTGCCTGTAAGATGCCTTCAGCTATGTGAGAGATCATGAACATATTAGAAATTGATAAAAGAGTGGCCAACTGAAATTATCTTTTGAAATCCTCTGCAGACAGACTCAGAATTTGACAGTTCTTTGGTCAGATCACTCTGCAGCCTTGTAAAATGTGCCAAATACTTAAGGGACCTCAGTGTAAATACCGCCGAGGCAAAGACTCTCCTTCCGTATCTGTCCAGCACTTGAGACTCAGTTGGCAGGGAACAGATGAGCTCTAACCCAAGAGGTAGATGGGACAGGACCAAAAGCTTCCAAAAATACTGATTCCTCTGGAAAAGGATTATTGGAAGACCAACACCTTTTCCATCCAAGAATCTCCAATATGTCTCCAAAGGAGACATCAGGGTGAGATATGGGGGACTCTTCCTCAAAATCAGTGTTTTCAGTGAGAGATTCCAACAGGGAATCTGTATGTCTCCTCTTGCACATACTCTTCTAATGGACATCCTCTGGTGGATATTAAGGGGAGGTGTAAGAAGAGAGAGGGAGTTCCTCTATAGGAACTAGCTGGAACTGGTTGCCCCTTGTGGAATAAGCCTGCTGGACTCACAGCACAAAACCGAAGATGGACTAGAATGTGGATCTGAGGAATTAAAGACCAGATCTCTAGAAAGATCAAAGGCAGACTGACCCGGAGAAGTTGTGGACACCCACACCAGAGCAGAGACTTCCAATACAAATAGATCATGACTCTGACCAGACCTGTGCCTGGAGGAGGGAACCAGACCAGAGCTCTTCAGTGCCAAGGCTCCAAGGGTAAAACATATCAGTAGATCCTGGCCATATGTATCCAACGCTTTGACTACTGGACCTATTCTGATCAAAAGGAATAGGAGAAGAAAGTACAGTTTTGTACCTACCATAAATGTAGATGTCCGATAGATATGCAACTGCAGTCATAACATATGGGTTTGTCCTGCCTCAGGCAGCCCTGGGTCGGCCGGATTCCAAAGTCTGGGTCCGGCGTCGGCTGGTGTCGCCTCCTCTCCGACGTCAGAACGGCTGGTGTATAAATGCATCGGCCGACGCCATCTTCTTCAGTGTTTCTTGCCCCAGGTGCCCTCCTAGGAAGGCTAAATTTGGTGAATGGATAAACAATTCCAGACATGCACAACAGTAATAAACAGATACACCATAGGAGATACCCCCAGCTAATAGGAATAGGGGGAGTGGACCCATAAAGAAGGTTGCAGAGGGGAAGGAGGGTAGGAAAATCCGACTGCAGTTGCATATCTATTGGACATCTACATTTATGGTAGGTACAAAACTGTACTATGTCCTTCAAGAATGCAACTGCAGTCATAACATATGGGTTGAATACCATAGCCAAGCTGGGGGTGGATGGAACTAAGAAAGTGATGGTGTAGCTAAAATGCCCTGCAGGACTGCCGAAGCAAAGCCTGCTTGGGATCTGGAGTATAAAGGCAGGCTGTAGTGCTTGGTAAATGTATGCACGGAGCTCCATGTAGCAGCCTCTAGAATGTCCTTTGTAGCCAACTCCTCTTAGGAAACCTGTGGATGTGGCTATAGCTCTGGTGGAGTGTGGCCTAATATTGGCTGGCACACTTTTTCCATGAAAAGAATAGCAGAATCTGATGCAGTGTCCAATCCATTTGGAAATTGTTTGTTTGGAGATTGCTTTTCCTTGTACTCCAGCAGCATAGGCTACAAGCAGTTGGTCAGACTTTCTGGTGGCCTTAGTTCTGTCCAAGTAGTAGAGTAGTTGCCTGTGTATGTCCAAAGTATGCAGAAGTGCTTCCCCCCTGTTTTGAGGGTTGGGGAAGAAAGTAGGCAAGTGAATGGCTTGATTTAGAGACACCCTGGAAATTACTTTCGGCATGAATGAAGGATTGGTTCTTAGAGAGACTCTGTCCTGATGAAAAATGAGAAAAGGAGGTACTGCCATGAGTGCCTGTATCTCCAAGACTCTTCTTGCTGATGTGATTGCCAATAGGAAAACCGTTTTCCATGAGAGAAATTGCATTTCTGAAGTTGCTGCTGGTTCAAAAGGAGGAAGAGTTAATTTTTCCAAAACGAAATTGAGGTCCCATGCAGGTACTGGCTGTTTTCTGGGAGGTTTGATATTCTTTATCCCCCTTAGGAACTGTCTTAGCAAAGGATGTGAAAACACTGGTGGATCACAATTGTATTTTGCTGAGATTGCTGAGGCGTGAATCTTTATAGAAGAATATGAGAGTCCAGTATGAAACATTTCTGCCAAGTATTCCAATATCTGAGGTATACTCAGTAATGTTGTATCCTGACCCCTGTTGGCATTCCAGATGCTGAATCTCTTCCACTTGGCAGAATAGGTTTTTCTGGTGGAAGGTCTGCGTGCTTCCAGTAAGATCTCTTGAACATTTTTGGAAAGAGAGGTAGCGGAAGGAGTCATGGTAACCTCCAGGCTGTCAGATGCAATGTTTTCAGGTTTTGATGGACAGTCCTGTAATTGTGTTGTGTTAGAAGCAGGGGCCATAGGGGCAGAGGCCACGGTTTGGTCCAAGTTATGCTCAACAGCAATGGGTACCAGTGTTGCCTTGGCCAGTCTGGAGCTATCAAAATGCCTGTTGGTTGTTCTGCTTTGATCTTCAGTATCACCTTGGTCAGCAGAGGTAGAGGAGGGAATGCATAAACTTTTAGTGAATTCCAGCTGAAGGAGAGAGCATCCATTTTCCAGGCTAGAGGATGGTGGGTCCTTGTGCAGAACTTTTCCAGGTGATGATTCATGTGAGAAGCAAAGAGGTCTACATCCGGTCTTCCCCATGTCTTTGTTATTTGTGAGAAAATGTGAGGATGCAGCATCCATTCGTGTGGATCCAAGAAATTTCTGCTCAGCTTGTCCGCCAGTACATTGTCCTTGCCTGGCACAAACTGGGATTGCAAATGTATATTCAGACTCAGGGATTTTTCCCAGAGAATCATTGTTAGTCTGCAGAGGGGATAAGAATGAGTGCCTCCCTGCTTGTTTATATACCACATGACAGTGGTGTTGTCTGTCCTTATTAGCAAATGTCCTTGTTGTAGTGATTTTACGAAAGTCTCGATTGCAGGTATCACTGCCAACATCTCTTTTTGGTTTATATGCAGATGTCTTTCCCTTGGTGTCCATAGACCTTGAATGCATCTGCCCTCCATGTGCGCCCCCCATCCATGATCTGAGGCGTCTGTTGTAATCATTTGACCTGCTTGAGGACTGTTGAAAGACATGCCTTTGTTTAACTGACTTGCTTGAGCCCACCACAAAAATTCTTTTTGCAGACATGGAATGAGTGGGATTACGTCCTCTAGGCTTTGGCTGTGTTTGGACCATAAGCTTTTTAAGTACCATTGCAGCTTTCTCATATGAAGTCTTGCCAAAGGTATCAGAAGAATGCAAGATGCCATGAACCCCAGGGCCTGCAGGATTTTCCTTGCAGTCAGCTGGGAGAGTTTTGCTAGGCCTTTGAAGTACTCTGGTAACTGCTGTTGCTTTTCCTCGTTGAGGTAGGCCATTTGAGTTTCTGTGTCCAGTTTGGCTCCTAGGAAAACAATCTGTTGGGATGGCAGTAGTCTTGATTTATGTATGTTGACTGTGTATCCCAAGGCCTGCAGTAGTTGAATGACATAGTCCAAGTTTGCTATTAAGGTTTGTTTGTTGTCTGCTTGTATGAGGCAGTCGTCCAGGTAGGGGTATATTTAAATCCCCTGGAGTCTGCAGTGTGCCACTACTGATGCCAGGCATTTCGTGAACACTCTGGGCGCAGTAGATAAGCCAAACGGCAATGCTGAGAATTGATAATGCTCTGTCCCTGCAAGAAATCTGAGGTATCTTCTGCAGCTTTGTCTGATTGGGACATGCAGGTATGCCTCCTTGAGGTCCAGAGTGACCAGCCAAGACCCCTTGCCCAGCATGGGAAGGAGTTGCTGCAACGCCAGCATTTTGAACTTTGGCACAATGAGAAAAGTATTTAGAGTAGACAAGTCCAGTATAGGCCTCCATTTGTTTTCTTTTCTTGGAACAAGGAAAGTACAGTTTTGTACCTACCATAAATGTAGATGTCCGATAGATATGCAACTGCAGTCATAACATATGGGTTGTCCTGCCTCAGGCAGCCCTCGGTCGGCCGGATTCCAAAGTCTGGGTCCGACGTCGGCTGATGTCGCATTTCTCTCCGTCAGAGCGGCTGGAGTATATAAGCATCAGCCGACGCCATCTTCTTCAGTGTTTCTTGCCCCAGATGCCAGGTGCCCTCCAATGAAGGCTGTAATCAAATTGGAAGATAAACATAAGTTTCCAGATAACATATGGGTTGAATACCATAGCTTAGCTGGGGGAGGTGGAATGCTCTAAGAAAAGGATGGTGTAGCTATCAATCCCTGCAGGACTGCCGAAGCAAAGCCTGCTCCGGATCTGGAATATAAAGGGAGGTTGTAGTGTTTGGAGAATGTATGCACGGAGCTCCATGTAGCAGCTTCTAGAATGTCTTTTGTAGGCACCCCTCTTAAGAATGCTGTAGAGGTGGCTGTAGCTCTGGTGGAGTGTGGTCTGACATTGGCTGGTACACTCTTTCCATGGAAGGAATAACAGAATCTGATGCAATGTCCAATCCATTTTGAAATAGTCTGTTTGGAAATTGCTTTTCCTTGTACTCCAGGGCGTAAGCTACAAAAGCTGATCAGACTTCCTACTGGTCTTGGTTCTGTCCAGGTAGTAGCGGTTGTCTGTGAATGTCCAAGGTATGCAACAGTCTTTCCCCTTTGTTCTCAGGATTGGGAAAGAAAGTAGGCAGGTGAATTGCTTGATTTAAAGAAACCCTAGATACCACTTTTGGCAGAAAGGTAGGGTTGGTTCAAGGAGACCCTGTCTCTGTGAAAGGTTATGAACGGTGGTATTGCCATTAGGGCCTGTAATTCAAACCCTTCTTGCTGAGGTAATTGCCAACAGGAAAGCTGTCTTCCATGAGAGAAATTGTAAGTCCACAGAAGCTGCTGGCTCAAAGGGAGGTAGAGTCAGTTTTTCTAGGACAAAGTTGAGGTCCCAAGCTGGTACTGGAGCCTTTCTTGGTGGCTTTATATTCTTGATTCCCCTAAGGAAATGCCTTAACAAAGGATGTGAAAACACAGGTGGATCAGTGTTGTATCTAGCTGAAATAGCTGAAGCATGTATTTTTATGGAAGAATATGAGAGTCCATTTTGTAGCATATCTGCCAAATATTCCAGAATGAGCGGGATGTTCAATAATGATGCATCATGACCCTTGCTGGTATTCCAAATGCTGAATCTCTTCCATTTTGCTGAGTAAACCTTTCTGGTGGATGGTCTTCCGTCTTCTGTTAGTATCTGCTGAACTTCCTTGGAGAGGGATAGATTGAGATTATTCATGGGATCTCTCAAGCTGTTAGCTGCAGCGTCTGAATGTTGGGATGTACTGTCTTGAAGTTGTGTTGAGTCAAAAGTTGGGGCCATTGGGGTGTTGTGACATATGCTCCGTAGTAGTGGGTACCAGTGTTGTCTTGGCCAGTCTGGAGCTATTAGGATCCCCTTGGGCTTCTCTGCTTTGATCTTTAGTAATACTGTGGTCATCAGTGGCAGAGGTGGGAATGCACAGATTTTTAGGAAGTTCCAGTTGAATGAGAGAGCATCTATTTTCCATGCTTGTGGATATGTCCTTGAACAGAACTTTTGTAGATGATGATTGAGGTGGGAGGCAAATAGGTCTACTTCTGGCCTGCCCCATGTCGAGGTGAGTCGTATGAAGATTTCTGGATGTAACCTCCACTCGTGGGGGTCTAGGAAATTCCTGCTTAGGCTGTCCGCCAGCACATTGTCTTTGCCTGGAACAAACTGGGATTGCAACTGTATGTTTAGGCTCAGTGATTTTTCCCAAAGATTCATTGTCAGTCTGCAAAGGGGGTAAGAATGGGTGCCCCCCTGCTTGTTTATGTACCACATCACAGTGGTGTTGTCTGTCCGTATTAGCAGGTGGCCTTGCTGAAGTTGTTGTCGAAAGGCCTCGATGGCATGCATTACTGCCAGCATTTCTTTTTGGTTGATATGCAGATGTGTTTCCTTTGGAGACCATTGCCCTTGAATACATCTGCCCTCCATGTGCGCCCCCCATCCAAGGTCTGAGGCATCTGTGGTCATGGTCTGTGTTATCTGAGGTTTTTTGAACGACATACCTGTGTTTGCCTGGCTTACCGAGGCCCACCATAGAAATTCCTTTTGTAGGCATGGAAGGAGCGGTATGGTTTGTCTCTAGGTTGTTGCTGTGTTGAGACCATAAGCTTTTTAGGTACCATTGAAGCTTTCTCATGTGTAGTCTTGCTAATGGAACCAGGAGAATGCAGGATGCCATGTAACCCAGGGCCTGTAGGAATCTCCTTGCAGTCATCTGGGTGAGCTTTGCCAAACCTTTGAAATAATGAGTTAACTTCTTTTGCAAGTCTTCTGTCAGGTAAGCCATTTGAGAGCCTGTGTCTAGTTTGGCTCCTAAGAAGGTTATTTGCTGGGATGGCTGAAGTCTTGACTTTTGGAAGTTGACTGTGTATCCCAGAGCCTGTAGCAATTGTATGACATAATTCAAGTTTTTTGTCAAAATCAGTTTGTCTGCTTGTATGAGGCAGTCGTCCAGGTACGGGTATATTTGGATCCCCTGGAGCCTGCAATGAGCAATTACTGAAGCCAGACATTTCGTGAATACTCTGGGCGCAGTAGATAAGCCAAATGGCAATGCTGAGAATTGATAATGCTCTGGCCCTGCAAGAAATCTGAGGTATCTTCTGCAGCTGTGTCTGATAGGGACATGCAGGTATGCCTCCTTGAGGTCCAGAGTAATCAGCCAAGACCGCTTGCCCAGCATGGGAAGGAGTTGCTGTAGAGTCAGCATTTTGAACTTTGGTACTATGAGAAAAGTGTTTAATGCGGACAAATCCAGTATTGGTCTCCATTGAGCTTCTTTTCTTGGAACAAGGAACAGTCTTGAATAAAACCCCTGGCCTTGTTCTTGTTGTGGAACCTTTTCTATTGCTTTGATCTGAGCAAGCAGAGAAATTTGCTTGATAGCCTCTGCCCTCTGGTTTTGTAGTAGGTTTGGCATGCCTTGTTTTCTTGGCAAGGTATGAAAGTGGAACCTGTAACCTTGGTCTATAATGTCCAACGTCCATTTGTCCTTTGTCAATCTGTGCCAATTGTCTGAAAACAGAGATAATTTTCCACCCAAAGGAGCTTCTGTTTGCTCCTTGGTCAGCGGAAGTAGAGGAAAGTCATTGAGATTGTCCCTGTGGGGCAGGAGAGACCCCTGTGTCACTTCTTTGGTTTGCTGGTTGCCATTGTCGTCCCCTGTAGGAACCTCTGTATTGTCCTCTTCCTCGGCCACGCCTGTTTTTGCCCCTTTGAAATCTTTCAGGATTAGGAAAGGACCAGTTTTTAGAAGGCCAATTCCTGCTGAATCTGGGTGGCTGAACCTGGAGGAAATCTTTGACTGTCTGAACTGACTTGGCTTTTTCCTCAATGGACTTTAACACATCTTTAGCATTAGCACCAAAAAGCTTCTGCTTTTCCAAGGGTGCATCAAGAAGTTTTGCCTTAACGTGATCTGGTAGAGGTTGTTCTTTTAACCATGCATGTCTACGAATGACCGCCCCCTGTCATAGCTGCCCTACATGAAGTTTCCAATGCATCATATCCACACTGAAGAAAGTGATTGCTAACTTGCTGAGAATTATGTACAGCCTCCTGCAAAGACTTCCTATCTAAAGGTTCAGGAGAGGCCAATGTTTTCTGTAAATCATCTAACAGGTAATCCTGATATTGAAACATATGAAAGAGACAATTGAGTGCTCTCATAGATAAAGTAGTGGAGGTGTAAACCTTCTTCCCCCATCTCTCTAATGACCTAGCTTCCCTGTTGGAAGGCAAAGGATTTTTGGAGGTGGTAGCTGAAACCCCTTTCGGTCCCTGTGAAATTGTTTCTAAATCAACAGCATGGGCCCTAAAGAAATGAGAATGTGTTTCTGGGACCCTATAGTATCTGTCATGCTTGGCAGGAGCAGGAGGAAGAGTATCAGGGGTAACACTGGAGTCAGAGTATAGATCATCCAAAACATCAAGCACAGGAGGTATAGCTAAGGGCCTGTGTTGGGGCCTTTTAAGGAAGGTTCGAAGGCGCTTTCTGGAATCAGAATATTCCTGGCCTTGCCACTTAAAATGCTCCCTCATGGAATGCAGAACTTCCCCAAAAGAAATATCCTCAGGAGGGGAGGCCGAGGGGATGGAGTCCTCTGCATCTCAGTCCTCATAGGTCTGGAAGGGCTCTTCCTGGCTATCAGAGTGAACAGAGTCCTCAGAATCTTCATCTGAAGGGAGAGGGTCAGAGGGTTCAACCCTGGGCCTCTTATCAGGAGGAGGCTGGGATCCTCTCTCAGGATGGGCCTGGGAACCTCTGATCATGGAAATTAAATCTGCGGCCATAGTCATGATTTGTGTTTCAGGAGTAGGCTGAGGTAAGGCTTTAGCAGTAAGGTGCTTGGTCTTGCTGGCTGCCTTAGCACGTGTGTAGGCCTTGATAGACATGGACATGGGAGGCTTAGCATAGACATGGACATGGGAGGCCTAGCAGCTCCACGTGCAGGAGTGACCTTATCTACAGCAATGGTCTCGGGCATTTCCTCGGTTTCAGTATCCGGAGGAAAATCAATAACTGGCGTCGGTGTGGTCTCCGGTATCGGAGGTATCGGTAATGCGGTGTCTTCGGTTCGGAGCGATGAAATAACTGCCTCAGAGGGAACCGGGGCACTCGCGGTTGGTTTTGGCGTGGTGTCGGTGGAAGACGCGGGCCGAGGATGTCGGTCCCGGTCTTTTCGTTTCTTAGGAGTCTGCGATGTCGGTAGTTCCGACGGCATTGTATAATCGAATTTTTCGCCGAAAAAGTCTTCAGCGAACTCCACCTGGTGCCTGAGAGTGCACTTATTGAAGCGAGCACAGGCGGCACAGGCCGAGACGTCGTGGTCTGGGCCAAGGCAAGGAAGGCAGTAAGAGTGGAAATCCTTATGAGGTATTTGTTTACCACAAGACAAACAATTATTTACTTTTTCAGTAATTTCTGACATCGGCTGAGGCAAGAAAAGGTCCCCAACGGGGTACTTAGCTTTTTTGATGACTTCGCATACAGGAGCTGACCGACCGGCACTTGCGAACTGCTTCTGCTTCGGGTACCGCGCGGCAAGAAAGACTGAAGAAGATGGCGTCGGCTGATGCTTATATACTCCAGCCGCTCTGACGTCGAGAAATGCAACATCAGCCGACGTCGGACCCAGACTTTGGAATCCGGCCGACCGAGGGCTGCCTGAGGCAGGACAACCCATATGTTATGACTGCAGTTGCATTCTTGAAGGACATCTGGTCAGGAATGCTGTCCGAGTTGAGGAAGTGATTCTCTTCAGACACGACTCCGGATCTCTCAGAACTGTCAGATCCTGGGGCTCTGAAACCAAAGGACGGATCACAGAAGGAGACAGTGCTATGTGAGAAGTGGCCTGAAGACTCGTGGATCTAATAGGGAACAGGCCAAAAATGACCCCCATCTGGATTTGAGCTCTTGAGGAATTTTTGCATCATGCTATCTACATCCACTTTAAAAAGACTACTGGAAGACAAAGGATGTGGTAAACAGCAGCCTATAGTGCTTTTTGGAAGTCTGCATAAAGGGGAATACAGCCTAGGGGAGACCAGATACAAAATGAACTCTGGGGAGCAAGCTCCTGGAGTATGACATACTAGGTTTCGGATCCAAGGACTTGGGATCTGAAACCTCAGCTGTGGGGCTTGCTGAAATAATGATCTGCCATGAAGCTTTATGATCCAAAGTACGTACCTTCGAGCTAAAAGATGCTGGATCCGACTTTTGGAGGTGGTTCTGAGTAAGTCACGGAAGACTTCGAAGGGGAGTGCTTTCTATGCTCCAAAGGAGTTTTAGAAGTTTTATTGGGGGGGGGGGGGTTGAGCCCTTGAAGAAGCAGCAGATGAAGGAGGAAGCAGACCCTTCAAAAAGGACAGTTGTGGACACTTGCCATAAATGTAGATGTTCAAGAGTATTCACTGTTGCAGTCATTACATTTGGGTTATCTGCCTGCAGGTAACCCTCAGCCGGCCTGAATATCAAAGTCTTGGGTCCTGCGTCGGATGCTGTCTCTTTCTATGATGTCAGGCAGTCAGGGGTATAAAGCATGCAGCCGATGCCATTACATCAGTTTTTCTTGCCCCAGATGTCAGGTGCCCCCATAATGGGAAGCAATTATATATATATATATATATATATATATATATATATATATATATACACACACACACATACATAAAGGTTACACCTCCAACAAAAAGCAAATACACCAGAAAGCTGAAATACAGTAAACAAGAAGAAAGGTATAGCCAAGAGAAGTCAGGGGGCTGCAGGGAGGGTAACCAGGACTCCAACAGTGAATACACCCAAACATCTACATTTATGCTAAGTGTACACAACTGCACTATGTTCTTCATGTTTCGCTTTTGCAGTCATTACATTTGGGTAGATTCCCAAAGCTAAGGCAGGGAGGAGGAAGTTAGAGAGCATTAGGACCATCTATTAAACCCTGCAAAACTGCAATGTCAAAACCAGCTCTGGATTTAGAAAACATAGGCAAGGGGTAATGCTTAGTGAACGTATGTACAGAGCTCCAGGTAACAGCTTCTAGGATGTACGTGGTAGTGACACCTCTGAGAATGGCTGTAGAGGTAGATGCAGCCCTGGTGGAATGTGATCTTATCCCCTGAGGGATAGGTTTTCCCTGTTGCTTATAGCAGAAAAGAATGCAATGGCCTACCACTTAGAAATGGTTGGCTTTGATATGGCTGTCCCCTCTGCCCCTGCAGCAAAGGCACCTAGCAGCTGTTCAGTTTTTCTGAGAGGCTTAGTCCTGTCCAAATAAAATCTTAGTTGTCTGTGCACGTCCAAAGAGTGTGGTATTCGTTCTCTTTTGTTTTGTGGATTGGGAAAAAAGGTAGACAAATGAATGGAGTTATGGGCTCCACTGCCATGAGGGCCTGAAGTTCAGACACTCTTCTTGCTGAAGTGATGGCTAGAAGGAGTGGGGAATCTCTTGAGTGGTCTTAAATTTTTTGCCCCTCTGAGGATTTGTTTCAGCAGGGGGTGTGAGAAGAGGGGTGACTCAGTATTATAATGTGCTGAAATGGCTGAGGCATGAATTTTAATTGATGAGAAGGAAAGGCTCTTGTGAAGCATTTCTGTTAAGTATTTAAGAATATGCGGTAAGCTGGGCACTGTTGCACCCATCCATTGAGTCTTGCTCCAGGAACAGTATCTTTTCCACTTTTCAGCATAGGATTTTCTAGTACTAGGCCTCCTGGCCTCCAGAATGACATCTAGCACCTGCTTACTGAGTGATGCTGCTGGAGAGCTCAGGGAATTAGCCAGGCTGCAAGTTTCAGGGTTTGAAGCTGGGGGCGCAGAATCTGGCAGGACGGCCACTCGTATCCTCTCTGCAGACTAGCCATGGCTCTGTGGAACACAGCCTTGCGCTACCAAGTGCGCCTACGAGCTCAAGACAAATCAAGGACAATATTGATTGCACCAGACTGGCCACACCAACACTGGTACCCCTTCTTGCACAGTATGCCACTGCTGGATCCATGGCATCTGCCTCAGACACCTTCCCTTGTTTTGTCTTGTCTGATCTTTAGCAGAACTTTCGGGAGGAAAGGCAGAGGGAGAAAAACAAACAGAGGCTTTCCCAGGTGAAGGACAGGGCATCCACTTTCCAAGCTCGGCTGTGGGGAGTCCTTGTGCAGAATTTGTCCAACTGGTAGTTCTGAGGGGAGGCAAACAGGGCTATCTCTGGGTTCCCCTATTTGTTTCTCAAAATGTTGAATATCTTTGGTTCCAGTTTTCACTTGTGTGGGTCCATGAGATTTCTGCTTAGGTCGTCTGCCAGTGAATTTAGCTTGCCTGGCAGGAATTGAGCTTGTAAGTGCACTTGGTAGCACAAGGCTGTGCTCCACAGTGCCAAGGCTAGTCTGCAGAGAGGATATGCATGGGTTCCCCCCTGCTTGTTTATGTACCACATGACAGTAGTGTTGTCTTTTACCCTGGGCGTAGTAGATAAACCAAAGGGAAGTGCAAAGAACTGATAGTGCATGTAGCCTGCTCTGAAGCATAGGTATTTCCTGCAAGATTCCCTTACTGGAATGTGCAGGTAAGCTTCCTTTAAAGTCTAAGGTTGCCAACCAGGCATCTTTGCCTAGCATAGGAAGCAGCTGATGAAGTCTTAGCATTTTGAATTTTGGGAATACCAAAAAGGTGTTTAGAGAGGTCCAAGATAGGATGCCAGGAGCTGTCTTTTCTGGGTACCAGGAATAGTCTTGAGTAAAAACCTTGTCCCCTTTCTTCTGCTGGGAAAGGTTGAACAGCCCTGATACTTAGAAGAGAGAAAACCTGCTGTTGACCCTCTACCCACTGATTTGGGGGTAGGTCTGGCCAACCGTTTGGGGTTGGTAAGGTGTGGAAGTGGAATCTGTATCCCTGGGAAGCTATTTAAAACCCATTTGTCCTCGGTAATGAGTTCCCAGTTTTTTGCATGCAGTGTGATCTTTCCCCCTAAGGGAGCATGCAGTTGAGCAGTGCTGGGAAGGATTAAGGTTAAGTCACTGTGACAGTTTTCCATAGGGCGGTGTCTTACTACTTCCAGCTTTGGAAGTGGAAGCCCCCACTGCTTAGGCCAGTGAGTACCTTGAGACTGTAGCCTAGGTGGTCTGCTGTTTCTGGGTTTGGACTGAAGGCCTGGAAGTGACAGGAAAGGACCAATTCTTCGAAGGCCAGTGCCTACTGAATCTGGGACGTTGTACTTGCAGGAAATCTTTAACAGTTTGCATAGATTTAGTTTTTTCCTCCATCTTTTTAAGGACGACTTTTGCTTTGTTGCCAAACAGGCAATCTTAGTTTAAGGGAGCATCCAGTAATTTAGCTTTAACATGATCTGGCAAATTTTGCTCCTTAAGGCCAAGCATGCCTTCTAAGAACAGACCCAGTGACAGCAGTCCTGCAAGATGCTTCTAGAGAGTCAAAAACCACATTGCAAAGTATGTTACCGACTTGTTCAGCAGAATGCATTAACTCCTGTAATTTATTTTCAGCACAGTCAGGAATCAATATATTTTTCTGTTTAAGTAGCCCCATAATATGGTGCTGATACTTTCAACATATGAAACTGGCAGTTTAAGGCCAAAGTAGCAGAAGTGTATACCTTCTTAGCCCATCTGTCCAAGGCCCTGGAATCTCTATCAGAAGGGGTAGGGTTTTTGGCAGTAGTAGCCTTAATGCCTTTACGTCCCTGTGAAATAGTGCCTGGGTCTGCAGTAGGATTCTTGAAAAGGAACTTGTGAGAGTCAGGTACTCTGTAATACCGGTCAGTTTTCCTGGGAGCCGGAGGTAAAGTGTCTGGGGCCAGGCTAGATTCCAAGAAGGCATCATCTACAATATCCAGGACAGGAGGGATAGCCAAAGGCCCGTGTTGAGGTAGGAGTAAGAATTCCCTAAGCCTCTTTTTGGAGTCAGGGTAACCCTGGCTTTCCCAGTGGAAATGCTCCCTAAGAGTGTGCAAGGTTTCACCAAAAGAAAAGTCTTCTACAGGGGAAGCAGAGGGAATGGAGTCCTCTGCATCAGAATCCCCATAGGTAGATAAGGGCAAATCCTGGTAATCAGAAGAAACAGAAATTTCAAAATCCTGATCAGAAGAATCAGAAGTAAAATCAACTTTAGGTCTCTTAGAGAGAGAAGGTTGGTTTCCCCTAATTAAAGTAATAAGGTCTTCAGCCATTCTTATTTGTTTTTTAGGAATGTGGGCCAGACCATGCGGTTTGGACGTCTGTTTTCTAGGTGTAGGTCGAGTTTTAGGCCTTGAAGAAGAAGACGGCGTTGGTTTGAAATTTAAGTCCGTAGGCCTGAATACACCCTCAAAAGCTGGTGCCTGCACAGCGGCTCCGGACCCATCCAAGGTAGAGACATCCGCAGGTTCCATAGTCGAAGAAGCATCTCACGGCATACCGGACTCCGAATGGGTCTCAGTAGAGGCCTGCGAATCTGAAGTAGCAGGTATCAGGGGCTGTGAAAGCGCCTCACTGTGTACCAGCAAACTGGCGACTAGCTTAACGGAAGCATCGTCTGCAGCTTTGGACCTATGTGGTCTCTGTCTTTATCTTTACGTTTTTTCAGAATGTTGGTAGTCGGACGGCTTACCAAAGCCATTTCTGGATAATTAAATCGAGTACCGAAATAGTTTACTGCAAAAATGGACAGACGAACAGTTCGAGGATTGAATAAAGCACAAAACCGACAGCGAGGTACGTCGTGGTCTGGGCCTAAGCAAGGAATGCAGCGCAAATGAAAATCTACATGAGGTATTTCCTTTCCACAGGTAATACAATTGTTAACTTTTACTGACATCGGTTTAGAGCAAGAAAAAGGATCCCCAACGGGGTACTTTGGTTTTTTTGAAGGCTTCGGATCTGAAACTCGAAAATGAAAATTTCAGGAGTTGGCCGACCAGCACTTGCGAACTGCTTCCACTTCAGGCACTGCGTGGCAAGAGAGACTGATGTAATGGCATCAGCTGCATGCTTTATACCCCTGACTACCTGACGTCATGGAAGAAGACAGCATCCGACGCATGGCCCAAGACTTTGATATTCAGGCCTGCTGAGGGCTACCTGCAGGCAGATAACCCAAATGTAATGACTAACAGTGAAACATGAAGAAAGTACAGTTGTGTACACCTACCATAAATGTAGATGTTCGAGTATCTTCACTGTTGCAGTCATAACTGTAGGGTGCTCCTGCTGGCAGGCAGCTCGAGGTCGGCCAGAATCCCAAAGTCTGGGTCCGGCGTCGGCTGTATAAGCTAGTATCCTGATGTCAGGACGCCTTGGTACATAGCCCTCAGCCGACGCCATCTTCTCCAGCCTTTCTTGCCCTAGATGTCAGAAGTCCCCAACAAATCAAAAATGAATCCAACAAGGAAACACAAATACACCACAAATATGAGAGAAAGGGGATAGGAGGGAGGAAACCCGACTGCAACAGTGAAGACACTCGAACATCTACATTTATGGTAGGTGTACACAACTGTACTATGTTCTTCGTGTTTCACTGTTGCAGTCATAACTGTAGGGTGGAATCCCAAAGCAGTGTAGAGAGGGAGGAGGCTTTACATAGAAGAAGGGGAGGCAAGAATACCCTGCAAGACAGCAGAGGCAAAGCCTGCCCTAGACTTAGAAAACAAGGGGAGATTGTAGTGGTTGGAAAAAGTATGCACAGAACTCCAAGTGGTAGCTTCCAAGATATCCTTGATAGGGACTCCTCTGAGAAAAGCAGTAGAAGTAGCAGCTGCTCTAGTAGAATGACTTCTAATGGTCCCTGGAAACTGTTTCCCATGATGAGTGTAACAAAATCTGATTCCATAAGCAATCCATTTGGAAATAGTTTGTTTAGAAATAGGTTTTCCAAGAGAACTGGAAGCAAAGGAAACAAACAATTGGTTAGACTTTCTGAAATCTTTAGTCTTGTCCAAGTAAAATCGTAACTGTCTGTGCACATCCAATGAATGCAAAATCCTTTCCCCTTTATTTTGAGGATTTGGAAAGAAAGTAGGAAGGTGAATTGTCTGATTCAAAGCCACTTTCAAAATCACCTTAGGCATGAAAGTAGGATTGGTCCTCAAGGATACTCTGTCCTGATGGAAAATAAGGTATGGTTCCACAGCCATGAGAGCTTGCAACTCTGAGACCCTTCTGGCAGAGGTCAATGCTAACAAAAGAACAGTCTTCCAGGATAGAAATTTAATATCTGAAGATGCAGCAGGCTCAAAAGGAGGCAAAGTAAGTTTTTCTAAAACATAATTAAGATCCCAGGCAGGTACAGGAGGGGTCCTTGGAGGCCGCAAATTTTTAGCCCCTCTCAAGAACTGCTTCACCAAAGGATGTGAAAAACAGGAGGATCAGAACTGAAATGCGCAGAGATAGCAGAAGCATGAATCTTAATGGAAGAAAAGGAAAGTCCTTTAGATAAAAGTTCCGAAAGGTAAAGCAAAATAGAGGAGAGATCAGGGACCTGAGGATCAGAGCCTCGGTCCTGCATCCAAATAGAAAACCTCTTCCATTTAGAGGCATAAGATTTCCTAGTGCTAGGCCGTCTAGCTTCCAAAAGAACATCCAAAACTTGTTTGGGAAGACTAGAGGAAATCAAATTCCTTTGAAGAGCCAAGCTGCCAAGCAAAGGGTCTTGAGATTGGAATGTAGTAACTGACCCTGATGCTGGGACAGAAGCGAAGGGTTCAGTGGAAGAATCCAAGGAGGCCCCGAGAACAGGAGCTTTAAGGTTGGATACCAAAACTGTCGAGGCCAATTTGGAGCAATCAAGATGAGAAACTTGGGCTTGTCCTGCTTTATCTTCAGTAGTACCCGAGGCAGTAGAGGAAGAGGAGGGAAGGCATATGCTGACAGGCTTCTCCAGCTGAAGGACAGGGCATCCACTCTCCATGCTGTTTTGTGGAAGGACCTGGTGCAAAAGCGAGGCAGCTGATTGAGATGGGATGCAAACAGATCTATCTGGGGACATCCCCAAACTGCAGTAATCCTGTTGAACAAGTTGGTGTCTAGCATCCATTCGTGAGGATCTGAAACGTTTCTGCTCAGGCTGTCTGCTAAGAGATTCTGTTTCCCTGGAATGAATTGAGCCTGGAGATGCAGATTCAAATTTAGAGCTGTGTCCCATAAACCCATAGCTAGTCTGCAAAGGGGGTATGAATGAGAACCCCCCTGCTTGTTGATGTACCACATGACCGTGGTGTTGTCTGTGCGAATTAGCAGAGGCCCTGGTTGTAAAAGGTTTTTGAAGGCTAAAAGGGCATTTTGAACTGCCAACATTTCCTTCAGATTGATGTGCCAGTGAAGATGGTCCTTTGTCCAGGTTCCCTGCTGGCAATTGTCTAGAAAGTGTGCTCCCCAAGCATAATCCGAGGCGTCCATAGGATTTGAGTAGGCTGAGGAAGACTAAAAGTTTTTCCTTCGTTTAACGTGCATGCCCTGGACCACCAGAGGAACTCCTTCTGGAGGCAGGGGATCAGAGGAATCAGAATATCCAGATCGTGGTAGTGCTGTGACCATACACTTTTCAGATACCACTGAAGCTTTCTCATGTGAAGCCTTGCGTTTGGAATCAACAGAATGCAGGAAGCCATGTAGCCCAGAGCCTGCAGGAATTTCCTTGCAGTGAGCTGAGATAGAGTTGCCAAGGTGTTGAAAGTAGAAGCCAGCTGAGTTTGTTTTTCTGGAGTGAGGTAGGCCCTTTGTAAGGTTGTATTTAAGAGGGCTCCCAAGAATACCATTTGTTGAGAAGGGATCAAATGTGACTTTTTTATGTTCACTGAGAATCCCAGTAGTAGGAGAAGACGTTGAACAAAGTCCAGATGTTGAAGCAGAAGATCTTTGCTGTCTGCCTGAATAAGGCAGTCGTCCAAATAGGGGTAAATCTGGATCCCCTGAAGTCTGCAGTAAGCCACTACTGGTGCCAGGCACTTGGTGAAGACTCTGGGCGCAGTAGATAAACCAAAGGGCAGAACAGAGAATTGAAAGTGCCTCGAACCTGAGGAATTTCCTGCGTTCTTGTCTGATAGGGATATGCAAATAGGCTTCCTTTAAGTCCAATGTCACCATCCAGGCGTCCTGAGAGAGCATTGGAATTAGCTGTTGCAGAGTAAGCATCTTGAACTTTGGAATTTCCAAAAAGGTGTTTAACACAGAAAGGTCCAGAATAGGTCTCCATGAGTTTTGTTTTCTGGGAATCAGAAACAGCCTTGAATAAAACCCTTTTCCCATTTCCGAGAGTGGAATAGGCTCTATGGCTCTCATGGCCAGAAGAGCATCCACTTGAGTTAAGGCCTCTGACCATTGAAGTTTTGGCAGATCTGGCCAACCGTGAGCCCTTGGCAAAGTGTGAAAGTGGAACTTGTAACCTTTTAAAATCACGTCCAATACCCATCTGTCCTGGGTAATATGAGTCCAATTTCTGTAAAAGAGACAGTTTTCCTCCGAGCGGGGCGTCCAGGTAAAGGGGTCCTGAAGCCCAACCGAGAGAGTCATTGAGTTTGCTTTCTTTGAGATTGGGATCTGTCTTCTCCCTCCTAGGTGAAGAAGCAGTCCATTGTCTAGATCTGTAAGAGGTCTGGCCTTGACCACGACCTCTGGAGCGTCTATATCTTCCCCTTTGAGGCCTGTCAGACGTGGGAAAGGACCAATTTTTAGAGGGCCAATTCCTGGAAAATCTAGGAGGCTGAACCTGCAAGAAATCTTTTACAGTCTGCATGGACTTTGCCTTTTCTTCCATCTTTTTAATAACTTCCTCAGCCTTAGAACCAAAAAGAACATCCTGTTGAACAGGGGCATCTAATAACTTAGCCTTAACCTGTTCAGGTAATTCACGAAGCCAGGCATGTCTCCTAATCACAGTACCAGAGGCAGCAGCCCTGCAGGAAGCATCCAAGGCATCAAAACCACAATGTAAGCTATGCTTGTTAACCTGTTCAGTAGCATGCAAAACATCCTGAAGTTCCTTATCCTCTGCACAAGCAGGAAGGGAAGCAAGCTTTTGCTTTAAAACAGTCAAAAGAAATTGCTGATATTTAAACATATGAAACTGACAATTTAAAGCCCTTACAGACAGGGTAGCAGAAGTATATACCTTTTTTCCCCACCTGTCTAAAGCACGAGAATCCTTCTCAGAGGGAATAGGATTTTTAGAAGTAGCAACCTTAGCAGCCTTAGAGCCCTGAGAAATAGTTTCAGGATCTGCAGAAGGGTTTTTAAATAAAAATAAATGAGAGTCAGGAACCCTATAAAATCTATCAGGCTTAGAAGGAGCAGGAGGCATGGAATCAGGATTCAAATTAGCCTCAAAAAAAGCATCATCTACAATGTCCAAGACAGGAGGAATAGCTAAAGGCCTATGCTGAGGAAGAAGAAGAAATTCTCTAAGCCTCTTTTTGGAAGCAGAATATTCCTGTCCTTCCCAATGAAAATGTTCCCTCATCTCATGCAAGGTTTCCCCAAAAGAAAAATCCTCAGGCGGAGAGGCCGAGGGCAAAGAATCCTCAGCATCCGAATCCTCATAAGGGGGAAAGGAATAGTCCTGATCAGAGGAAGAAACCGAAGATGCAGAAGCCTGGTCAGAGGAATCCAGAATAACATCCTGTCGAGGCTTTTTTTCAGGAGGGGGGTGAGAACCCCTAATCATTGTAAGCAAATCTTCAGCCATCCTCAATAATTGTTTTTGTGTCTTGGGAGTGGATTCAGAAGCAGCTTGAGCTGGAACTTTAGACTTAGTAGGAGTCTTTGTCTTTGCCTTTGCCTTTGAAATAGTGATGTGAGTAGGCCTGAAAACCCCCTCAGAAGCCGGTACCTGCACAGCGGTTCCGGACCCATCTGAAGGAGCGACGTCCGAAGGTCCTGCAGCAGTTAAAATAGTGGGCCTCGATGGCTCCCCATGGGAGTCCGTGTCGCCATCGGTTCAGAAGTGGCGGACGACAGGGGCTGCAAAAGCGCCTCACTGACGACAGCCGAACCGGACGCTGGCTCCAGCTGCAACGAGTCCTGTTTGGACCTCGGAGGCCTGTCTTTGTCTTTGCACTTCTTTTGAACTCCAGTAGTGTCCGACGACATTCTATAATTGAAGCGTCTGCCAAAATAATTTAAAGCCAAATCGTACCTGCGCTTGATAGTACGAGAGTTGAACCTGGCACAGAACCGACAACAAGATACGTCGTGGTCAGGGCCTAAGCAAGGTAGACAGTAAGAGTGGAAATCTTTATGAGGTATTTGTTTCCCACACGCTATACAATTATTAACTTTTTCTGACATCGGAGGAACAAGAAAAAGATTCCCCAACGGGGTATTTAGCTTTGAGAAGAGAAGTAACAACTTCGGACCGACAACAACCAAATACGCTGTTCGAAAATAGCCAACCAATGTTTTGCGAGCTGCTTTCCACCGCACGGCAAGAAAGACTGGAGAAGATGGCGTCGGCTGAGGGCTATGTACCAAGGCGTCCTGACGTCAGGATACTAGCTTATACAGCCGACGCCGGACCCAGACTTTGGGATTCTGGCCGACCTCGAGCTGCCTGCCGGCAGGAGCACCCTACAGTTATGACTGCAACAGTGAAACACGAAGAACATCATCAAGTTTGCTGCATTTATTTATTTTATTTGACATTTATTAACCAAGTTAGTCTGACTGTGCAAGAAGCCCTTTTTCAGCAGAGGCCCAAGGAGAAAAGCTTCAAAAAAATTACAAAAACGAGTACAAATAAGTAGTGCAAAATAAACAAGTATGTTATACAGTTTACAGCAGTACATATTTTCTCTTCCATAAGGACAGCATCTTCCATTGGAACTTCCCCCTCTATCCCTGGAGTTTTTGTCCCTGCTTGAATCCTGGGGAGATCCCTGGAATTTACAGAATAAGCAGTTATGTACTTACCATAAAATTCCAGGTTTGTTGTCCATGATCTTGCATTCATTCTTGCTGGTTGGGTTCGGAACAATGGACTGGTTCTGACTAGGCCTATTACTAGAGCTCGACAGCTTCCACTGGCTCGTGGCTATACCCTATCCCATGATGCCTAGGAAAGATAACCTAGACTGTTTGCAGATTACTAACAAATTAGAAACTGTATAGTAAAAACACGGTAACAATTCTTAGCCTATGACTCATGAGGCCAGAAGGGAAGCAGAGAACATTTTTCACCAGTAAACATTTCCACTCGATCCTCCAGGAGCGAAGGTTGGGGGAAGGAGGGTGATACACAAGAATGAAGGCAAGATCATGGACAACATGGAACGTTATGGTGAGTAAATAACTTCTTAATGCTATGTTTTCCTATCTCACCTTCATTCTTGCTGGTTGGGACAGCGTTCCCAGCACCTTATTTCTCGGGTGGCTCAAGGGAATAAACTCTTCAGAACAGTGGAACCAAAGGAAGCCCTGTTCCGGGAGGCCACATCTACTTTGTAATGAGTGATGAAGATATGAGGATTGCCCAATGTGGTTGCCGCATAAACTGTGTCCATAAGTAATCTGGCATGAAAAGCAGCTGAAGTTGACATAGCTCTTGTTGAGTGGCCCCTAATCTTTCCTGGCAATTGTTTATGTTGAGAATTATATCCATAGGTAATCGTATCAGGAAGTCATTTAGATAAGGTAACTCTAGAAATTGCTGCACCTTTTCTGTTATCCCAGAAGGAGACGAAAAGTTGGTTAGATTTTCTAAACTCCTTTGTTCTGTGCAAGTAGAACCACAAATGTCTGTGGACATCCAGTTGGTGTAGTTTATATTCTGCCCTGTTGCCATAGTTTGGAAAGAAGACAGGCAGGTCAATGGACTGATTCAAATTGGTCTCAGAAAATACTTTGGGAAGGAATGAAGGATTTGTTCTAAGAGAAACTCTGTCTTTGTGAAAAACAAGATAAGAGGGCGTATGGACAGAGCTTGGAGCTCTGAAAACCTCCTAGCTGAAGTAATGTCTGTTAAAAAGACCGTTTTCCAGGTCAGAAATTTTAGTTCACAAGAGGAGGCTGGTTTGTAAGGTGGTATAATCAGAGTAGTCAGTACCAAATAGAGGTCCCAAGGAAGTGGTGGTTCTCTTATTGGGGGCCTTAGTACAAAAGTACCTCTGAGGAAGGCTTTGCACAATCTGAGATTATTTTTGATCCCATGTTTCCTATGTGGTAGTTAGATATGGTGGCTAGTTGTACTCGTATGGTTGCTGCTACAGCACCTTCATTGAAAATCTTTGCTAAGAAATTTGAAATTTTACTTACAGGGGCTGTAAAGGGGACTATGTGATTCTTGAAAGACCAGCAAGAAAAGCTTTTCCATTTGCTAGCATACAGTTTTCTAGTTGTTGTCTTATGAGAACAGACCAGAATGTAATGCACTGCAGGGAATATATCTGGAAGCCTGGCTAAGACTGGAAATGGAGCAGCCAAGCTGTCAGCATGAGGGTTTGGATACAAGGAAGGAGCGTTCCTGACTGAGTGAGAAGATCTGGGACGGAGTCCAGAATCCACAGCTCCTCTCGGAGATGGGGCCATAGGAAGGGGAACGAGATTTGATGAGGCCAGAATGGAGCAATGAGAATTAACCTGCAGCTCAATGATTTGGCTTTCTGTAGAACTTTGGGGATTAGAGGAAGTGGGGGAAAGGCATAAAGAAGTCCCAGGGGCCAATCATGAACAAGTGCATCCCTTGGTGACTCCCCGGGGAGGGAGGATTAGGGCAAGGTAGCTGCTTGACTTGGTGTTCATGGACGTGGCAAAGAGGTCACAGCAAGGCTGGTCCCACTTGCATAATGTTTGGTTCTTAACTTCCTGTTTCAGGGACCACTCGCGAGGAATCAGAATTGCTCTGCTTAATTTGTCCGCTATCATGTTGGATTTCCCTGGAATGTGCATTGCAATCCGAAAGCATTGAGAAGATATTGCCCATTGCCACACTCTGAGCTTCTCGACACAGGGGGTAGGATCTGGTTCCGCCTTGTTTGTTGATGTACCACACTACTGACATTATTGTCTGTCTGTATTGCAATCGTACCTGGTGGAAGAAAGTTCTGGAATGCCTGCAACGCCCGGAGTACCCCTCTCATCTCTAGGATATAGATGTGCTGATGGTACTCGTGTTCCTGCCAAATTCCTTGGACAGTCTTTCCCAGATAATGTCCCCCCCACCCTATCTGGGAAGCATCCGTGGTCACTGTGGTTACTGGTTGGGGAAGAGTGAACGGCCTCCCTAGAGTCACCTGTGTAGATTGAAGCCACCAGCTTAGATCCTTCTTTCAGGAGTCTGTGATGAAGATCTTGTGTGACATGGGTAACTCCTGCATGGACCACTGAGCAGAGAGTAGCCATTGTAGGACACTCACATGTTGACGTGCCATAGGTACTAGTGTTATAGCAGCCGCCATAGTGCCCAAGAGCTTCAGAACAAATTTTGCTTGTACTTTTTTCTTCAAGAGCAAGATGGACACTTGATGCCGCAGTGTCTGTACCCTGTCATAACGCAATTTTGCTGCCATGGCTTTTGTGTTTAAGTATGCTCCTATGTATGTAATATGCTGTGATGGCAACAAGGCAGCTTTTTAGAAATTTATTGTAATGCCAGTTCCGAGCATAGATGGATGGTGGTGTCTCTTGCCTGGGTTAGTAGATGCTCGGTGGTGGCGGTCAGGAGACAGTCGTCTAAGTATGGAAACACCCTGAATCCTAGATGCCTCAGGTGAGCTGTGACTACTGCCATGCATTTGGTAAACACTCTATGAGCTGTAGTGAGGCCAAAGGGCAGAGCTCTGAATTGGTAATGGCTGGCCCCCAGCCAGAAGCGCAGATATCCTCTGGATCGCCTCTCCATTTTTATATGGTAGTACGCATCCAGAAGATCGATTGAGAACATCCAATTGTCTTGTCCCAGAAAGGGGAGTATAGACTGCAGTGTCACCATCCGGAACTTTGCTTTTTTTTAAGGACCTGTTAAGCCTGCTGAAATCCAAGATGCGTCTCCAGTCCCCTGTTTTTTTTGGAACTAAAAAGAACCTTGAGTAAATTCCGAATCCGATTTGGTCTGCGGGGACGTCTTGAATGACTCTTTCTTTGCAACATTTGTATCTCTTGGGTTGTTTGATCCCTTTGACAGGGTGGAATGTCTGGGACTAAGCATTTTGTTCGTGGGTATGGGGTGGAGAAGGGTATGTTGTACCCCCTGGAAATTATCGACTGTACCCACTTGTCTTGAGTGATGCTCAGCCAGGCTTTTGGGTAAAGTGAGCCTGTCCCCAACTGCCTCCAGAGGTGGGTAGGAGGGCCTTCTTTCAGGAGTGCTGGAAGTGTCCGTCAGAGAAAGCATCTCTGACACCCTAATTTTGCAGACCCCCTCTGCCGCGAGGTCGGTGTCTTCCATTATTTCCCCCTCTGCCCCTGGGGGAAACGTCACCACATGTGTCCGCCAAAGCTCTTTAGGATTTACGGAATCCCATTTTCCTGCCCTTCTGGCCTTTGGGATAAGTCCTGGTTGGGATGGAAAAGTGTACTGCCACAGCAGACAGTTTTCCCTTCTTGCTTGCTCCTGGTCAGAGTCTCTCTCATTTTTGGCCCGAACATGGACGAGCCGTCAAAAGGGGTGCTTATGAAGGAAGACCTGAAGGGTTCAGCAAATTCACAAAGGTGCATCCAGGAATGTCTCCTCAAAGCTATTCCTGTGTCTGCTGCCCTACTCGCACCATCGGCTGCATACGAGATGAGCCTCATGGAGGAGTTGACTACAGAACTTAAGGTAGTGAGCTGAGAGGTCACCTTATCTGACACCCTCGCAGCTGTAGAATCTTGGAGGGTATCTCCTAGCTCTTTCAGGAGATCCCTTTGGAGTCTGGTAAAGTGGGTTAAATAGTTCAGTGACCAGAGTGTAAAGGCCACTGACGAGAACATATGCTTCCCATATCTGTCCAATGTTCAAGATTCCTTATTCGGTGGATGAACAGATGAAATCTCAGCTAACTCCTTTTAGGTGGCCGCCACCACCACAGCATCTACCGGGACACCTTTGGTTAAGAATTCCTTACCTGAAGGGGCAGTTAGAATTTGTTGGGCCTCCTTGGAACAGGTTCCACGGATTCTGAAGAGCCCCACGCCTTTCAACTGACTACAAACCAAGGAGCTCGTCGAAAGATGGAGACACCCAAGAGATGGAGGGTCGAGATCTAAATGCCTCCAAGTAAACTGACTCATCCTCAGAAGGGGTAAGGGTCTTCCACAGCCACCTCACTCTGTTTCAGGATCTCTATGATGTCTGAGAAAGTGACATCCTCAGAGGGCGACTGTGGGGACCCTTCTGAATCTTCTAAGTCTGTATCAGAAGTGACAGACTTCTCAGGGGAGTCTAGACGTTTCCTCTTACAAGTTCTCTTCCGAGGGACCTCTCTGGATGGCTCCTCTGGAGAGGTTTCAAAAGAGAGTGACTCACCCAATGGGGTATCCTGGGGCATTGCTTCTCTACACCTGGGGGGAGGGTGGTACATAGGCAGACACTGACATTTGGGGGAAGAGTGCCTGGATCCGAGAGTGGAGCCATCAGGGGGGACAGCACACTCATCACCTCAAAGGCACCATGACCTGGGCCCGAGGGAGCCTCTGACTCCTAAGAACCAGGAGACTTCCCCTGTGACAAGGAGTTGGGCTCTGAGGCTGATGTAGGCTCCTAGCTCACCCTCGCTGAAGCCCCAAGAGGTAGATTTGGATTTGACAAGGGCCCAACCCGACTCTCCTCCCCGGACCCGACGGGGGAGCATTGGCTCCCAGACCCCTCGAAAGAAGATAGTACCAAAGAGGTCACAGTAGACGTCGGGGCCAAAAACCCAGGGGTGAGTCTCAGACTCGACGGTTCCACCACAAAGACATCCAAGCACTCGGGCTCCGAAACCGCTCAGGTCAGAGGAGAAATAGCAGAAGGGACAAGAGTAGAAGTCGGTTCCAAATCATTTTGGGTTGGACTTGAAAGGATCTTGGCTAGTGCCAGAGTCTGACGCAACTGCCTGACCAACCCTCCACGTCGTCATCCGATAGACTACTGGATGATCGAGAGGACGGGGCCGATGATTTTACACTGCCAGCAACTGACTGTAAGATGGGTGATTGGGGGACTGAGGATACCAGCTCCAAAGCTGGGGACTGGCTCCATACATGAATCCCGGTAGGTTCCGATAATACTGTAGGAACCAAAGCAACAGTTTTCTCGAGTCCGAAGTAGAATCCTTTGAAGGTTTCTTAGCCAGCTGAGAGGCAGGAGATGAGGAAGAAGCTCGTTTTGTAGACTTGTCTGATTTTGGTGACTTGGACGATTTTTGAGAGGTCTGATTCCCTTCAAGAGCCTCACCAAACGGGACCAGTCCCTTAACCATCAGTTTGTTTCTACGTTCCTGCAGAACCCTGGAAATGAAACCATGACATACTGCACAAGAGTTTTGGAGATGCACTGCACCTAAATAGTAGACACAGCTAGTGTGTCCATCCATTAAGGACATTTTCTGAGTACAAGAGTCACATTTTTTGAAGCCAGACTGCTTCACTTCTCTCCCTTCCTTGGACATAGTAACAATCAAACAACAACTACAACAATACTGTTTAGGAACTATGCAAAGATAAAGATAGTAATACTAGAAACAAACTATTAAGCTATCAAACACAATAAACAAAAGGATAATTCAACTTTTTTTTTTTTTTTGAAAACACTCCAGCAAGGAGATAGGGGGCTAGAGGAGAGGTCTCTAAATAAAATGACAATCCCCTCTAGCCAGAGGAAACATCTCTATCTCAAACAACAAAGCCTCATGGAAAAAGGGGAAAGGAAGGAAAGTTGTTCTCTAACTTAAATGGACCCAAGAGAAAAAGACAAACCCTTCAACTCAAAAGGGTACGTTGAGTTTAAAAGTTTTAGAGTTTGAAAGGACGGGACAGGGAGATGTAGGCCTAGCGAAAGAGACGGCCAGCCACAACAAGCACCCAAGCAAGAAAAATCTTACCGCTACCTTATCTTTTCACTACCATGAAACCTAAAACACCATTACCTAGTAAAACGTTATATATATATAAAATATAATACATTAAAAAAAGAATAAAGACTAATAATACCCAAAAAAGAAATTCACTTAGCCTGAGCCTAGTGAGAAGCACCCGATCTAGTTAGCAGAAATGAGATCTGAGTTATCTTCCCTAGGCATCATGGGATAGGGTATAGTCTCGAGCCAGTGGAAGCTCTCAAGCTCTAGTAATAGGCAGAGTCAGAAATGATGCTCGGTTCCGAATCCAACCAGCAAGAATATATATTTTATATTTTTATAAATATTGTTAATGTTATATAAAACTATGCGCTTTTTAGGTACAATCTGTACTTGCAGTTTAGCTTTTTAAGAAAATTTCGTTCTTCTTATAGCAATGTTTAACAGCGTTTGCTGTTTCTTTAAATGGAGGATGTGATGCCATTAATTAGTTAATGAAGCACTTGCATTAAGTTTGAAAAGTTTATTTAATGTTCAATTGCAATTGTACTGGTTGTTGTCTGAGGAAGTTCTGATACTTTCAGAATGAAAAACGCTTGCAGCATTTTACATTTACTCGTTTTTCATTAAAGAGGTTTAATACAAGTGCGTTACGCTGTTCATTCAGCTTTTGATCAAATTGCTAAGCTTTACGTGAAGTGGATTATTTTTCCTGCATACCATCCTTATTGTTGACATTTCCAGCGTCTTTCTAAAGTTTTTGTGAGTTGCTTTGGTTTGTTAACAGTGGTTTTGTCCGTTGGTTGCTGACAAGGAGGTATGGAAGATACAGCAGAGGAGGGCGACCTTTCACAGGGAAACCTCACGCAACTGTTGCAGTTGATAAACATCAGACTCGACCGCTTATCGGAGAAGGTAGATGGCGTTTCCAACTCCAGCGGCGTTTCCAGGAATACAATAGCTAGTACCATTTTACCAGCTTCAGGAGTGCAGGCAGCACTTTATTCCGAAGCAGGTTCATCTCATCGACACCAGCTTGGTAAAACAAGTGCAGGACATCCTGTTAATAACTTTAACATCGGAACATGGCTGAATACTGAATTGGACATGGACTGCATGGAAGAAGGTACTGATATGACACATTTAAGTGAAAGTAATAGCTTAATTACGGACAAATTAAAATTATTTGATGCCAAGCTTTTTAAAATTAAGAAACTCCAGCTTGAGCTCAATTATTTTAAGAGATGTATTAAGGAGAAAATTGTTCCAAAGGGTCTGAGGCATTACTCATACCCTACTGGGTTGGAACATGGTTCGGACTTTTTTATGGAATTAGTAAGTATTTATAACAGGCAAGGGTTGGAAATAATACAATGTATGGTAAAACATTACCAAATTTCCCTTGACCTTTTAGTGAAAGAAGTTATCTCTCTTGAACAGGATATTAAGGTAGATCTCGACTATAATAGATATGAATTCGAATATGATAGAATTCTGTCTAGTATAGCACAACAGATGACAAAATTAAAAACCAACAAAATAAAAAAACTTCAAAGAGATCTGAAAGCTTATCGTGAAGGGGTGGCTTTTCCAAAACCACCGTCTCAAAACGCTTCACGTATTAACAACAAAAGCTCTACAGTCCAACCCACTTATAAGGACAAAAGGAGGCAATTGCCTACTAGGAATACTTCGGCCAACTTGGACTTAGGTGTTGAGCCAAGCACTGAGTATTTTACAAATGATGATGACATCTTTGGAGAAGAAGCAAGTGGCTCAAATTCAAATCAGCATTATACCACTGATAACAATCAAAGACATAATCAAGCCCCCCAAAAAAACTAGAGAGGGGGGCAATTGGAACATGAACTCAGTCCAAGGACCCAAGCGGAGATACAATACCCGCAGCAACAACAAGCATCTGGGTTAAAACTTTATGAAACACTTCTAAATAATGAAGGAGACTTTACCATCTATAACTTTACTGAGTGCTGCATTGATCAAATGCTAGTGGAATTATTCGCTAAGGGTCTTACTTTTGTGCCATCTAAAAAATGTGACATCGCTGAATTACTGGTTGATTTCAAAATGTTTATTCGTAAACTTAATTTGAATTTATTGTTAGGAAATTCACCACATAATGAGAACGAATTGAGAGTAGCTAGTACTTTCAACCCCCCTCAAAATAGTATAACGAACATGTTTGAATATTTGTGTGAAAATGAATTTAGGGATCTTTTGAAACACTCAAATAAAAACAGACACCAGTCCAATATTTCAGTTGAGGAAAAAACATTATTAACCTCTTTAAGAAATTTGCCACTTAGGCTTATGAAGCCGGATAAGGGTGGAGGGCTGGTGGTGTTTTATAATGAGGACTATTCTAACACTATGTTGACCCTATTAGAAAGTAACACATATGCATCAGTGAGTAAAAATGAGTTGGATCAAGCTTATAACAGAATTAAAATGTTCATTTCTGACTTGTTTACAGATGGTTTACTAACCCTAGAACAACATACTTATTTAACTATGTTAGCCCCAAGGATCCCAAAAATTTTTGGGATCCCGAAATTGCACAAAAACATTCTGAATCCACCATTTAGGGCATTGGGAGATGCAAGACAGTCAATTACCTACCCTTGCGCTAAATTAGTGGACACCATCCTAAAGAAATATGTCAGTATGGAAAAACAAATTTTGAAGGACTCTTGGGCCTTCTTGCAATGCTTGCAGTCTATAACATATGATGATATGGCAAACTTCCTAACTGTGGATGTGACTGATTTGTATTCTTGCATCCCGCATAACTTGGGGATAGAATGGGTGGTTGATTTCATTAGACTTAAAGGGGCGAACAATAATGAATGTAATCTAGTTGAACAACTTCTTGATATTATATTGAAAAACAACTTTGTGTTATTTGAAAACAAGTTGTTCATCCAAAAAATAGGAGTAGCGATGGGTTCTCCTGCAGGGTCAAGCTTTGCGAACTTGGTGATGGCCCATTGGGAAAATAATTATATTTTTAATAGTCCTTGGGCTAACCAGTTCGTAAGCTACAGAAGATTTTTGGATGACATCTTTATTATATTTAAAGGTAACAAGGAAGAAGCTAATCAACTAGTAAACTACTTTAATTCTACTACAATTTTTCTAAAATTTACTCAAAACTTCCAGGAAACTACTATTAATTTCCTGGACGTTGAACTGAGCAAAAACAGGGGATGTTATACAGCAAAATTTTTTAGAAAAGCTACATACTCTAACAGCTTTCTCCACTTCACTAGTATGCACCCCCTTCATCAAAAGAAAGCTGTGGTGAAAGAACAACTGGTGAGGGCTGCGAGGATGGTTACCTTAAACAAGGAGTTTGAAGAGGAATGTGATTTGTTATACCTCATGTTTTTGAAAAGAGGATACCCAGCTTCTTTCTTGGAAAATATTTTTAAAGAAGTGCTTAAAAAGAGAGAGATAGGGACTTATAAACCAATCTTGATGGGTGACATTGAAACTGACAGCCTCAATGGAATTATTAACTTAGAAATTGGTAACAATAACACACATGTGAACACCATTGGTAGTATAAATCAGGGTCCTATGTATGGCGCTGAGAACAATGAGAACTTTACAATTGTATTTACTTTTACATATTGCCCAGAGGCATTGGACATAGGAAAAATAATGAGGAAATATTGGTGTTTCTTATCTATGGATAAGAATGTTTCCCAGATTTTAAACTTTAACCCTGTAATTACATATAGAAAAGGTACCAACATGAAAAGACTTCTTGAAACCAAACCCATTAACACTAAAACCAAGGGGGGAACCAAGAAGTGTGGGGCATGTAAATACTGTAAGTATATTGAGACATCAGATGAATTTACTATTAGGTTAGCCACCTATCAAGTTAAGGAATCATATACCTGCAACTCTAGGGCGGTGGTTTACTTGGCACGGTGTACCCAATGCCCATCATTTTATGTGGGTAAGACGGATAGGCGTCTGCGTGATAGAATTTATGAGCATTTATACGCAATTAATAAAGGTAAAAATGAAAATGCTCTGGCGAGACACTGTACCAGTAACCCTGACCATACATTCAATTTTATGGGTATAGGCCTAATTAATAAACATTTAGTAGGTCATAGCTTTGTGAATGACAACCTTTTAAGGTTAGAATTAGAGAAAAAAAAACTAGCTTAGCAGCATGTAGGGCACCAGGATTAAATGATTCATGTTCAATTTCCTGTATATTAAAGATTAAAAACCTTTTGAGGTAGGTTTTAATTTTTAACTTTTTATTTTATTTTTTATATTGGTGTACAAGTACTTTGGATGCCTATTAGTAAGGTCAAAATTATAGTAATAGTGATATGTATTTTCATATCTTTAAAATAACTATTACTTAATTTATTACCCATAAGAAAAGGTGTTTTTAAATAAGGTTTGCATTATGGTATTATGTTTTTAAAATTATTAGCATTAATAGTTTATATTTTATATTTTTATAAATATTGTTAATGTTATATAAAACTATGTGCTTTTTAGGTACAATTTGTACTTGCAGTTTAGCTTTTTAAGAAAATTTTGTTCTTCTTATAGCAATGTTTAACAGCGTTTGCTGTTTCTTTAAATGGAGGATGTGATGCCATTAATTAGTTAATGAAGCACTTGCATTAAGTTTGAAAAGTTTATTTAATGTTCAATTGCAATTGTACTGGTTGTTGTCTGAGGAAGTTCTGATACTTTCAGAACGAAAAACGCTTGCAGCGTTTTACATTTACTTGTTTTTCATTAAAGAGGTTTAATACAAGTGCGTTACGCTGTTCATTCAGCTTTTGATCAAATTGCTAAGCTTTACGTGAAGTGGATTATTTTTCCTGCATACCATCCTTATTGTTGACATTTCCAGCGTCTTTCTAAAGTTTTTGTGAGTTGCTTTGGTTTGTTAAGAATGAAGGCGAGACAGGAGAACATAACATCCACATTTTTCTTGCTCCCTCTTTCATTCCAGGAAAAAGATAGTTGAAGAGTAGAAAAACAAATCCCTAGAGCAGACTGGGTCTTTCTCTCCTGTTCACTGTGGGAAAGTGTTTCTTTCACAGAACAAACAAGGACGTTCCATCAAAAGGAGCACTGATGAAAGACTACTTTAAAGGCTCCACAAAAATCACATGACGACACCCTGGCACATCTAACAGCAATGCCTGAACCGGCATCCCATGAGGTAACCTCTTGCAGCATGGGATATTAACTTCATGGACGCACTGAAAATGGATAACAGTGTAGCCATTTGTGAGGATGATCTCTTACAGTCCTCCACAGACATGGACTCCGAGAGAGACCTGGAGAGCTCCTTGGTCAAATTCCTCTGCAGCCTTGTAAAGTGTGCTAAGCAATTCAGGTATCTCCAAGCAAAGGTTGCTGAAGTAAATAAGCACTTCCAAAATCTATCCATCATCTTTGAATCTCAATTAGAAAGGTGGACAGAGGAGTTCTGTTTGGCTAGCTCCTTTTGCTGTGGCTGCCACTACTACCACAGCATAAAAAGGGACTCCTTTGCTCCAATAGGGTCTGTCCTTCGGCAGTGCAAAAATGTTATCTAGGCATCGGGGAATTGGTTTGAAAGAGTCCAGTTCTTCCATGCCCGGCAAGAGACTGACTGATAAAGCTCATAAGCTGTGAAAGTCACCCAAGACATACATGGGCCGGAACCAAAAGCTTCCAGAAAAGTCTACTGCTCTGGGGAGGGAGCATCTGAAGACCATCCACTCTTTTTGCTTCATTATCTCTAGGATACATTTAAATGAGACGTCATGCGAAGGATATCTGGGGGACCCTTCCTCTTCCTTGGAGTCAGTATCCTCACAGAGATTCCATAGGTAAATGTGTGTCACCTTTTGCATGTTCCCTGGCAGAGACCCTCCTCAGTGTCATGCTCTAGGGAAGTACCCGAAGAGAGAGGAATTTCCTGTAGGGAAGCTATCTGGATGCTAGTTGGTACCTGCTGTTCCTGTGTAAGAGGACCAATGGGATCAGAGTTCAGACCTGCTGGAGGAATTGATATGGGATCCAAGGAAGAGAGAGACTGGATCTCTTGGGCGAGAGAAAACCCTCTCCACTACCTCAAAAGCAGATGGAACAGGAGAAGCCATAATCAGGCGCACCAGGGCTGAAACCTCCAAAGCAGTCAAGTGTCGACCCTGCCCTGATACGTGCCTTGAGGAGGAGCTGACCCTACCTATCTAGTGCCGAGGCTCCGAGGGGCAAGAATGGCTCTGACATCAGAGTCAACCCTGGTCTCTCATGTCAGACACACACTTCTGCTCTGGGAGTCATCCCAATCCGAAGCGATATTAGCAGAACCAGTCAAGGAAACTGTCAAAGACTTGGCCATCTTCGGATCCAACACAGACTCTCTTGGGCCTCTTGGATCTGAAGGCTCAGAAGCCACAGGATGGATCGGAGAATGAGGTATGACTACACTGAAAGTGGATGGAGGCTCATTGATCCGATGGGAGGTGGAGCCAAGATAACCCCCATCTGGATCTGAGGAACTTCCTCATCATCCTAGCCATGTCAGCCTTGGAAAGACTTCTGGAGGATCTTATGGATGAAGTAGTGGACGGTGGCTTCGATTCTCTCCTCAGCATAGTTTGAAGCAATTGGGAATGAAGGGTCTATATCAGATCATCGACCTATAACAACAGCGACCGCTTTTCTATCCAACTTAAAAATGTGAAACCTTAAAATGTCAAAGGAACAGATCAGTGACAATTTTCCCAGGGTAAAAAATTTGCTGATCCAAAAAATGTACAGGCAAAAAAAAAGTTGGGGCCCTCACCCACCCAGAACCCCCCGATGTGGGGGGTTGTACCCCCCACACACACACCCGCAACTTAAATATACCAATTCTAAGATCACACCACAGTGGAGAAAACAGCAAAGTCCGGAGAACAGCCTATCGATTTTTCCCTGGGGAAAAAAAAAAAACTATGTTCCATGCCTTCGACATTTTCAGGTTTCGTGTTAGTTCGATATAAGAGTGTTCGCTAATTTAAGCGTTAGCTCTTCTGATAAGAACCCGGGAATGAAGCCGAGGGGACACTGAATCAACTATAAACCCAGTAGAGCAAGTGTGTGGAGACTTATATGTAGTCAGATCCAAAGCTGTTGGTAAGACAGCTGTTTAGGAGCCCTTACTAATATGACAGTCGGATTCAATGATTTTTTTTTTTTAAGGATCCAAAGAAGCCAGATCTGATATTCTTTGGATCTTTTTGCGAGGTGCTGAAGAAAACACAGTGGAAGAGGACGCTTTCGAAGATGGAGTAGCAGAGACCCAGGGAAAAAAGCTCCTCAGGACTACAAAACAATTTATTACATTTTAGTAACATAGTAGTAACAATCAGCTATAGGATCTTACAAGCAGAGACCTGAAGAAAAAAAAAAAGCTCCTCAGGCAATTCAATTATACAGAGTATTAACAACTGGCAGACAAGTATGTGAGTTGTTACAAACAAGGTTTTAGGTTCATAGGTAGGTACTGGGCTATCTGCCAGAAGGCATATATTAGCCCAGCCACGTTGTGTGGTATTCACCACCCCTTTGGTTAGTTCCTTAAGCCCTTGATCTAGCAGCTAGTACCCTTGGCCCCTATCTAGTAGAGCTGTTGGTATGATCCCTGGTGTGAACTTTCTGTTACCCATTCACTTGTCGAGGTTCCTCTTGAAGAGTGACAGTGAAGGTCTCTGTCTTATGTAGATCGGGACCTTGTTCCATAGCAAGGAAGACTTTGAGAAGGGAATCTATCCCTCCAGCATGTTCTATTCATTGTTAGCTTGAGTGGATTTGGTTATGCTAATATGGAGCATGTTCAACAATTCTGGGTTGGACATGGCTCTGTATGTAACACAGAGATCGCCTCTGAGAAGGCGGTATGCAACAGAGAAAAGCCTTTAATTTTGTTCAATCGTGCTGCATAGGGCAACTGTTTGAGGCCAGTAATCCTCTTAGTGAGGTACCTCTGTGGTCTCTCCAGCTGATGGGAGAAGCCTAGGCAGGTACATACAGATTGGTGCATTGTACTCAACAATGGGTCTGATGAGGGAAGAGAAGAGGGGCACCATTACATCCTTAGATCTTGATGCAAACCCTTTCATGATCAGATGGGTCACACAGAAGGATTTTCTAACCACCTTGGCAACATGGTTATCAAAGGAAAGCTGACTATCTACTTGGGTCCCTAGATCCCTTATTACTACTTCAGATTTCAGCGGGTTACCTCCTATGTGGTAGTTCGCGGGTACGCTTTTTCCAAAGGGGATTACTACGCATTTTTTAGCATTTAGCTTGAGACCATGGCTTTGACACCATGCATCAGTCTCATTAAGGCCCTTCTGGAGGATATCCATGTCGGCCGGAAACTCTATTATAGCACCCAGTTTGCAGTCGCCTGCAAACTTGGTCAGCCACAGCCCTTCAGTGTTTGCCTGTATTTCAGAGAAGTATATGCCAAACAGGAGGGGCCCCAGGACAGAGTCCTGAGGCACACCGCTCGTTACTGGTCTGGATTCAGACATAGATCCTGCTACTCTTACTTTGTGGGATCTGTCTGTGAGCCAGTTTGTGATCCATCTTGTAACAAAAGGGTTTATGCCCAGGTTGGTGAGTTTATCAATAATACCCGAATGGGGAATGGTGTCAAATGCTTTAGCAGGGTCAAGGTAAGCCGTGTGCACCTCCTTTCCCTTATCTATAGCCTGAGTAATTGTCTCAAAGTCGTCCACCAGGTTCAGGAGGCATGATCTGCCCTTGACAAAGCCGAACTGTGTGGGGTCAAGTGTTTGGAGGTTCCCAATCTCTCCATTTTTGAGTTCCATAATGATTCGCTCCATTGCCTTACAGATCAGACTGATCAGGCTTATTGGTCAGTAGTTCCCAGGGTCGGTTGCGGGCCCACCCTTGTGCAGCGGAACCACCGTTGCTGTGCGCCATTCTATGGGCACATATCCTGTCAAGAGGCTGAGATTGAACAGGGTATTTAGATGCGGGGTTAATTCATTTTGGAGCTCCCGTATGACACAGCCCGGGACACCATCTGGTCCCATGGAGGCAGTGTTTTTAGCTTTAGATAGAGCCTTATTAACCAACGTATCAGTAATAATTGGAGTTACACAATCCCCTGGAATAGTAATAGGCCCTGTAGGTGGTGAGGGGGAGAGAAATTTGCACTGAACCTGTCAGCCAAGATGTTGGCAATGTCAGTGGTATTTTGTTCAATTTTGTACTAGCTCAGAACAGACCTGAGCATTGCCATTTAGATTTTTGACGTAACCATAGAAGGCCTTATGGTTATCTTTGGCAACTTTCTTTTCGAAATTGGCTTCAGTTGACTTGATGAGGGCACTCAATTTCTTACTAAAGCTGATCAGGGAAGATTTTTCTACTTGAGATTTGGGCTTTTTTTGTATAAGTCTCCTCCTTTTATTGTATAGTTTGCTTATGGCCGGGGTCCACCAGACTGGTTTCTTCTTGCTTGAGGAAGGAGTCTTGGTTTTATTTGGGATAGCATGGTCCATGCAATCCTGAAGATGTATATAAAGTGCCTTGGTGTAGGATTCTGCATCCTGGATATCATTATCCTTCTGCAAGGGAATAGTGAAGCTTTCCACTTCTGACGCAAGTAGTTTGAAGTTTGCTGTGGAAAGGTTTTTTACGATGGTTTCTTTGACTGGGGGAGGTGAAGGGGTGAGGATGTCTAGGGTTATCAGTTTGTGATCTGATCTGACCAGAGAGGGAGTGATAACGGGTGTGGTACAATGGACGCCCAATATTTGTGATGACTAAATCCAATATGTTGTCCCCTCTAGTAGGAGAACATACCAGTTGTTGAAGGGCATTTGAATTTATAAATTCTATGAACCAAGGGCATAGGAGTTAGAACTTTGGAAGTTCGCCCAGTCTATACCAGGGTAGTTGCAATCACCCAAAATTATGGTGTTGGGTAGGGCCTTTTTATTTTCCAATGCCTCAAGGAATGCTGAGTGAGCATCTTGGGACATGGTGGGCGAGCTATAAAGTACAGTTGTGTACCTACCATAAATGTAGATGTTCGAGTGTATTCACTGTTGCAGTCATTACACTTGGGTTATTCTGCTGGCAGGCTACCCGCAGTCGGCCTGAACTCCAAAGTCTTGGTCCGACGTCAGTTGCTGTCGCCTCTTCCCTGACGTCAGTGCGCCAGGGGTATAAAAGACAGAGCACATGCTATTTTCTTCAGTTTTTTCTTGCCCCAGATATCAGGTGTCCCCAAAAGGGTAGGCTAAAAATTCTGCTCATAAAAAAGCATGCACTAACAAACATTACCTTCATCTACAAGCAAATACACCACATAGGTTGTATAGAATAGAGAAGTACAGAAAAGTCCCAACAATGAAAGGGGGATGGAGGGAGGGTAACCTGGACTGCAACAGTGAATACACTCAAACATCTACATTTACGGTAGGTACACAAGTGTACTATGTTCACCGTGTTTCACTGTTAAAGTCATTACACTTGGGTTGAATCCCAAAGCTGAGGTTGGATGGCTGGGCCTAAAGAGAATTAGGAGCGGCTATGAAGCCCTGCAGAACTGCAGTGGCGAAACCTGCTCTGGATTTAGAGTAAAGAGGTAAGTGGTAGTGCTTTGTAAAAGTGTGCACTGAAGTCCAAGTTGCAGCCTCCAAAATGTCCTTGGTTGGTACTCCTCTGAGGAAGGCTGCTGAAGTGGCTGCTGCTCTTGTTGAATGTGGCCTAATGCTCTTCAGCACTGATTTGCCATGTTGTGAATAGCAGAAACGAATGAAGGGACCTATCCATTTTGAAATAGTCTGCTTTGAAATAGCTTTTCCTTGCGATCCTGCAGCATATGCCACTAAGAGTTCCTCAGTCTTTCTGAAGGCTTTAGTTTTGTCCAAGTAGAAGCGTAGCTGTCGGTGTATGTCCAAAGAATGCAAAAGTCTCTCCCCCTTATTCTGTGGGTTTGGATAAAATGTAGGCAAATGAATGGTTTGGTTAAGAGCCACACTGGACACTACCTTAGGCATAAATGTTGGGTTTGTCCTTACAGAAACCCTGTCCGAATGGAAAATAATAAAAGGTTCCACAGCCATTAGTGCCTGTAACTCTGAGACTCTTCTTGCTGAGGTTATTGCTAGGAGCAGAGCTGTTTTCCATGGTAAGTATTTTATCTCAGCTGTATTGGCTGATTCAAAAGGAGGCAGTGTGAGCTTTTCCAAGACAAAATTGAGGTCCCATGCAGGTGCTGGAGCTCTCCTTGGAGGTCTTATGTTTTTGGCCCCTCTGAGGTACTGCCTTAGCAGTGAATGTGAAAAAATAGGTGGATCCGTATTGTAATGAGCTGAAATGGCAGAGGCATGGATCTTAATTGATGAGAAGGATAGGCCTTTGTCCAGCATCTCAGTTAGGTATTGTAAAATCTGAGGAATATTTGGTAAAAGTGTGTTCATTCCTTGTGCCTGGTTCCAAGTACAGAATCTCTTCCATTTTTCTGTATACAATTTTCTGTTGCTGGGCCTCCTGGCCTCCAAAATAACATCCATAACTGCTTTAGAGAGAGGTGTGTTCTGAATGGTTAAATTATCAGCCATGCAGGCAGATTTAGGGTTTTGAGTTGGCTGTGCAGGATTTGATTGTTTTGTTGGGTCAGCAAATGAAGAATTTGGGGTAATGTCCAGGCTGGGCCTTGAGACAAGCTCATTAGGATTGGGTACCAATGCTGGCGTGGCCAGTCTGGGGAAATCAACATAATTTTTGGCTTCTCTTGTCTGACCTTTAGGAGTACCGTGGGGAGGAGAGGCAGTGGAGGAAAGGCATATACTGTAAGGGATTTCCAGCTGAATGATAGGGCATCCACTTTCCATGCTTGTTTGTGATAAGTTCTTATGCAGAATCTCTGTAGTTGGCAGTTGTGCGGGGAGGCAAATAGATCTATGTCTGGGCATCCCCCATTTCCTTGTTATCATGCTGAAGATTTGTGAATCTAGTTTCCACTCGTGAGGATCCTTGAGATTTCTGCTTAGTTCGTCTGCCAGAGCATTTGTCTTTCCTGGCAGGAATTGTGCTTGCAGGTGTACTTGATAAGTCAATGCCGTGTTCCACAAAGTCATGGCTTGTCTGCAGAGGGGGTAGGAATGTGTGTCTCCCTGCTTGTTTATGTACCACATGACTGTAGTATTGTCCGTCTTTACCAGCAGTTGTCCTGGATGAAGTAGATCCTTGAAGGCTGTCAGGGCATTCTGAACAGCTAGCATCTCTTTTTGATTGATATGAAGATGCATTTGGCTTGCTGGCCATGCTTCCTAAATACATTTTCCTGCCATGTGAGCCCCCCAGGCATAATCTGATGCATCTGTTGTTGGTGTTTGCCTGGCCGTGAGTAGAGTGAATGGCTGTCCCTTGTTGTGGTGACAGGCCTGTGCCCATCATCGAAACTCCTGTTGCAGGCAGGGAATGAGGGTAAATAATGTTTCCAGGCTGTGGCAATGTTGAGTGCAAACACTTTTTAGATACCATTGTAGTTTCCTTATATGCAGTCTTGCATATGGAATTAGTAGAATGCAGGAAGCCACGAAGCACAAAGCCTGCAGAATTTTTCTTGCAGATAACTGGGTCTTTGTTGCCAACATTTCGAAGTAAGAAGTCAGTTGCCTTTGTTTGTCTGGCGTGAGATAAGCCATCTGGGCAGTTGTATTTAAGCTTGCACCCAGTAATATTATCTCTTGAGAGGGTACTTTTTTCGATTTCTTTTCGTTTACAGTGTACCCTAGGCAAATTAGTAATCTTTTTACAAACGCCAGATGCTTCAGTAGAATGTCTTATTTCTCTGCTTGAATAAGGCAGTCGTCCAAGTAAGGGTATATTTGAATTCTTCTTTGTCTGCAGAAAGCAATTACTGGTGCCAGGCATTTTGTGAAGACCCTGGGCAGAGTAGATAAGCCAAAGGGCAGTGCAGAGAATCGGTAGAGCATTGATCCAGCTATGAATCTGAGGTATCGTCTGCAATTTGGTCTGATTGGGACATGCAGGTATGCCTCTTTTAGGTCCAAAGTTACAAGCCAAGCCTTCTTGCCCAGCATGGGCAGAGGCTGCTGCAGAGTCAACATTTTGAATTTTGGAACAGCCAGAAAAGTGTTTAGAATAGACAGGTCCAGTACTGGTCTCCAGGCTTTGTCCTTTCTGGGTACCAGGAATAGTAGAGTAAAATCCATGTCCCTGCTCTTGCTGTGGTACTCGCTGAATGGCCCTCATGTCAATGAGGGATGTAACTTGTTTTTGTGCCTCTGCCCATTGATTTTGTGACAGGTCTGGCATACCTTTGGCAGGGTGTGAAAGTGGAACCTGTAGCACTTATTCAAGACCTATTTGTCCTGGGTGATTATATGCCAATTTTGTGAAAAAAATGCTAGTTTTCCCCCTAAGGGAGCTGCCAAAAGATAAGTGCTTGGTATTGGCAGAGGAAAGTTATTGGGACTGTTTTCTATACGGCTGTGATTTGTCTTCTCCGCTTTTGGAGGTAGAAGCACCTCATTGTTTAGGCCTGTATGAGCCTTGGGGCTGGGATCTGCCTCTAGGGCGTCTGTATCTGCCTCTTTGTGGCCTGTCTGACACTGGAAAGGACCAATTACTTGAAGGACAGTTCCTGCTAAATCTGGGTGATTGTACCTGTAAGAAATCCTTAACTGTCTGCATAGATATCGCTTTATCTTCCATTTTCTTCAGCACCTCTTATGCCTTAACACCTAACAAAGTATCATGCTGTAAAAGAGCATCCAATAATTTTGCTTTAACATGATCAGGCAGATTTTGTTCCGTTAACCAAGCATGCCTTCTAATGAGTAACAGCGGCCCTGCAAGAGGCCTCCAGTGAATCAAAACCACATTGCAAAGTACGTTTCCCCACTTGTTCAGCTGCATGCAATAAATCCTGCATTTCCTTGTTATCTGCACATTCAGAATTTGTCAACATTTTCTGTTTTAGCTGTGACATTAAATATTGCTGATATTTAAGCATATGAAACTGACAATTTAAAGCCCTTACAAGCAAGGTAGCAGAAGTGTAAACTTTTTTCCCCCATCTGTCCAGTGCCCTAGAATCCCTATCAGAGGGGACAGGGTTTTTCGCAGTGGAAACCTTGACCCCTTTGGGACCCTGAGATATAGTTTCTGGATCAGCAGCAGGGTTTTCTATAGACATTTGTGGGAATCTGGAACCCTGTAGTGTCTGTCTGGCTTAACCAGTGCAAGGGGTAAAGAGTCAAGAGACAGGCTGGACTCTGAAAATACATCTACTATGTCTAGAACAGGTGGAATAGCAAGAGATCTGTGTTGAGGTAGTAAAAGGAAGTCTCTGAGCCTTTTCTTAGATTCTGAGTAATCTTGGCTCTCCCAGTGGTGTGAAGGGTTTCCCCAAAAGAATAATCCTCAGGAAGAGAGGCTGAAGGAATAGACTCTTCAGCATCAGAATCCTCATAGGGAGGAATCACAGGAAATGGAAACCTGATCTGAAGATTCATATTCTGTCTCTTGCCTAGGCCTCTTATCTGGAGGGGGATGGGAACCCCTGATCAAAGTAATTAGGTCTTCGACCATTTTAAGCATCTGTTTTTTAGGCATGGAAGTCTGTGCAGGAGAATGCTGTACTTGTTTCTTTGTCTTTAGAGCTGCTTTAGTCTTTGCCTTTTAAGCTGAGGTTGGCTTAACATATAACTGTGTAGATCTGAATACACTCTCAGAAGCCGATGCCTGCTCAGCGGCTCCGGACCCATCTGAGGGAATAGTTTCCAAATGTCCAATACCTTGAGTATCCAGAGGCCTAGTCGGCTCCACGTGGGAGTCTGAAGCGGCCTGTGGCTCTGAGGTAGCGGGCGTCAGGGGCTGCGAAAGCGCCTCACTGAGAACCGGCGACTGGCCTAGCAGAGAACTCGTCGTCAGTTTTGGACCTCAGATGCCTGTCATTTTCCTTTTCCTTGCGCATTTTATAAACTCCGGTCTTCGGCTGTTCAAACAGCATTATACAATTAAATCTTCGGCCAAAGTAATGAAAGGCAAAATCAAACCAACGCTTAACAGTGCATTGGTTAAATCTAGCACAAAACCGACAGCTAGCAATGTCGTGGTCAGGGCCTAGGCAAAGAATACAGTAAGAATGAAAATACTTATGAGGTATTTGCTTCCCACAAGAAATACAATTGTTAACTTTTTCTGCCATCGGTCTGGAGCAAGGAAAAATTTCCCCAACGGGGTACTTAGCTTTAATGAAGACGTTGGATCTGAAATACGGTTTTCAAAATCTCAGGAGACGGCTGACCGGCACTTGCGAACTGCTTTTGCTTCGGGCACTGCACGGCAAGAAAGACTGAAGAAAATGGCGTTGGCTGCATCTTTTATATCCCTGGTGCACTGACATCAGGGAAGAGGCAACAGCAACTGACGCCGGGCCAGGACTTTGGAATTCAGGCCGACTGCGGGTAGCCTGCCCGCAGGATAACCCAAGTGTAATGACTGCAACAGTGAACACGAACATCAGGCTACGACTTAAAATGTGGTTTTGCCTGATGATAGTTGCGCATGGATGATCTCTGGGGCATCATGCTGCGCCACTAACCTGGAGATGTGGGTATCCTTGATGAATATAGATACACCTCCGTCATTTGTACTGCGATCCAGTAACTGAGGCCGGAAGGTACGATATGAATTGTAACCTGGCAGTGCTGGGGTGCTCTCTGGAGCCTTGAACCAGGTTTCCGTCACTGCACAAACCTAAATTTTCTCCATACTGAGGAGTGCCTCGAGTGCGTGCATTTTGAGGTCGAGTCTTCTGGCTTTGAGTAGCATTACCCTTAGTTATGGGTTACCTGTGCTCGTTACGGTGGTTGGTTTGTCCTTTGAGCCTTGCCTACAAAAGGCACTATGGGGATGGCAAGAGTCTTGCCCAGTATTTGAAAGCCTAGGGGTGACAGGTGCAAACCATCTCTGGGGAAACAGCGAGGCTTGTCTATCATGTCATCCCAGGCAGACAGACACTGGATCCCCTTAGAATGACACCAGATGCTTAGCCAACTTTTGAAATTTATCATTTTGTCTCTGTATTGTGGTATCATTCTAGGTGAAGGTAGTATGCTACTCAAGGTCAGGGTCATAGAGGAGAGCTCAAAGAATTAGCCAGGCTGCAAGGTTCAGGGTTTGAAGCTGACGGTGCAGAATCTGGCCCGCCTGCTGGGACAGCAGGGAACAGGTCTGAGGCAGGTGCCATGGTTGTAGCAGTGTCATACTGCGCAAGAGTGGATACCAGTGCTGGCGTGGCCAGTCTGGTGCTATCAGTATTGCCCTTGGCTTGCCCTGTTTGATCTTTAGTAGAACCTTCGAGAGGAGAGGCAGAGGGGGGAAAGGCATAAACCAAAAGACTTTCCCAGGTACAGGACAGGGCATCCACTTTCCAAGCTTGACTGTGGGGAGTTCTTGTGCAGAGTTTGTTCAATTGGTAGTTCTGAGGGGAGGCAAACAGGTCTACCTCTGGAGTCCCCCATTTGTTCCTCAAGAGGTTGACTATTTTGGGTTCTAGTTTCCATTCATGTGGGTCCATGAGATTTCTGCTTAAGTCTACCAGTGAATTTAGTTTGCCTGGCAGGTATTGTGCTTGTAGGTGTACTTGGTAGCTCAAGGCTGTGTCCCACAGAGCTATGGCTAATCTGCAGAGACGGTACGAGTGGGTTCCCCCCTGCTTGTTTATGTACCACATAACTTTGGTGTTGTCTGTCTTTACCAATAGTTGTCCTGGAAGAAAAATGTCTTTGAAGGCTGTAAGAGCATTCTGTACAGCTAACGTTTCTTTTTGATTGATATGCAGGTGCATCTGTCTCAGGTTCCATTTGCCCTGAATGCACTAGCCTGCCATGTGAGCCCCCCATGCATAGTCTGATGCATCTGTTGTTAGGGTTTGGGAGGCAGGGGTAGAGTGAAAGCGAGTCCCTTGTTGTGGTAGCAGACCTTTGCCCACCAAAGGAACTCTGTCTTCATACAAGGAATGACAGAAATCATTGTTTCCAGGTCCTAAGAATGTTGACACCTTAGGCTTTTTAGATACCACTGGAGTTTCCTCATATGCAGTCTTGTATAGGGAATTAGTAGAATGCAAGAGGCCATGAACCCCACAGCTTACAGTATTTTCCTTGCAGATAGCTAGGGTTTTGTGGCCAATAGTTTGAAGCAGGTTGTCAAATAAACTTGTTTCTCCGGAGTACGGAATGCCATCTGGCAAGTTGTGTTCAAGCTTGCTCCCAGGAATACAATCTGTTGGCAGGGTATTAGGTGAGATTTCTTTTCGTTGAATTGCTGGAGGAGACCCTGGAGATATGCTCTAGAGAGAACAGGAATGAAGGTCAGCAGGACTAAGACAGAATATATGTGTGTGAATGAGAGGGAGGAGAGAGGAATGGTGAGGTTGCAAGGAGTAGAGGTGGCAAAGGTGGATGAGTTTAAATACTTAGGATCAATAGTTCAGAGTAATGGTGAGTGTGGAAGAGAGGTGCAGGAGAGTACAGGCAGGATGGAGTGGGTGGAGAAGAGTGTCAGGAATGGTTTGTGACAGACTAGTACCAGTAAGAGTGAAAGGGAAGGTCTATAAGAGGGTATTGAGACTAGCTATGTTATATGGGTTGGAGACAGTGGCACTGACAAAAAGGCAGGAGTAAGAGCTGGATGTGGCAGAGTTAAAGATGTTAAGATTTGCCCTGGGTGTGATGAAGGTGGACAGGATTAGGAATAAGTATATTAGAGGGTCAGCCCAGGTTGGAATGTTTGAAGACAAAGAGAGAGAGGCAAGATTACATTGGTTTGGGCATGTGCTGAGTATACTGGGAAATAGATGCTAAGGATGAAGCTACCAGGTAACGGGAAAAGAGGAAGGCCTAAGAGAAGGTTTATGGATGTGGTGAGAGAGGACATGCAGGTCGTTGGTATGACAGAGCAAGATGCAGAGGACAGGAAGAAATGGAAACAGATGATCTGCTGTGGTGACCCCTAATGGGAACAGCCGAAAGATGATGATGGCGTACCCCAGTGAGGTTATAAGTTTCTTTACGAATGCCAGGTGTTGTAATAGCAAGTACTGGCTTTCTGCCTGAATCAGACAATCGTCCAAGTATGGGTAAATTTGAATATTTCTCTGCCTGCAAAACGCAATGGCTGGAGCTAGACACTTTGTGAACACCCTGGGTGCAGTAGATAAGCCAAAGGGAAGTGCAGACAACTGAAAGTGCATGGAGCCCGCCCTGAAACATAGGTATTGTCTGCAGGATCCTCTTATTGGGATGTGCAGGTAAGCTTCCTTTAAGTCTAGGGTTGCCAGCAAGGCATCCTTGGCTAGCATAGGAAGAAGCTGTTGAAGAGTTAGTATTTTGAATTTTGGAACCACCAGAAAGGTGTTGAGAAAAGAGAGATCCAGGATAGGACACCAGGAGTTGTCTTTTCTGGGTACCAGAAAAAGTCTTGAATAAAAACCTTGGCCCCTTTCTTCTGCTGGGACAGGTTGAATAGCCCTGATACTGAGAAGAGAGAGAACCTGCTGTTGGGTGTCCACCCACTGATTTAGGGGTAAGGTCTGGCCAACCATTTGGGGTTGATAGTGCGTGGAAGTGGAATCTGCATCCTTAGGAAACTATGTTTAAAACCCATTTGTCCTGGGTAATGAGTTCCCAGTTTTTTGCATGCAGGGCGAGCTTTCCTCCCAAGGGAGCAGGTAGTTGAGCAGGGCTTGAAAGGGTTAAGGTTAAGTCACTGTGCCATTTTTCTGTAGGGGGGTGCCTTACTACTCCCTGCTTTGGAAGTGGGAGCCTCCCACTGCTTAGATCTGTGCGTAGCCTGAGACTGTAGCCTAGGTGGTCTGCTGTTCCTGGGTTTGGACTGAGAAGGCCTGTAAGGGACTGGAAAGGACCAGTTCTTTGAAGGCCAATGCCTACTGAATCTGGGAGGATGTACTTGTAGGAAATCTTTTAACAGTTTGCATAGATTTAGCTTTTTCCTCCATCCTTTTGAGGACTTCTGCTTTGTTGCCAAAAAGGAGGTCTTGGTTTAAGGGAGCATCCAGTAATTGAGCTTGAACATGATCTGGCAAGTTTTGTTCCTTACGCCAAGCATGCCTTCCAAGTACAGACCCAGTGACAGCAGCCCTGCAAGATGCTTCTAAAGCGTCAAAACCACATTACAACGTATGTTTACCAACTTGTTCTGCAGAATATATAAAATCTTGCAATTCTTTGTGTTCAGCACAGTCAGGAATCAACATAATTTTCTGTTTAAGTAGTCCCATAATATGATGCTGATACTTCAACATATGAAACTGGCAATTTAAAGCCCTAATAGGAAAAGTAGCAGAACTGTATACCTTCTTACCCCATCTGTCTAAGGCTCTAGAATCTCTATCAGAAGGAGTAGAATTTTTGGCAGCAGTAGCCTTAATGCCTTTTGGTCCTTCGGAAATGGTCTCGGGATCAACATAAGGATTCTTGAAGAGGAACTTATGAGAGTCAGGTACTCTGTAGTACCTGTCAGGTTTTCTGGGAGCTGGAGGCAAAATGTCTGGGGTAAGGCTAGATTCCAAGAAAGCATCATCTACAATTTCCAGAACAGGAGGGATAGCTAAAGGCCTGTGTTGAGGCAGGAGTAAGAATTCCCTAAGTCTCTTTTTGGACTCAGGGTAATCCTGGTTTTCCCAGCGAAAATGCTCCCTAAGAGTATCCAAGGTTTCACTGAAAGAAAAATGTTCTGAAGGGGAAGCAGAGGGAATGCAGTCCTCTGCATCACAATCCTCATAAGTACATAAGGGCAAATCCTGGTAATCAGAAGGAGCAGAAATATCAGATTCCTGATCAGAAGAATCAGAAAGAAAATCAGTTCTAGGTCTCTTGGAGGGGGAAGGCTGGCTTCTCCTAATTAAGGTAATAAGGTCTTCAGAAATTCTAAGCATTTGTTTTTGAGGCATATGGGCCTGAGCCTGTGGTTTGGTCATCGGTTTTCTAGGTGTAGTGAGAGTTTTTGACCTGAGGAATTTGGAACTTCTGGATGGAAACGATGGCGTCGGTTTAATATGAATGTCTGTAGGCCTGAATACACCCTCAGAAGCCAGTGCCTGCACAGCAGCTCTGGACCCATCCAAGGCAGAGACATCCGCAGGTTCCACAGTCGAAGAAGCATCTTGCGGCACACCGGACTCTGAATGGGTCTCAGCAGAGGCCTGCGAATCTGAAGTCGCGGGTATCAAGGGCTGCAAAAGTGCCTCACTGAGTACCAGCGGACTGGCGACTAGCTTAACGGAAGCGTTGTCGACAATTTTGGACCTATGTGGTCTGTCTCTGTCTTTATCCTTACGTTTTTTCAGGAGATTGGTAGTCGGATGGCTTAACAAAGCCATTTCGGAGTACGTAGATAGAGTACGAAAGTAACTGGCTGCAAAAATGGTCCGACAACGAATAGTTCAGGCGTTGAACAAGGCACAAAACCAACAGCAAGGGAAGTCGTGGTCTGGGCCTAAACAGGGGATGTAGTAAGGTAAGACAATTGTTAACTTTTACTGACATCGGTTGGAGCAAGAAAAAGGATACCCAATGGGGTACTTTTCTTTTTTGAAGTCTTCGGGTCTGAAACTCGAAAACGAAAATTTCAGGAGACGGCCGACTGGCATTTGCGAACTGCTTCTGCTTCAGGTACGGCAAGAAAGACTGATGCAATGGCGTCGGCTGCATGTTTTATACCCCTGACGACCTGATGTCAGGGAAGAAGCGACTGCATCCGACACCGAAATCCGAAGACACTGGTATTCAGGCCGGCTGAGGGCTACCTGCAGGCAGGTAACACAAATGCGATGACTGCAACAGTGCAACACAAAATCCTCTCATCAATCTCCACAAGCAACTCAGGATACTAATCAAGTCCATCAAACTCAATTTTGGGGCATAAATATCCTCCCAGAATAAGGATAACCACAGAGCATTTTCAGTTATGTACACAACCTTAACACCCAACAGTGTGCTGAACTAATAGTAGAGAGAACTTCTTATGCCAAACTGGGAGATGTACAAATTTGCTGGCCAATAAATTTAGCTCCAATTTCACTCCATCACTCCTGGTCCACCCCCCACCCCAAGGAAATACCCTCTACCATTTCTCCCCCCAACTATCACTAAAGAACAGGTCCTCAAAGCACCCTCCAGAGTTAAAAACATTGCATCAATGGGTTCTGATAATACCACAGGATGCCTCCTAAATAGCTTGAAACATGATCTGTCATGCTCAATAGAATATCTGTTCAATTACAACCTCTAGACAGGCTTAATCCCTAGGGAAAGAAGGCCTGCAACTATCATCCCTGCACATAAAGGCTGACTAACAAATCCTCAAGCTTGACAAGTCTTCCATAAAAGGCCATGGAAAGAATTATTGTGGAACTGATAAACAATGACATAAGAAATTTTCAAACATGGGACCCATCCCAGTTCATTTGCATCAAAGGCTGGTGGATTTCTTTGAGAAGGTCACTACAGCCATGGATGATGGCAAAATGGTACATCCTGCCTACCTTGACCTGGCAAAGGCATTTGACAATACCTCTGTCGTGTATTATACACAAACTTGGGCATAAATCCCTATGTCATCTGATGGATAACCTGGTGACGCATATATAGGACACATGACATAAGGGTGGTGGAATCTACCTCCACCAAGAGGCATGTTACTAGTGGTCTCCCACAGGGCTCAGTAAAGGAACCTCTACTGTTTGGAATAAAATTCTCTGAAGTCAAGGCAAATGTAGAAGGCCTTCGGTTGACGAAACTTGCTGACAATTGCAATCACTGAATCTGCCAAAAATGTAAATATCCACCAAAAGTCTGACCAAAACAAATAACTGGTGCAAGAACCATGGCCTAAAACACAATGCAAAAAAAGGATAATTATATCCTTTGGGAAGATGACTACCCCTGCAAATTACAACATTGAGAACACTCTAAAAGTTGACCCAGTGGTAAGGGACTTGAGAACTCAGGTTGACATTAACCTGAACTTTGATCAACACGTGTTCATTGTATTGAAATTATCCTATGTGGTGCAACTTTATAAGGGCATGGCATCCATATTTAAGCAGATCATAGTCTCACTACACTCAGGCCTCATTAGACTAATAATAGAGTACAAAGCACCTTTCTGTATATACCTGGCCAGGCACTTGCAATAAATGAAGCAGCAAGAGAAGCTCCTCACTAAAAGTATACAGGTTTAGATAATATGTCCTATGCGGACTGCCTCAAACCCCTGTTCCTGTACTCTGTCTCCTACAGACTACTGGGGGCAATCTATGTCTAAACAACAAGGCAATTTGATCCAGTACTGAGGGGTCTGCTACACATTCACAAAACAAACAGCACTAGAATTACCCAATCTAAGGAACCAAACCTCATCTGTAACAAACATAATATGTTGCAGGGACAGTTGGGTGTGTCAGAGATGATTACTCCTGTGGAACAGACTCCACATTCATGTGAAATAGAGCTCTTCCCTAAAAGCTTATTCAAATGCAATTTGGACCAATGGATGAGAAATCTGAAATTCACTCCTGGCTTATCTCCTGTGGTCCTTACGGACAGGGGCAGTTTGCAGATGACCTAAGTCACAGACATATATCAAATCATATTGGGAGATTTGACGCATGAATGGCTAGACTGAAACAGGCTCTAGGGCAGTTAGCCTAGAAACCTATTATGATCCTAATACATTTGCCATTTTTTTGTCTACAGCTGTAAGGACATTTACATTCCATGATAATATAAGCCGATAGCTTAGGCAATTACTTCTAATCTCCATTTGAACCTATATCACATTATTAATTTTTGTTTCAATGAAAACACATACAAAATAGATACATTTTCAGAACCCCCATTTCCTTTTAACTTAGAACACAAACTATATACATTTTCAACAAATTAAGTTTACCCCTGCAGATATGAGCATTTCCCCCAAATTGATGGCATCACTCACAGACGTTATCTAGTCTAAACTTAAGGTTGCCCACACTAAAGCAAATGCCACAGCCTGTATTCCTACTTCCATTAATTGACTTGTGTTTTTTACCTCTACTCCCTCTCTCAGATGTAAAAAAACAGCTTGCATACTTTTAGTAAACATCAACGTTTAACTCCAACAAAAAGAACACGGTCTAGCTTTAAATAAACTTAATTGTGGACCATTACATTAAACACAATACAATATTCAGGCTGATGGGGAGGAAACTACTTGTACAACTAATTAATTTCCCACAGTTTAAAACTATTTAGCTTGCCACTGTAACTTTAAACATTACACTGCGCGTCTTACATTTCTCTCAGTGAAAAATGCTGTGACCTCTCAAAATTAACTGCTTGCATATGCAGACAGCTTGCCTCTAAACAAAAGCAGCCAGCAATAAGACAAATAAGCAGCCACTAACTTTGCGGATGCATGAAAGAATCTTAGCAAATTTCACTCAGAACACACTATTTAGACTTCTCATGACCTACTCTGCCTGCACCCGACGACTTCTTGTCTTCCAATGAAAGCATTCGGTAGTAAAAAAACAGCTAATAACTGTGCAAATTGCAAATCCACTAAACTATTTTCGATTAGAGTCATTTTATTTTCAAATCACTTTACTTTACAAAAGTTTTCTATAGCTTAAACCAAGAACATTAAGTACAGATGTATGAGTGCACTCATTGTAACTACAGATATTCAAGGATTACTGCTGCAATGCGAGTTCCCACCACCATAGTATGGGTGGACAGGAGTGTGTGTTTGTACTGGAAGGACTACCATTTTTTGCAACAGCACTTTTTATGAAGCCTCAAGCTTAGTCATATTTTTCTTTACTTCAGCCTCTGATTTTTTTCAGTTTTATCAGTTCATCTGAATGGCTGTTTACAGCTTCCACCACTTTACAGTCTTTTGTAATTTGACTTTATATATTCTTGCAGTGCTTCATTCACTTTAATACCTCTAAGCATATTTGATTTTTTTCTTCTAAATTACTGGAAGCTATCCCTGTAACAAAGATGAAATTCCGATTTTGCTGAATGGTCACAAGACTCTTCCCAGACAGTTTTCTCTTCTTTTCTGGGTGATTTTTTTCTTGGGTTCTCCAAATTTTGTTTTTATTGGCACCCAGGCAGTATAATTACTAATCAGCAACTGAATTTTACCTAAACATACAATTTCACTGGTCTTTTTCCGCAGTTTCTGGATTCACACAGACAGCTCCAATTAACCTGCGTATCAGAATGCAGCTGCTATGAGGGACCTCTTTGGGGACGTACATTCAACATAACAGTAGATTTTCAGGTAAGATCATTGTTATAGTACAATTCAATTCATAAGGGAGTTAGCCAAAGGTGCACATCTGCCTAACTGGCCCGACTCCAAGACTTCTTCATACACTCCAAAATGAATGGGCTTCATTGTGCTACATGGATTCACATATACACCACAGAAAAAGGGGTAGTCACACACCATGCCATATTCAACTCTTTTTAGATAATGAAGACTCCCCTTTTATGTACCTTAAGTGAAAATATTCCAAGATGAAACAAATGCAGCTCCTGTAAGACTCGGGGTGGGGGTGGGGTGCAGAGGAAGGAGTCTTCCCTTTATTATCCACACCTCCTGAACACTGGATGAGGAGGGAGGAACTACATGGAGGAATGGGTCTGAAAGAAAGGTATAGGGGAAATTCCTGCTCCCCACAACTCAGACTTTGGGAGAAATATGACATAGTTAAAAAGAAGAAAGTGAAGGGGTGGGAACTCGCACTGTAACAGTAATACTTGAATACCTGCTATTACAGTGTGCACACTCATACAGCTGTTCTATGTACCCCATGTAGGTTCAGACTCCTAGGCAGCAAGACATTTCCCTGTGGTATGTTTGACTGGGGACAGATATCTGACGTGACATTCACCTGCAGAGACATATGATGGTTGCAAATATCCTGTGTGCAGAGAACCACACAGCTGTAATAAAAAAGTGCATGTGGGTAGGGGAAGTAATTGTGCTGCACTTAGTGTACAGTACATATGTCTAAGTGCAACAGATGTTATGTATACAATTAGGGGGGTGTCCATTTATGCAGCAACCCTTACCTGAGCAGGTGACATGCCAAAGGGGCCACTAATTCTCTCCTGGCTATCGACCAATATCACGGCTATTGACCAATATCACTAATGAAACTATAATACTGGGGGATGTTAACATTAACAGGGACACAATTCAATATCCTACTAACTCTCTAAATATAAATCTTTATAACTTCACTCAACTTATTAACTCCATAACCAGAACTTGCAAAGATTTCTCTTGCAGGAGTACCCTAGATTTGATCCTAGTTTCCCATCCTCACTACTTCTCCAATAGTTGTACCTTTCCAGACTCTCTAGGTGACCACCTTCCCACTTTTGCCCATCACCTGCCCACCTTCCTACAACTTTCTCACACATACACCTCTACTCTGTACCTAAAAAACTTCAACCCCAATGCACTCTCTGATGCAGTAAAGAATAAAAACTTTACCCCTGGAAAATGCTGTTAGCCACTTCAATGAAACCTTCTTAAACCTGCTAGACTCCTTCTCTCCCTGGAAAACAAAACGCACTAAAAGTAACTCCGTCCCTTGGCTAACTAAGAATACCCTAGCCACCATGCAACACCGTGATAAAGCTTGGAAACGCTACCATAAAACAAAAACTATTACTTCCTTTAATGAATACAAAACACTTCGCAACAAAGTAAAAAAAACGTATTAACTCAGACCACAAAACCCTATTTTTCCACTCTCCAAGCCCACAACAATAACCCGAAAAAGTTCTGGGATGGAATCTCCTTCTCTTCATAACCAAGGTAAAAAAGAAAACCCTTGCTCGAACCCAAATGCCTCTGATTCAGATTTAGCTACTCAGTTCAACTCATTTTTTATTGATTCCACATCCAAACTAACATCATCCTTCACTGATAACCGTGTTCCCCCACAACAACCTCATCACATCCCCTCCTTCTCCAATATCTCTTGCTCCCAACCTGCACCCTTCTCCATGAACCCCATTCCCATTTCTACCATTACAAAATTTCTAAAATTGAAACCTTGCTCTAATGCTCCTGATGAAATACCATCCTACTTCCTTAAGATAGCCGCAGAAGTCATTGCCTTCCCCATCTGCATCCTAATAAATCGATCAATTTCAGAAAGCCAGGTTCCCCAGCTCTGGAAAAAGGCCTTTATTATCCCACTACATAAAGGTGTTAACAATAATGAAATCTCAAACTTCCGTGCCATCGCTATCTTATCCCCTATTTCAAAACTTCCCGAAAAATGCATCCACCTACAACTCTTACCCTATCTAATAAGCAATAACCTTCTTACTCCCACCTAGCATGGATTCTGACTAGGCCATAGCACCACCACCGCTCTCCTCTCCTTCCTAGAAACCGTAAACAAAGCCTGTGACACTGGTCATACTGTATCCACCCTCCTCCTAGACCTCTCTAAAGCCTTCGACACCATCACTCATAACCTTCTCCTTACTAAGCTCTCTAAACTAAAACTTTCCCACTCCTCTATTAACTGGTTCACCAGCTACCTATCAAATAGGCAACAAGGAGTCAAGTGGAAAAAATCTACTTCACCATTCCTAAACACTCCTACAGGCATGCCCCAAAGCTCAATTCTAGGGGCCCTGCTTTTCAGTGTCCTCATTAATGACTTTCACCACGCCATCCCTAATGCCAACCTCATCCAATAAGCAGATGACTCGACAATAATCTGTTCTGTAACCTCCACCTCTTCCTTAGCAAAATTAACCCAAGATGCCTTCTCCTCTACAGAACAATGGATGCTAGATAACCACCTAGCACTAAACATATCCAAGACTAAACTAATGAAATTCCCCCCTCTAAAAGCATCACCCTAGACAAAAATTCTTTCTCTATCACCAGCCAAAATAACACTCCTCTTGAAACAGTCTCCACTGCTAAATTGTTAAGAATCATCATTGATGACCAACTAAAGTTTGATAGCCATATTCAGGTAAATATTTAAAAAACTCACAATAAGCTCTGTATGCTTTATCGCCACAACCGTTTCATCTCTCCCTCCACCAGACTCGTTCTTGCCAATACATACCTCATATCCCTTCCCTCCTGTATGGTGCCTCTAGCCTTACCAATCTGCAATCCTCCATCAAAACTAAACTCTCCTCCTGTTACTATAAAATCTCAAAATTTGTAATTAGCCACAGATCCAATACCCATCATTGCATCTCCATGCACCAACTGAACTGGCTTGAACTCCCCAGTTATCTCACTTATATCCAACTTATCCATGCACACAGAATTATTTTTTGCCCGTCTCTCTGTCCCTCCCTTGCCTCTACCTTCCAAATGAATCATCCTAACAGATGCCTTCAATCTAACTTCCAAAATCTAATCGAGCTACATAAACCTGCCCGGCCTCCAGACAAACATCTTCTATCCTTCTGTTTAGCATGTCACTGGAATTCTCTCCCACCTCTTATCCGTACCACTAATAGTCTCTCTAGCTTTAAAACTTAACTTCACTCACATCTAATCTCACAATGGGAATGCTCTTGCTCTTATCCTACATAACATCCTATTATAATTCTCTCTCTACCTAACATATCTACAAATACCTCTCTTCCTACATAACATCCTACTATAATTCTCTCTTTACCCAATCACATCTACTAATAACTTCCTTTAGCCAGTAATCTCCAGAAGGAATTTGCATTCTTTTTTTACTACTTTAATTTGTATAGAATGGAATTTTTCACATATTAAGTTATTATAACTGTTAATACCATGTATTCTCTTTCTAATGTTTGATTAACTGTTTTGTAAAATTTGTAAGAATTGTTATCCTGTAATCTTGTAATTCTGAAACTTATTACACTTGTAATTACTGGAGCTTTACAACCCCAGACTCCTTTGAAAATGGGTTCCTTGCGGGCCAATGGACTATCCTGGTAAAAAAAAAATGCAAATAAAAAGTAAATAAATACATAATTACTCCCTGTTCAAGCATTTTCCTGTCCACACATAATAAGCTATCATGATGAGGCCTGATGTGCCCCATACATGCTGCAGAGTTACTTCCATGTCTGGGCTTCCCTTCTACAAGGAGCGTCATGGCACCTTGAAACTCAAGACAGCCTTCTTCTGCCCAGCTCCAACAGATGCTTGAGCTGCTAACTGGACTAATCTCCCGTGTTTTAGTAACAGCCTTATCCCTATACACCAGCAGAGCAGGATTTCTACTCAACTACTTTTCGCATTAATGAAAGGTCATCTCTTATGCTCACCTTGTCCTTGGGTAATAAGGTGAAAGGTTTCTTGAATATGAGGGCCTGTTAATCTGACATTCTCCTTGGTTAATTAAAAGCCACTAAAAGAACTTTCTTCTATGACAGACTTCATAACATTAGAAGCATGTAGATCAAGGGAAGCCAACATGAATTCTTCTAGAATGAAGCAGACTTCCCAGGGAGGTGAGACAGCCTTTATACACCCTTAAGAAACCGTTTGACAGATACAGGGTTTTGCTAGCGGTAGATGTAAAAGAAGCCAGGCAGAAATTTTAGACATGCCCTCCTGCTTTTTGTTGTATCAAATGGAAACTCTCCTCCATTAGCCAAGCAAAACATTCTTGTACTACCCTTCCTGGCTTCTTTCACATTTCTTAGAATATTCTCATAGCAAAATATTTTAAAGGAATAAGGGTCAGATCACCAACACGGTAAAAGCCTGAGGTAGTGGGTACAAAATACAAAAGCAACTCCCTCCTTATTTACCACTTAACTGCAGTATTGGCTGAAATATGATGCTGGGCTCCTGAATTCCAGGCTAATTTAAAGGCTTTGAGGATTAGCATCACAGTCAATATCACCTTTATACTGATGTTTTCTCCAGTGTGTGACAGATCACAAAACCCTACCTTGCAGGTATGTGCATTCTCCAAGATCTGTCTAGTACATTTTAAGTTGTTTTGGTTATGCACAAGGTATAGAAAAGGCAACGTCATATTCATTTTGACCTGCGATGCACACCAGAAAAACTCCTTTTGAATAAATGTCACCACTGGTACTGCCTTCTCTGTGAGTGAGCATGCTGTTATCATAGTTTTTTTTTTTAACATATGACCAGATTTTACAATATTGTGCAGTCTGACTTAGGTGACTACTGATATGGTGGAAGCCGTGTATTTCAAGTCTTGAAAAAAAAAAAAAACTCTTGCTGACGTGCTTCTCCTCTGGGTCTCTTGGAAGTAAATGGCTTCCACACTTCTCAGTGGTAAAAGCAATGTACCCAAAGGCCCTAAGAAAACTCATGCTAACATACTTCTCTCTTTCTGGGAGTCAGGCTTGCTGGATGGATGTCCACTTGTGGCCAACTTCCACATGTACTGAATTACACTGAAACAGTGAAGAATTTTGAAGATGGCAAGCACATGAACCTTTAATGTATGTAAAAATCATGGCAAGATCAATGCTGACCTTTGCAAAGAAGGCACAAACTGCTTGGAAAAAAAAAAACAGGATGGTATAATGAGTAACAGCAAGAAGACTTCCCATCTGAGGTACAGCAGAAGTCTTCTACTAAGAAAAATGTGTCACAGTACAGGACCAGATCACTTGCATGAAAGCCTACATGCACTAGGAGGTTACACAGACTCAAAGTGCAATTACCAACATTCTTCTTCCCAGTAACAAAATACTTTTAACATCTTCTACAAAAGAGTGATGCTCACTAGTTTCACTTACCTGGACGAAACAAAGCTTATAAACACAGGGACTTGTGTCTAGATCTAGGGATGTCATTATCTCCCTTTACTCAGCCCCTTATTAGGCCAATCACTGAATATAATGCCCCCTTTGGCATGCATCTGCCTAGACACATGCAACTGGAACATCCAGAGAGATATCTTACTAAAAAGGAAACAAGGTCTAAACATGTTCTACATGGATCGACTAAAAAGCCCTGTCACTATACCTGCTATCCTATAGACTGCTAAGAGGCAACCTGTGTCAGACATACAAGGCATCCTTTGGCTGACTACTGATGGATTTACTTCACATCAGCAACTCAAATGACATCATACATACTCTGTCTAGGAATCTGAACCTCTTTTGCAACATCAACAGAATGGTTTGGAGGGACATGTATATCTCACAAAGGACCCTGTGGGGCAGACTCCTCATCCACATAAAACAAAGTTCATCCCTGTCCATATTCAACTGCAACTTTGATCTATGAATGAGAAACAGAAAATTTACCCAAACACTGCCTACTGTGCTACTAATGGACAGAAGCAGGTCCTAAATGTTTTATCCCATGCATGGGTACCCTTAAATTATCCCAGATACTCTCATTAGTGGTAAGATATAATTAATCGACAATGGAATGGGTAAAGCCAATCTATACCTAAATGAGAAAAGTTATTTTGAACACAAAAAAAAGGAAATCAGCTAGGCTCAAAATGGCCTGCAAGGACAGCTAACCTAGTACATACCTATGAGACACTTAAAATGACAGCAATTCAAGGCCCAATGCAAAAGTATTAGCTGTTGCAAAATATCCCTTGTTCTTCAGCTGCAGAATGAAAACACAACCTAGAAAGCTCTTTGGTATGACACTACAGAACTCTGCTTCTGCTACTTTTCCAAAAGCTCATCAACAAAGATTGATAAGAAGATTGTTGCTCCTTTACTCTACACTAATAATCTCAGCTAATTTTGAAGCAGAACATTAAAAGTAAGTCACAACTCTAAAGTACACATACTGACAAAAATGCATTAATTAAAAAAGTGCTGAAAGAACCTACCTCTCCAGCTTGCAGTCTGTCCCAGTTTTCATTAACGAACGCCATTAATTCAAGTTCAGAATCAAAATATTTCTTTTTGTGAATAACGCTCAAGTTATAAAGGCTTAAGTGTGCAATATCTACCCTGAAAAACAACAAACACGTTGAAATAAATCTACTAATATTAAAAAAAATCTCTAAAAGTTATCTAAGCTAAAAAAAAAATGCCATGAAATTAAAAAACATTTTAACAGGCAAAGCAAAAAAAGGGATTGCTTTAGTGGCCATCACATGGCGTTATTACAATACATTTTGGTGCAAGAGTAAGTAAAAGTGAAGATATACAAACTATAAGCTTGAGAAACAACTTCTGCACAATGGACATAATTAAAAGCAACCTCAAACAGTAGTTATGCAAAATTCTGTGCTGCAATCACATGGATCACAGACAGTCCTTCTGAAGCATCTACTTTTACCTAAACAACAAACGGGACTAGAATAGTAAAGCTGGATTAGGGTATGACCAAGACTATACAGACAAGATGGTACTTTGGCATTTTCACATATTAGATGACTTTGCTAAGAATTGGGTGATAATTTTCATCACACACAGGCTCATAAATCTAAGTTTCCCCCTTTGTTTTATGTAAAAGATGGAAAAGTCAGTTAAATGATGTTTACCATAATTACAGATGTTCAAACATTGCAGTTCTGAGAAGAGCTCACAATAACAGCTAACTGGTCAAGTAAAAGCATCAATGCTGAAACTGTAGCACGAAATCCACTGCAAGTTGATGTGTTTTCTGCTCAGAATTCCAAAGCAGCACCATATTTTCCCTCAGCAACAGGCTGCCTCCCATATGCATCATCTTCTGTTAATTTTTGCAGTTACATAGCTCTAACAAATATGACTATAGATCCCAGTAGAGTAAAAGAGAATAAAAAAGGAGATCCTTCCCGGCCCAAACTATGCTATGTAAGATGTTGAGCGCCTTATGTCACAGTAATGGAATCCAGAAAGGGGAGAGAAAATACAGCTGTGTATACTTAACAGAAATGTAGATGTTTTAGTGCGTTCATTGTTGCAGTCCTAACTTGTGGGATTTCCCACCGCGAAAAGCCCTTGGCCAGCCTGACAACCAGAAAAAAATTTCTCTCCTCCAGTAGTCGGCGAATGTCCTATCTGATGTCACTATGCCTAGGTACAAGGAGAATTGGCCGGTGCCATAACCAGAGTACTTTTCCTGCTCCTACAGATAGGAGCCGATCAAAGGGACCCTTAGGTTAAGGGTCTGGAATACTGAAGCCCAGGAAAAGAAAAGGTAGAAAGAGGGTTAACCTGACTGAGAAGGAAATTGTCACAGCCTACCCTATAGGCTAGTGAGGGAAGTTGAGAGGGAAAAGTACAGTTGTGTACACTTACCATAAATGTGGATGTTCGTGTGTATTCACTGTTGCAGTCATTACATTTGTGTAATCTGCTGGCAAGTTGCCCTCACTCGGCCTGATTAACAAAGTTTTGGGTCCAGCGTCGGTTGCTGTCCCTTCTTCCATGACGTCAGGTCATCAGGGGTATATAAACCATGCAGCCGAAGCCATTACATCAGTTTTTCTTGCTCCAGATGTCAGGGGCCCCCCAAATGGGGAGCAAAAAAATATAAGTAATTAAAAACACCAAAATATGCCTCCAAACAAAAGCAAATACACCAAAAAGGCTTCTAAGCATAGTAGAAGAAAGAAGTGGTATAGTAAGAGAAAAACAGGTGGCTGGAGGGAGGGTAACCAGGACTGCAACAGTGAATACACTCGGTACATCTACATTTACGGTAAGTGTACACAACTGTACTATGTTCTTCGTGTTTCACTATTGCAGTCATTACATTTGGGTAGATTCCCAAAGCTATGGCTGGAAGGATGGATTTATACATAATTAGGTCCGGTTATAAGGCCCTGCAAAACAGCACTGGCAAAGCCAGCTCTGGATTTAGAGAAGACTGGTAAGTGATAATGCTTGGTGAAAGTATGAACTGAACTGCAGGTAGCAAGCTTCTAGAATATCCCTGGTACGCAAACCTCTGAGAAAGGCTGTTGAAGTAGATGCAGCCCTGGTGGAATGAGATCTGATTCCCTGGGAGACAGGTTTTCCATGGTGCTTATAGCAGAAATTAATGCACTGGCTTATCCATTCAGAAATGGTTCATTTCAAAATAGTATTCCCATCTGCTCCTGCAGCAAATTCTACCAGCAGTTGTTCAGATTTTCTTCGAGATTTAGTCCTGTCCAAGTAGAATCTTAGTTGCCTGTTTACATCCAACGAATGCAGAATCCGCTCTCCCTTGTTCTGTGGATTGGGAAAGAAAGTTGGCAAATGAATGGACTGATTAAGAGCCACACTGGATACCACCTTGGGCATGAAGAATGGATTGGTCCCGAGTGACACCCTGTCCGCATGACAGGTGATGAAAGGCTCCAATGCCATAAGGGCCTGTAATTCAGAGATCCTTCTAGCTGAAGTGATTGTTAAAAGGAAAGCTGTTTTCCAGGAAAGAAATTTTAAGTCTACAGTAGCAGCTGGCTCGAAAGAAGGTAGAGCGAGTTTCTCCAATACAAAGTTAAGGCCCCAGGCACGGGTTGGAGCTCTCCTGGGTGGTCTCAAGTTTTTGGCCCCTCTGAGATACTGCTTTAGCAGAGGATGAGAGAAGAGGGGTGGTTCTGTGTTGTAATGAGCTGAAATGGCTGAGGCATGGATTTTTATGGAGGAGAAAGACAGGCCCTTGTGAAGCATCTCAGTTAAGTATTGCAAATCCCTTGAGACTGATTCCAGGCGCAGAATCTTTTCCATTTGTCAGCATAAGATTTTCTAGTACTAGGTCTTCTCGCCTCCAAAATGACATCCCTCACAGGTTTGCTGAGGGATGCCAAGGGGGAATTTAAATGATTAGCCAAGCTGCAAGATTCAATGTTTGGAGGTGAAGGCGCAGAATTTGGTTCTCCTGCTGAGACAGTAAGGAAGGTGCCATGGGGAAATTAGTGACACTGTGCAGGAGTGGGTACCAGTGTTGGCGAGGCCAGTCTGGAGCAATCAAAATAATTTTTGGTTTGTCTTGTTTGACTTTTAGTAGAACTTTGGAAAGGAGAGGCAGAGGAGGAAAGGCATAGACTGATAGGTTTTTCCAGCTGAAGGACAGAACATCCACTTTCCAGGCTTTTTTGTGAGGAGTTCTTGTGAAATATTTGTCCAACTGATAGTTCTGGGGTGAGGCAAAAAGATCTATGTCTGGGCTCCATTTGCGTGTCAACATGTTGAAACTGTGGTTCCAGTTTCCATTTGTGTGGGTCCATGAGATTTCTGCTTAGTTCGTCTGCCAGAATATTCAGCTTTCCTGGCAGGAACTGAGCTTGTAGTTGTACTTGGTAGCTCAAGGCCATGTTCCACAATGGCCATGGCTAGTCTGCAGAGGGGGTAAGAATGTGTACCCCCTTGATTGTTTATGTACCACATTATCATGGTGTTGTCCGTCTTTACCAGTAGTTGTCCTGGATGAAGGTAGTCCTTGAAGGCTGTCAGTGCATTCTGTACAGCTAGTATTTCTTTTTGATTGATATGAAGGTGCATTTGATTTGGGCTCCATTTGCCCTGAATGCACTTCCCTGCCAGATGAGCCCCCCCCCCCATGCATAGTCTGATGCATCTGTAGTTAGGGTTTGGGTGGCAGGGGGTGATGTGAATGGCAGTCCCTTGTTTTGGTGGCAGGCCTCTGCCCACCATTGGAACTCTAGGCGCAGGCAAGGTAAGATAGGAATCATTGTTTCCAGGCTGTGACAATGTTGACTCCATAAACTTTTTAAGTACCATTGAAGTTTCCTCATATGAAGTCTTGCATATGGAATTAGTAGAATGCAGGATGCCATGAAGCCCAAAGCCTGCAGAATTTTTCTTGCAGACAACTGGGCCTTTGTTGCCAACAGGTTGAAATAGGTAGGCAGTTGCCTTTGTTTGTCTGACGTGAGATAAGCCATCTGGGCAGTTATATTTAAGCTTGCACCCAGGAACATTATCTCGAGAGGGTACTAGTTTTGATTTCTTTTCATTAACTGTATACCCTAGGCCTGTTAGAAATGTCTTTACAAACGCCAGATGCTGTAGTAGAATGTCCTTGTTCTCTGCTTGAATGAGGCAGTCGTCCAAGTAAGGATATATTTATATTCCTCTATGCCTGCAGAATGCAATTACCAGTGCCAGGCACTCTGTGAAGACCCTGGGCGCAGTAGATAAGCCAAAGGGCAGTGCAGAGAATTGGTAATGCATTGAGCCAGCTTTGAATCTGAGGCATCTTCTGCATGTTTGTCTGATTGGGACATGCAGGTATGCCTCTTTTAGGTCTAAAGTCACAAGCCAAGCCTTCTTGCCCAGCATGGGCAGAAGTTGCTGTAGAGTCAACATTTTGAATTTTGGTATATCCAGAAATGTATTTAGAATAGAGAGGTCCAATATTGGTCTCCAAGTCTTGTCCTTTCTTGGCACCAAGAACAGTCTTAAATAAAATCCTTGTCCCTGCTCTTGCTCTGGTACTTGTTGAATGGCCCTCATATCCATGAGGGATGAGACTTGCTTTTGTGCCTCTGCCCATTGATGTTTTGGCAGGTCTGGCCAACCGTCTGTCCTTGGCAGGGTATAGAAGTGAAACTTGTAGCCCTGTAGCACTATGTCTAGGACCTATTTGTCCTGGGTTATTATGTGCCAGTTTTGAGAAAAAAAGTGATGGTTTTCCCCCTAAAGGTGCTGCCAGAAGATAAGTGCTTGGTGCAGGCAGGGGGAAGTCATTGGGACTGTTTCCTGCATGGCTGTGATTTGTCTTCTCAACTTCTGGAGGTAGAAGCACCCCATTGTTTAGACCTGTATGAGCCTTGGGATGGGATCTGCATCTTGGGCGTCTATATCTGCCCCTTTGTGGTCTCTCTGACACTGGATAGGACCAATTCTTTGTAGGCCAGTGTCTACTAAATCTTGGAGGCTGAACCAGTAAAAAATCCTTAACTGTTAGCATAGATTTAGTTTTGTCCTCCATTTTCTTTAACACCTCTTCTGCTTTAACACCAAACAAAGTATCATGCAGTAATGGGGCATCTAATAATTTTGCTTTGACATGATCAGGCAGACTTTGTTCCTTTAACCAAGCATGCCTCCTGATGACAGAACCCGTAACAGCGGCTCTGCAGGAGGCCTCCAAAGAATCAAAACCATATTGCAAAGTATGCTTTCCAACTTGTTCAGCTGCATGCAATAAATCCTACATTTCTTTGTTTTCTGCACATTCAGAATTTGTCAACATTTTCTGTTTAAGCAGTGACATAATATATTGCTGATATTTGAGCATATGAAACTGACAATTTAAAGCCCTTATAGCCAAGGCAGCGGAAGTGTAAATCTTTTTTCCCCATCTGTCCAATGCCCTAGAATCCCTGTCAGAGGGGGGTAGGGTTTTTTGCAGTAGAAGCCTTGACCCCTTTGGGACCCTGACAGATGGTTTCTGGGTCAGCAAAAGGGTTTTTGAAAAGGAATTTATGAGAGTCAGGAACCCTATAGTACCTGTCTGGCTTAACAGGAGCTGGAGGTAAGGAGTCAGGGGTCAGACTGGACTCTGAAAATACATCAACAATGTCTAACACAGATGGAATAGCTAGGGGGGCCTGTGTTGTGGTAGTAAAAGGAAGTCTCTAAGCCTTTTCTTAGATTCTGAAAAATCTTGGCTCTCCCAGTGGAAATGCTCCCTCATGGTATGCAAGGTTTCCCCAAAAGAGTAATCCTCAGGAGGAGAGGCTGAAGGGACAGATTCTTCAGCATCAGAATCCTCATAGGTAGGAAGAGAGTATTCCTGATCAGAAGAGGAATCAGATGAAATGGAAACCTGATCAGAAGATTCATATTCTGTCTCTTGCCTAGGCCTTTTATCAGGAGGGGGATGGGAACCCCTGATAAAAGTAATCAAGTCTTTGGCCATTTTGAGCATCTGTTTTTTGGGCATGGAGGCCTGTCCATGAGGCTGTTGTACTTGTTTCTTTGTCTTTAAGGGTGGTTTAGTCTTTGCCTTTGAAGCTGAAGTCGTTTTAATGTATAATTGAGTTGGTCTGAAAACACCCTCAGAAGCCGATGCCTGCTCAGCAGCTCTGGACCCATATGAGGAAATAGTCTCCATAGGTCCAATACCTTGAGCCTCCAGTGGCCTAGGCGACTCCACGTGGGAGTCGGTAGCGGCCTGCGGGTCTAAATTAGCGGGCGTCAGGGGCTGCGAAGGCGCCTCACTGAGAACTGGCAACTGGCTTAGAAGAAGCCTTGTCATCGGTTTTGGACTTCTGATGCCTGTCCTTTTCTTTGCGTTTCTTGTGAATTCCGGTAGTCGGATGGCTATCCGATGACATCATATAATTAAATCTTCTGCCAAAATAGTGTAATGCAAAATCGTACCGACGCTTAATAGTGCGTTGGATAAATCTAGCACAAAACCGACAACTAGCAACGTCGTGGTCAGGGCCTAGGCAAGGAATACAGTAAGAATGAAAGTCCTTATGAGGTATTTGCTTCCCACAAGAAATACAATTATTAACTTTTTCTGACATCGGTCTGGAGCAAGAAAAAAAGTTTCCCCAATGGGGTACTTAGCTTTTAATGAAGACTTCGGATCTGAAATTCGAACATGAAAATCTGAGGAGTCTGCCGACCGGCACTTGCGAACTGCTTATGCTTTGGGCACCGCGCGGCAAGAAAGACTGAGGAAAATGGCGTCGGCTGCATCTTTTATACCCCTGGTGCACTGACGTCAGGGAAGAGGCAATAGCAACCGACGCCGGTCCTAGACTTTGGAATTCAGGCCGACTGAGGGTAGCCTGCCAGCAGGATAACTCAAGTGTAATGACTGCAACAGTGAAACATGAAGAACATCTACAGCCCTGCAAGAGGCTTCTAAAGAATCAAAACCACATTGCAAAGTAGGTTTGCCAACTTGTTCAGCTGAATGCAGTAAATCCTGTAACTCTTTATTCTCCACACAGTCAGAAATCAATATCATTTTCTGTTTAAGTAGTCCCATGATATGCGGTTTAAATTTTAGCACATGGAATTGACAGTTTAAAGCCCTGATTGCTAAGGTTGCAGAAGTATAAACCTTTTTAACCCATCTATCCAGCACCCTGGAGTCTCTATCAGAAGGGGTAGGATTTTTAGCAGTAGAAGCCTTAATGCCCTTGGGCCCCTGAGAAATGGTTTCAGGGTCAGCAACAGGATTTTTGAAAAGGAATTTGTGGGACTCAGGAACCCTGCTAGAGGCAAGGAATCAGGGACCTTACTGAATTCCGAAACCACATCAACAATGTCTAGAACAGGAGGTATAGCCAAAGGCCTATGCTGAGGAAGAAGGAGGAAACCCCTAAGCCTCTTTTTGGAGTCAGAGAAATCCTGACTTTCCCAGTGGAAATGCTCCCTTAAGGTATGTAAAGTTTCCCCAAAGAGAAATCCTCAGGTGGAGAAGCAGAGGGAATGGAATCCTCTGTATCACAGTCCTCATAAGTAGGTATGGACAAATCCAGATCATTAGAAGAGTCAGAAAAATTCAGAAGACTCATAGTCAAGTTCAATTCTAGGCCTCTTGGGGGGGGGGGTTGACTACCCCCGATTAGAGTAATTAAATCTTCAGCCATTTTGATCATTTGTTTTTTAGGCATAGGGGCCTGGGCAGCGTTTTTTTAGACATAGATCGAGATTTAGGCCTTAGCACTGAAGTTGGAGTCAGTTTAATAGGCAAGTCTGTAGGCCTGAATACACCCTCAGAAGCTGGTGCTTGCTCAGCGGCTCCGGACCCATCCAAGGTAGAGACATCCGCGGGTTCCATATGTGAAGCATCTCGCGGCATACCGGACTCCGAATGGGTCTCAGTAGAGGCCTATAAATCAGAAGTAGCAGGTATCAGGGGCTGCGAAAGCGCCTCATTGAGTACTGGCGACTGGCTTAGGAGAAGCGCCGTTGGCAGTTTTGGTCCTCAACAGCCTGTATTTTTCTTCGAGTTTTTTCGGGATTCCGGTAGTCGGATGGCTAACCGACGTAATTTCTGGATAATTAAACAGAGAACCGAAATATTTAGAGGCAAAAATGTACCGACGACAGATAGCGCGCTGATTAAATAAAGCACAAAACCGACAGCAAGGTACGTCGTAGTCAGGGCCTAGGCAAGGAATACAGTACAAATGAAAATCCTTATGCGGTATTTGCTTTCCACAAGTAATACAATTATTAATGTTTATTGACATCTGTAAGGAGCAAGAAAAAGTCTCCCCAACAGGGTACTTAGCTTTTAGTTGAAAACTTCGGTTCTGAAACTCAAAAATGAAAATTTCAGGCGTTGGCCGACCGGCAATTGCGAACTGCTTCAGGCACCGCACGTCAAGAAACACTGATGTAATGGCGTTGGCTGCATGTTTTATACCCCTGACGAGCTGACGTCATGGAAGAAGGGACAGCAACCGATGCAGGACCCAAGACTTTGTTAATCAGGCCGACTGAAGGCAACCTGCCAGCAGATTACCCGAATGTAATGACTGCAACAGTGAAACACGAAGAACATCATCTCCATTTATGCTAAGTATACACCACTGTACCACGTTCTTCATGTTTCATTGTTGCAGTCCTTACCAGTGGGAAGATTCCCAAAGATGAAAGGGAGGGAGGATGGAAGATTAAGGAGAGGCAAGGATGCCCTGCAAGACTGGCAGTGGCAAATCCTGCTTTCAGCTTGGAGAAGGCTGAAAAGGTGGTGGTAAATGTTTGGTAAAGGTAAGCACTGAAGACCAAGTTGCAGCCTCCAGAACGTCTTTTGTGGGCGCACCTTTAAGAAAAGCAGTAGAGGTAGCAGTAGCCCTGGTGGAATGTGTCCTCAAAGCATCAGCAAATTTATTAACCATGATGGCTGTAACAGAAGGAAATACAGTGAGAAATCCATTTAGAGATGGTCTGCTTAGAAACTGGTCTCACCAAAGGCCACAAACAGTTGGTTTCATTTTCTGACAGTCCTGGTTCTAAGTAGTAACAGAGCTGCCTATGTACATCCTAGGTAAGGAGTACACTTTCTCCTTGTTTTGGGGTTGGAGAAGAAAGTAGGCAAAATGTATGGCTTGATTTAAGGAGGTCTCGGTCACCACCTTGAGCATAAAGGAGGGGTTAGTCCTGAGTGAGAGACTGTCTAGGTAGAACATGAGGAATGTTTCCACAGACATGAAGGCCTGAAGCTCAGAAACCCTTCTAACAGAGGAGATGAGGTGATAAATAAGATGGCAGTCTTCCAGGTCAAAAATTTCAACTCTGAGGAAACAGCTGGTTTTAATGGTGGAAGGGTATGTTTTTCTAACACAAAACTGAAGTCCCAGTGTAGAGCAGGAGGCTTTTTGGGTGGCCTAATGTGAACTACCCCACTCAGGAACGGTTTCATGAGGGGGGTGAGAAAAGATGGGAGGCTGAGAGCAGGTATATAGGCTGAGATAGCTGAAGCATGAATTTTTATGGAAGTGTACGACAGACAACTGTCAAAAAGGCCACAATGACAGGAATCTTGGCTAAATTAGGATTTTTGTGCTTTTTGCCCACACCAAAGGGAGCATCTTTACCATATGGAGGAGTAATATTTCCTTGTGCTAGGCCTTCTGGCACTTTTTAGAATATCCTTGGCCTGCTTATCGAAGAGAGAATCCTTCCATGGAGTTAAGGTATCCTCCATGCTGACAATTTGAAGGTCTGCAGGTTGGGGTGCACAATCTTGCCCTGGTCCTGTATCAATAGGTCCATTATCTGTGGCAGTTGCCATGGTTCTGTGGTGGTTAGGCTGAGCAGCAGATGGTACCAGTGCTGTCTGAGCCAAACTGGGTTTATTAGTATTACTCTTGGTCCCTCTTCTTTCATCTTTAACAATACCCTGAGGAGCAGAGGTATTGGTGGGAAGGCATAGAGAAAGAGGTCTATCCAAAAGAAAGATAAGGAATCTGTCTTCCAGGCCGATTTCATTTTGCCCTGGGAACAAAATGTTTTCAAATTGGCATTTTCCTTGGTTGCGAGAAGGTCTATTAGAGGCACAGGCCAGTTTTTAAATATAGTGAAAAATACTTCCTGATGCAGTTGCAAGTCGTGGGGGTCTGCTAGTTGGTTGTGTACACCCGGTAGCTACTGTGCCATAAGATGCAATCCTAGTGAGTGTGCTGTTTCCCATGCTGGCAAAGAAGCTAAGACTGGGCTCCCACCCCTGCTTATGTACCACATAACCGTGATATTGTCGGCCTTCACTACTAGTACTACTGTCTTCCATTGCTCTTGGAAGGCTATTAGGCCACTCTGGACTGCCATAGGTTCTTTTAGATGTGAATGCTCGTGACTGAACTTGGCGTCCCACTTTCCTTGAGTCTGGAGAAAAATGAAGTAGGCTCCCCAGGCTACCTCTGATTCATCTGTTGTCAATAGTTTGTCCCCGACGGGTGAATCTATAGAGGAGACCCGGGTTGAGGGAGCAAGCCTGGGTCCACCAGGTGAATTCCCTCCCGACGTAAGGAATCAGTTTTGTCTTGGCTGCGAGAGGCTGTGAATACTGGCACCACACATTCTTGAGGTACCACTGTAGTTTCCTCATGTGCAGTCTGGCCAGGGGACTCATGAAGATGTAAGAGACCAGGTAACTCAAGGCCCAGAGGTACTCTGTGGCTCTGAGAAAATCCCTGATCATGATTTTTTTGAAGTACTGGGTCAGGAAGGAGAACAGGGGTAAGAAGGTCTTCTGGAGAGCTCAATCCAATGGGCCCCTAGGAACACAATCCTGGTTGAGGGTCTGTGAGATTTCTGTATACTGATGGTGAATCCCAAGGAGGTTTAAAAAGTTCTGTGTGTACTACTCTAACTTGAGTTTTTTCAGGTTTGTTCCCTGAATAAGGCAGTTGCCCAAATATGGGTAAATTTGGACCAATTTTTTTCTGCAGAAGGCTAACAGTAGGGTTAGGCATTTTATAAAGACCCTGGGAGTAGGAGACAAGCCAAATGGCAAAACACAGAATTGATGGTGTCTGTTACCTGCTCTTAAGCATAAGAAGCTTCTTTGCAATTCCTCTATGGGAATATGCAGGTTATATGTCTTTTAGATACAGGGTAGCTATGAAAGCATTTGGAGAGATCATGGACAGAAGTTTTTGAAGGGTTAGCATTTTGAATTCTGGAACCTGTAGGAACTGAAGTCTTGACAGGTCCAGTATTGGCTGCCAAGTGCCTTCTTTTCTGGGTACTAGGAACAGTCTGGAGTAAAACCACCTTCCTTTTAAGTGCTATGGTACAGTTCCCACCAAGCCCTGAATGCATAGCAACTCCATCTGGGTCAATGCCTCCGTTTTTTGGTTTAGTCAGTGGAATGTCTGGGAAGCCTGAGGGTTTCAAGGGTTGCCTGAATTTGAGTTTGTAAAGCTTTGATACCACTGTTCTGTAGTGATGAGAGCTCAGTTTTTGTGAAATAGTGATACTTTCCCCCTAGGCTGGGAGAGGGGGGTTGGCAGTACCACAGATGACTCATGGTTGCTTCCTGGCAGGGGCCTGCGGTCTTGAACTCCTTGGCGTAATTAGTTCTGAATGCCATTGCCTGGGCCTTTGGTGCTGTCTTTGGCTCCTTTCCCTATGTGGCTTTTTTTGCCTAGATTTACACTGGGAAGGAAAGGACCAATGCTCAGTAGGGCAGCTTCTGCTGAAACAATGACGTTGGACTTAAGGCCAAGTCCATGCAAACCGTTAAGGACTTATCATCCATTTTCTTCAGTACAGTCTCAGCCTTAAGCCCAAAGAGAAAGTCTTCCAAAGGGACATCCACAAGGTTGGATATGACATGCTCTGGAAGGAACTGCTCCCTCAGCCAAGCATGTCTTATGATGACAGAGCATATAGCTGCAGCCCTACTGGAAGCTTCCAAAGCATCACAGCCACACTGCAGGGAGTGCTTTGCTACCTGAGAACAGGAATTCCAAAGGTCCAATAAACTCTTTAGAGACTCTTGTTCTCAATGACCATGAGTTTCTGCTTCATCTAATCCAGAATAGTTTTTTTGTATTTAACCATGTGAATGAAACTGGCAATTCAAAGCCCTCATAGTAAGGGTAGATGATGTGCAAACCTTTTTGCAAAATCTAATGCCAGACTTTAACAGTGGGTAAGAGGTTTTTGGAAGAGCTAGCTTTGGCTCCCGTAGGGCCAGGGGTCACAACCTTGAGGTTAACTACAGGGTTCTTGAAAAGTTATTTGTGTTGATCCAGATCTCTATAAACCTGTCAGGCTTTCCAGGAGAAGGAGACAGGGAGTCTGGTTTTAAAGAGGAGTCCAGAAATACATCGTCCACCACCTCTAAAACAGGAGGTATTGCAAGGGGGTTGTGTTCAGGGGGGATAAAAAATTTCACAATTCTTTTCTTTGATTGATGATAGTCTTGAGCTTTCCCCAGTGGGAGTGTTCCTGAAAGTGCACAGGGTTTTCTTCAAAGGATGTGTTCTGAGGAGGGGAGGATGAAGCCAGGTTCTCCTCAGTCTGAATCCGTAAAGGAGGCAATAGAAAAGTACAGTTGTGTATACTTACCATAAATGTAGATGTTCAAGTGTATTCACTGTTGCAGTCATTACACTTGGGTTATCCTGCTTGAAGACTACCCTCAGTCGGCCTGAATTCCAAAGTCTAGGTCCGGCGTCGGTTGCTGTTGCCTCTTCCCTGACGTCAGTGCGCCAGGGGTATAAAAGATGCAGCCGACGCCATTTTCTTCAGTTTTTCTTGCCCCAGATGTCAGGTGACCCCAAAAGGGTAGGCTAAAAATATGCCAATAAAACATGCATGCACCAAAATATATTATATCTTCATCTACAAGCAAATACACCATATAGGTTGTATAGATTAGAGAAGTTCAGATAAGTTGCAGCAAAGATATGGGGGATGGTGGGTGGGTAACCTGGACTGCAACAGTGAATACACTCAAACATCTACATTTATGGTAAGTTTACACAACTGTACTATGTTCTTCGTGTTTCACTGTTGCAGTCATTACACTTGGGTTGAATCCCAAAGCTATGGTTGGGAGGCTGGTGCTAAGTAGCATTAAGAGAGGCTATGAGGCCCTGCAGAACTGCAGTGGCAAAGCCAGCCCTGGATTTAGAGTTGAGTGGTAAATGATAATGCTTTGTAAAGGTGTGCACTGAATTTCAGGTAGCAGCCTCTAAAATGTCTTTGGTTGGTACTCCCCTGAGGAAGGCTGCTGAAGTGGCTGCTGCTCTGGCTGAATGTGGCCTAATGCCCTTAGGCACTGGCTTGCCATGTTGTGAATAGCAGAAACGAATGCAGTGGCCTATCCACTTTGAAATAGTCTGCTTTGAGATAGCCTTTCCTTGTGATCCTGCAGCATATGCTACTAGTAGTTGCTCTGTCTTTCTGAAAGCATTGATTCTGTTCAAGTAGAAGCGTAGCTGTGTATGTCCAAAGAATGCAGAATTCTCTCCCCCCTTATTCTGTGGGTTTGGATAAAAAGTAGGCAGATGAATAGTTTGGTTAAGGGCCACACTGGACACTACCTTAGGCATAAATGTCAGGTTTGCCCTTAGAGAAACCCTGTCTGGATAAAAAATGATAAAAGGTTCCACAGCCATGAGTGCCTGTAGCTCTGAAACTCATCTTGCAGAGGTTATTGCTAGGAGCAGAGCGGTTTTCCAAGATAAAAACTTTATATCAGCTGTAGCGGCTGGCTCAAAAGGAGGCAGGGTGAGTTTTTCCAAGACATAATTGAGGTCCCATGCAGGTATTAGTGATCTCCTTGGAGGCCTTAAGTTTTTGGCTCCTCTGAGGTACTGCCTTAACAAGGGATGAGAAAAGATTGGTGGCTCTGTATTGTAATGAGCCGAAATGGCAGAGGCATGAATTTTAATTGATGAAAAGGATAGGCCTTTGTCCAGCATCTCAGTTGGTATTGCAAAATCTGAGGAATATTTGGCACAGCTGTGTCAATTCCTTGTGCCTGGTTCCAAGCACATAATCTCTTCCATTTTCCAGCGTAAAATCTTCTGGTACTAGGCCTTCTGACCTCCAAAAAGATATCCATTACAGCTTTAGTGAGAGGTGTGTTTTGTATGACTACATTATCCGCCATGCCGCCAGATTTAAGGTCTTTAGTTGGCTGTGCAGGATCTGATAGTTTTGCTGGGATAGTAGATGAGGTATTTGAGGCAAGGTCCAAGCCGGGCATTGACACAAGTTCCTTAGGATTGGATACCAGTACTGGCAGGGCCAGTCTAGGGCAATCAGTATCATCTTTGGCTTCTCTTGTTTGACCTTTAGGAGTACCTTGGGGAAAAGAGGCAGTGGGGAAAAGGCATATACTGTTAAGCTTTTCCAGCTGAAAGATAGGGCGTCCACTTTCCATGCTTATCTGTGATAAGTCCTTGTGCAGAATCTTTTTAGTTGGTAGTTGTGAGGAGAAGCAAATTTCCTTGTTATCATTCCGAGGACTTGTGGATCCAATTTCCACTCGTGGGTATCCATGAGGTTTCTGCTTAATTCATCTGCCAGAGTATTTATTTTTCCTGGCAGGAATTGTGCCTGCAGATGTATTTGTTAAGTCAATGCTGTGTCCCACTAAGTCATGGCTAGTCTGCAAAGGGGGTAAGAATGAGTGCCTCCCTGCTTGTTTATATAGCACATGACCGTGGTGTTGTCTGTCATTATCAGTAGCTGTCCCGGATGAAGTAGGCCCTTGAAGGCTGTCAGGGAATTCTGAACAGCTAGCATCTCTTTTTGATTGATATGTAGATGCATTTGGTTTGTGGACCATGTGCCTTGAATACATCTTCCTGCCATGTGGGCCCCCCAGGCATAATATGATGCATCAGTTGTTAATGTCTGCCTGGCTGGGGGTAAAGTGAATGGCTGTCCCCTGTTCTGGTGACAAGCCTTTGCCCACCACTTAAACTCCTGTTGCAGGCAGGGAATGAGGGTAATTATTGTTTCCAGGCTGTGGCAATGTTGAGTCCAAACACTTTTTAGGTACCATTGAAGTTTCCTCATATGCAGTCTCGCATATGGAATTAGTAGAATGCAGGATGCCATGAAGCCCAATGCCTGCAGAAATTTTCTTGCAGATAACTGAGCCTTTGTTGCCAACAGGTTGAAATAGGTAGTCAGTTGCCTTTGTTTGTCTGGCGTGAGATAAGCCATCTGGGCAGTTGTATTTAAGCTTGCACCCAGGAATATTATCTCTTGAGAGGATACTAGTTTTGATTTCTTTTCGTTGACCGTGTACCCTAGGCCTGTTAGAAATCTCTTTACAAACGCTTGATGCTGTAGTACAACGTCCTTGTTCTCTGCTTGAATGAGGCAGTCGTCCAAGTAAGAATATATTTGTATTCCTCTTTGCCTGCAGAATGCAATTACTGGTGCCAAGCACTTTGTGAAGACCCTGGGCACAGTAGATAAGCCAAAGGGCAGTGCAGAGAATTGGTAATGCATTGAGCCAGCTTTGAATCTGAGGTATCTTCTGCATGTTTGTCTAATTGGGACATGCAGGTATGCCTCTTTTAGGTCTAAAGTCACAAGCCAAGCCTTCTTGCCCAGCATGGGCAGAAGTTGCTGTAGAGTCAACATTTTGAATTTTGGTATATCCAGAAAAGTGTTTAGAATAGATAGGTCCAGTACTGGTCTCCAAATCCTTGTCCCTGCTCTTGCTCTGGTACTTGTTGAATGGCTCTCATGTCCATGAGGGATGAGACTTGCTTTTGTGCCTCTGCCATTGATGTTTTGGCAGGTCTGGCCAACCGTTTGTCCTTGGCAGGGTATGGAAGTGAAACTTGTAGCCTTGTGACACAATGTCTAGGACCCATTTGTCCTGGGTTATGTGCCAATTATGAGCAAAAAGTGCTAGTTTTCCCTCTAAATGTGCTGCCAGAAGAAAAGTGTTTGGTGCAGGCAGGGGGAAGTCACTGGGACTGTCTGCTGTATGGCTGTGATTTGTCTTCTCCACTTTTGGAGGTAGAAGCACCCCATTGTTTAGGCCTGTACGAACCTTGGGGCTGGGATCTGCCTCTTGGGCGTCTGTATCTGCCCCTTTGTGGTCCGACACTGGAAAGGACCAATTCTTTGTAGGCCAGTGTCTGCTAAATCTTGGAGGCTGAACCTGTAAGAAATCCTTAACCATTTGCATGGATTTAGCTTTGTCCTCCATTTTCTTTAACACCTCTTCTGCTTTAACACCAAACAAAGTATCATGCTGTAATGGGGCATCTAATAATTTTGCTTTGACATGATCAGGCAGATTTTGTTCCTTTAACCAAGCATGCCTCCTGATGACAGAAAACGCAACAGCAGCTCTGCAGGAGGCCTCCAAAGAATCAAAACCACATTGCAAAGTATGCTTTCCAACTTGTTCAGCTGCATGCGATAAATCCTGCTTTTCTTTGTTTTCTGCACATTCAGAATTTATCAACATTTTCTGTTTAACCAGTGACATAACATATTGCTGATATTTGAGCATATGAAACCGACAGTTTAAAGCCCTTATAGCCAAGGTAGCAGAAGTCTAAATCTTTTTTCCCCCATCTGTCCAATGCCCTAGAATCCCTGTCAGAGGGGGTAGGGTTTTTTGCCGGAGAGGCCTTGACCCCTTTGGGACCCTGACAGATGGTTTCTGGGTCAGCAACAGGGTTTTTGAAAAGGAATTTATGAAAGTCACGAACCCTGTAGTACCTGTCCGGCTTAAAAGGAACTGGAGGTATTGAGTCAGCAATCAGACTGGATTCTGAAAATACATCAACAATGTCTAACAGGTGGAATAGCTACGGGCCTGTGTTGTGGTAGTAAAAGTAAAAGGAAGTCTCTGAGCCTTTTCTTAGATTCTGAAAAGTCTTGGCTCTCCCAGTGGAAATGCTCCCTCATGGTTGCAAGGTTTCCCCAGAAGAGTAATCCTCAGGAGGAGAGACTGAAGGGATAGATTCTTCAGCATCAGAATCCTCATAGGGAGGAAGACAGTATTCCTGATCAGAAGAGGAGTCAGATAAAATGGAAACCTGATCCGAACATTCATATTCTGTCTCTTGCCTAGGCCTTTTATCATGTGGGGGATGGGAACCCTTGATCAAAGTAATTAAGTCTTCGGCCATTTTGAGCATATGTTTTTTGGGCATGGAGGCCTGTCCATGAGACTGTTGTACTTGTTTCTTTGTCTTTACAGGTGCTTTAGTCGTTGCCTTTGAAGCTGAAGTTGTTTTAATGTATAATTGAGTACGTCTGAAAACACCCTCAGAAGCCGATGCCTGCTCAGCGGCTCCGGACCCATCTGAAGGAATAGTCTCCGAAGGTCCAATACCTTGAGCTTCCAGTGGCCTAGTCGACTCCACGTGAGAATCGGTAGCAGTCTACGGGTCTAAAGTAGCAGGCGTCAGGGGCTGCGAAGGCGGCTCACTGAGAACCGGCGAACCGGTGACTGGCTTAGAAGCCGCCTCATCGTCAGTTTTGGACCTCGGATGCATGCCCTTTTCTTTTTCTTTACGTTTCTTGTGAATTCCGGTAGTCGGATGGCTATCTGACATCGTATAATTAAATCTTCTGCCAAAATAGTGTAATGTAAAATCATACCGACTCTTAATAGTGCGTTGGTTAAATCTAGCACAAAACAGACAACTAGCAATGTTGTGGTCAGGGCCTAGGCAAGGAATACAGTAAGAATGAAAGTCCTTATGAGGTATTTGCTTCCCACAAGAAATACAATTAGCTTTTTCTGACTTCGGTCTGGAGCAAGAAAAAAGCTTCCCCAATGGGGTAACTAGCTTTTAATGAAGACTTTGGATCTGAAATTCGAACACGAAAATCTCTGGAGTCGGCCGACCGGCACTTGCGAACTGCTTATGCTTCGGGCACCACGCGGCAAGAAAGACTGAAGAAAATGGCGTCGGCTGCATCTTTTATATCCCTGGCGCACTGACGTCAGGGAAGAGGCGACAGCAACTGATGCCGGACCTAGACTTTGGAATTCAGGCCGTCTGAGGGTATCCTGCTAGCAGGATAACCCAAGTGTAATGACTGCAACAGTGAAACACGAAGAAGATCACCTATGTCAAAGGTACAGTCGCGGTCAGAATCATCTGACTCAAAGGAATCAGAAAGGTCTTCTGGATGGATGTCCTTTTTTCTTTTACCTTGGGAGGAGGTCTGGATCTAACCAGAGAGACTATGACTTAAGCCAATCTCACAAGATCCTGTTGGTAAGCCTGGGAATGGGAGCAGGTAGGCCTAGGCTGCATCTGGGAGGGAGCCACTTTTTTCAAGTGGCCTTAGGCTAAGGTCTAATGCTGACGTCCAATGCAGAACGGATGCCCAGCTTCTGCAGGCGAAAAGTTGCTGCAGTGTCTTGGCGATGTAAAAAGCTGTAGTCAGTCTTATCATGGCCTTTGGAAGCTAGGGACTGCAAAGCAGTCCCAGACCCAACCGATGAACTGAGTGCTATGGCTTCAAAAGATGTCAAGGGACCAGAAGGCATATCGAAGTCCGAATGGATCTCGACAGGGGCCTGCACCACCACCTCTGTCTTAGAAGGGGGCTGCAAAAGCGTCTCACCTTCTTCAGTGACAACAAGCCTCTGAGGCCTGGGCTACAGCGAGCAGGCATCGTCTGAGGCCTTAAGCCTAGGGCATTTATCATTATTCCTTTTTCAATTATGGATAGCTACTTCAGATGAATTAGTGGATGCCACAGGATGCAAATGGTCTTATGGCTCACTAAGGTGTCCAGCTAGAATCTTGGCCCTACACCTAATGGTCCTGCTATTAAATCAGGGACAAAAATGACAGTTGGGAATGTCATGTTCTGGGCCCAAGCAAGTCTCACAAAAGTTGTGGAAGTCCTGGTGTGGAGTCTGTTTGCCACAGGGGAGAAAATAAATTTTCTCTGACATAAGTCAAAATATACATAAAAGGTTCCACAATGGAGTACTTATTTTTCACAGTTTTCTTTCTCTGCTGCAGGTTGAACTCTGCACTGACTGGCACTGTGCTTCAGGTTCTGACTGCAAGAAAGAACTGAGGTAATGGTGCTGGCCAACTCCCCTTACACCCAAGCATAGTGACATTGGATAGAGCGTTCACTGCCTCCTGGAGATGGGAAATTTTTCTTGGATAGTTGGGCCAGCCAAGGGCTTCCATGGTGGGAAATCCCACAAGTTAGGAATGCAACAGCAAAACACAAAGCACATCCCTAGGGACCGTTTCCCACCAAATAACTATGTACAACTACTTTAAAGGTCACTTCTACATCGTAAGACTCAGGAAACCGTTGGAACAGTAAGACCAAATTCCGCCCTTTCTTCTTCCTGAAGATACACCACAAAATGCAGTGAAGCAGTTCCTACTACCAGACGGTATCCTGATACTTACTGCTACAGTTAGCTCTTCATACAAAAAAAATGTTATCACAATAACTACTGCTATACTTCTAAATCCATATGATGGGAGCAATATCAAACAGTATGCAAGGGATATGACAGACACTAGACCTAGAAGGAAGTGTAGCATCCCTTTCAGCACTACTGTTGCAAAGTCTGTGTTGCTCCCACAAGATTCATTCTCTAATACTTGAAGAATGTGTAAGTGGGGTTCCAGACTACTGCCTAACAAATACTATGTTACACTGGTCCAGTGGTGCAGAGGGATAAAGTCATTACTACACCCAATTTGATCAGTCTTCAGTTAGCAGCACAGGCACTGCAGCAGCCTGCCTAATGAACTCTGTGCTACTCAAGTAGTGAACCACTTAGTTTAGAGGTTGCAAATGCATGGAAATAGGCCTGTACCTGCTGATGTAGCAATAGCAGAGCTGGTAAGGCTGCTGCAAAGAAGCAGGATAGCAAAGCTGGTAAGGTTGCTGCAAGGGAAAAGAGCAGGAGCAGGTCATGCTCTCAAACAGCAACAATAAACTGCACCAGTTTCCTCAATCTCACTTGGTCTTGGATGGTCCAGCAGACCTGCTGAACAAGGAGAGGGAGCTGGTAACAGCTGATGGTCAGTTGTGAGGAAAACATATGTTGAGAAGCATTAATTATAGCAGCTGCCCAACATACCCGGACTTCAACAAGCAGGTGGTGTCCACAATGGCCATAACAGAAAGGGATGCAGCCAGGTAGATACTTTGAAAGGGTCTGTATAGATACTGGTTAACCAAGATCCCTTCCATGACAATGAAGTACATCTGTGTAAGAACTTACTACAAGAGTAGATATCTAACTGATCTTTGTTGCAGTACGACTAAAAGATGAGATATCCTGCCCAAGGAAAGCTGCGCAATGGACCAACATACCAAAGACTGGTTGCCTTCCTCTTGTGCTGTACATCTGACATCTCTCACCCTGAAGGAGGCAAGAGGTACATAAGGGATGACTTTCTTACTGTGGATCAAAGATTTGGAACAAAAGTAGAGGGAGCTATATTCGTATGTAAAAGTTAAAAAAAGGAGGAAGAAAAAATAAGAATCCACCTTGATCCAAAAAAAGAAAAAAGTGGAAAGAAATGCAAGAAATAATACTGCAACAGTGATCAGCTGGACATCTACTGTTAAGTTCTTACACAACTGTACTATGTCCTTTTTTGGATCACTGTTACAGTATTACTAATAGATGGGCGATTCATGAAAACTGTCCATGAAGAAAGGGCAGAGGAAGACTGATCTGAGTTCTGGTCTCCAAGACCTTGACTAGAAGTAGCAAACTCTAACAGAGTCCTAAAGAATACACCAACTGTGCAATGTTTACTGAAAGTTTGAACAAAAGACAAAGTTGCTGTTTCAAGGATACATCTAGAAAGCACAGAAAAAGCCGCAGCTTTAGTGAAATGTGCTTTACCTGGAGCCTGTAGTTGTTTGTCATGGAAGAAATAAAAAAAATGAAACCGCCTTAAAAATCCAGTTATAAATAGCTTGCTTGGAAATGACAGAAACCAAGCTATGGTCTTGAAAAGATGGAAAATGCTGGTCAGACTTCCTTATGGTTTTGATTATATCCAAAGAAATTCTGAGCTGTCTATATACATCCAATGAATGCAATATTCTCCCTCCTTTGGTATAAGGGAAAGAAAAAAGTAGGCTAGTTGATGGTGTGATTCAAAGTAATCTCAATGACAACCTTAGGCATAATGGAGGAATTAACTCTAAGAGCAATATTATCCTTAAAAAGGGAAAGGGTGGAATGTCCATGAAATACTTAGGCAATAACCTATGCCTGGGTGTGGGTAATGCTGGATTTACCCAAGGTTGGCATGGTTTGATCACAAGGGCGAAGCCCGAGTGGCCAAACAAAGACAACCGTGGGAAAATCCAGCATTACCCACACCCAGAACTGGGTTATTGCTATTATACAATGACATTATTTAAGAAAAAAAAAATAGTTTTCTTAAATAATGGCATTGTATAATGCCTCCTTGCTGCCCTTCCGCAGCTGTCCGGTATTCTGCGGCAGTTCTGATGTACTGCGCATGCGTATGCTTACGCAGTACATTTAACCTGAGTGGAAGCAACGGAGAAAGCAAGATCTCAGTTGCTTTTTAGAAAGTGTCTCGCTATGTTAAACTCCTTTAACATAGCGAGACACTTTCTAAAAAGCAACGGAGATCTTGCTTTCTTTGTTGCTGTAAGAAAAAAAAAGACTTATTCTAATGGAAAAAGTCTGGGCAACCGGACCTTTTTCTATTAGTATAAGTCTGATTTACAATGTGCACGCTGACCAATCAGCATGCATGTTTTGAAATATTAATGGGTCATTGTATAATTGAAGCACTGACACCTTTTTAGCTGATGTCAGAGCTATCACAACACTGATTTCCAAATACAGAATTTTAGAGATGAATCAGACTCAAATGGAGACGGGGTAAGTTTTTCTAGGGCAAAGTTCAAATCCCAAGAAAAGGGAATAGGTCTCCTTGGTGTTCAGAACTGCAGTACACCTTACCAATACTGTTTGACCTCAAAACTAACAGAAAATGGTGGATTCAGAGGCAGACAGAGATCTTCTGACAAGTGCACTTTGATAGGAAAGAATGCAAGTGCAGCTTTAAGCAACTTACACAAGTAAGCAAGAACATTTGAAATACCTAGTTGACAAGGGTTCCAATTCTTTTTATGACACTAAGAAAAACAGTTTCCATTCAGACCTCATAGTTGTTTTTTTAGCCTCCTTCAGAACCCTTAAACTGTCAGTAAAGTGGTGCCTAAAAGGAATTTCAATTGTCATCTAGAGTCATATTCAAGATCTGTAGGTTGGCCTGAATTAGACAGCTGCTGTTGTGTGTGAGTAAGTGCATTGTCAGGTAACTTGCACTGACTACCACAGCAGCATGATTTCTGGCTTGTCCTTGATTTTTGGGAATGATTTGGGGAATTAAAGGAAGTATAAATTATGCATAAAGAAATTCCTTTTCCAAGAAAATTACATGGTGTCCATTCTCCAAGCCTGAAGGCATGGCAGTCTGTAGCAGAACTGCCTGAGCTGTCTGCTGTGATTGGAGGCAAGATCAATCTAGGGGTACATCAATGATGGACAATGCCCAGAAAAACCTCTGTGTTCAGCATCCACTCATGAGAGTCTGCTCCTAATCTACTCAATCGTTCACAGAGTTCTTTTCTGATGATGTATACACATTGCGTGAAGGAAAGCAGTGCGGAACTCCTATGTCCAAGCAATGAAGGCTAGTGTTGCAGACACAATTTGACTTGGTGCCTCAGTGTTTGCTTATGTATAACATTACTGTGGTGTAGTCTGTGTAAATCTGAAGAGGACCTGCAGTCCAGAGATTTAATAGCTATAATAAGAGCCTTAATTTCCTTTATGTTTATGTGGTCCTTTCTCTCTTTTGTTGACCAAATACCTGAACCCTGATGAACTTGGAGCAAGCTCCCAATGCCACAGCTGAAGCAAGAGGAAGAAAACAAGAAAAGCACTGCAGGGTTGAGTGAAATTGTGCAACCACTAAACAAATTCCTTCTTGACGAAAAACAGATGAATTACGAAGGTTAACAGATGACAATGTTAAGACCAAACTGACTTGAAACAATTTATCTGCTCCTATGTGGCATAAGTTACTATGGGAATTATTGATGCCATGTACCTCAGGGCTCATAAAATCTCTCCTGCTGAAGTCGCAGGCAAGGGAAGGTGGTTCTAAAAGTAATGTGAGGAAGAGAACTTTGCATGAAAGAATCTGTCTTGACAGAGTACTGAGTCTGCATCCCAGGAAAATCAAATCCTGGGATGAAATTAAAACTTTCCAATGTTCAGGGTGAACCACAGATTGCTCATATGAGTCATAACAAAATCGAAGTCTCTTAGAATTTTTTGGGAAAAACCCTAAATCAGGAGATCATCCAGATAAGGAAAGACTTGAATTCCTAGAAATCTTCAAAAAGCAATGACAAGTGCTAAGCACTTTGTGAATACCCTAGGGTAGTTGAAAGGCCAATGTGAAATGAAGAGACGAAACATGAAGTATTTCCTGCATGCTGGATGAACAGAAATGTTAAGGTAAGTATTCTTTAAATCCAATGCCACCAAAAAGGTTTGGGAAAAGATCACTGGAAGTTAAGGAGTGCAGGGTCAACATCTTGAAACTAGGAATTTTGAGAAAGGTGCTGAGAGGAAAGATGCAAAATAGGTTTTCAATTACCCTCCTTTCTAGGAACTACAAACATTCTTGAATAAAAAAAACTTTTGTTACTAGAGAAGGGGCCACAAATTCTCCCAGAGTAGAGAGGTCTTGATGAATAGGAAAAATAAGGTAAATCCAGCTTGGCTGAGGAAAACTTGACAGGTGAGGAAGAGCAATCAAAGACATTCTGTAACCATTCTGGATAACAAAACCAATTTGTCTGATGTTATGGATTTACAGGTTAGGAAGGACAGAAATAGATTTTGATGCAGAGAAACTTGGGAATGGGAGGCTAGTTTGCCAGTAAAAAAAGCATTTAGAACAATTAGAATCTGGGTGAGAAGTGTCCTGAAATTGTCTTTTTTACTATTCTCTGAGGTTTTCTGTTCCTTGCAAGCAAAGGGACTATTTTTGGCAGGGGAGTTTATTGAACACAGAAACAGGAGAAAAAAAATTTGTTTAAAAACTTACATGACCTTACCTTTCTCCTTTGGTCTTAAAGTTCTGCAGCAGCACAGCCAAAAAGACACTGCTTATTTACAGGGGAGCCCATAAGTTTAGCTCTGACATCCTCAAAAGTTGAATTCTGTGCCACAAGATACTACGAAGAACAGACCCAGTACCTGCTCCTCTAGAAGAGACATCAGCAGCACCATAGCTGCACATAACAGAGTACACAGAAACCTGAGGAGCAGAGTTAAGAGGAGAATGCAAAAGATTTGGCATCAGTACCCTCCAAATCTGGGTGGAGTGTGTCCAAATTACTCAGAATAGACAAAAGACTACTGACAACATGGATTTGGTAACTGGCAGCCTGAAAAGATGGTGGGGCAGAAGTCACCTTTTTGCCATATCAATAGCTCTGTCTGTTGTCTATCTATTGGCAAAAAATTAGGCGTTTTATAGACTTTTCAGTAGAAAGTACAATGGTAAGTTGAACTTACCTATAACAGTACATATTCAAATTCTTCATTGCTGCAGTAGCCTATGGGTTGTATCGTAAGGAGGACAGAGCAACTGACCAGCTTCTAAAAGCTTTAATCCCTTCCCAGACTGTCACTCTGACTGCTTACAGGTAGAGTCATTTTTGAAGGAAGCTACAAAAACAGCCAGAGTGACTAAAAATCCTGTACACAAAAATGGGAAAATCATCCTGAGCAAACCAAGATATAAATAAAATCTAGCATCATGTCCCACAAGAACTATATACAAGAGGGAAGTGGGGTGGGTGTGGATGATGCAACAGTGAAGAATTTAAACATCTACTGTTACAAGTAAGTGAATATTACACAACTGAACTATGGTCATCATTCTCACTACTGCAGTAGGGTAGACTAACATATTTTATCCAACCTTGAAGGAGGAGGAAGGGACCAGGAGCCTCTGGGGAATGCTCCCAACAAAGACTCCTCTGGACCTGCAAAAAGGATCCAGATTGTAGAGTTTGTAAATGTATGGAAGGACCAACAAGATGAAGCCTCAAGAATACTTTGAGTTCACTCTTCCAGTACACCACAGTAAAAGCTAAGGCTCTAGTACTATATGCCTTAACACTGCCTGGAAAAAAATTTCCATGGTGAGTATAAAGAAAAAAAAAAAACAGCAGACAGCCACCTGGAAATAGTCTGTTTATACACAGGGTGAATTTTATTAGTCCCAGAATAGGAAACAACTGACTAGCTTTCCTAAAAAACTTAATTCATTGAAAAAGCATTCTCATCCTTTGGAGTGGAAGGACACGAAACAGGAGGAGGCACCTGATTCGCAGTATTGACAGTCTGCAACAAACTACTGGTTAAAGTAAGAATATAATTTTTACACACTGAAACCATTTTATCATCAGAATTATCAGCTTAGTTTAATTTTTATTGGAATATCCTTACAGGAACACCAGGAAAGGGAATGGATATCACCCTGAGCAAGAGGCATCTTTCTCCTGTCACACTGAAAAGACCTTTCAGGGGTGTCTCAATCACCAAAAAAGGATGGCTCTGCCATGCCCACACTGGACAATGGACCAGCCAAAGAGGATGCATCTGACCCCTGGTATCTAAAATCTATGCCATGTTTTACTGATATGCTCTCTACGTATCAATCACTGTTTGACAAATTACGGGAACTTGATGATAAATTAGAGGTTGCTAAAAAGCGGAAGCTGTCCAGAGATATCAACGACTTTCGTTTGGGCCATATTTTTTCTTGGCCGAGAAATGATCCAAAAAACACTGTAATAAATGTACCTAGTCACAAATCATATGACAGTACGTCCATCACGGCTTTGGATACTTTTCAGACACCCAATTTGGATTCGAATTCTGGCGTTGGAACCCTGCAAATGGACAGTATCGCTTTAATTCCTACAGAGACTAACTACTCCTAATACGCAAGACGTCGTAGTGACGTGTGTAAGCGAGGTCCCAGCTAACACTTTGGTTTCAAATGTAGATGTTCAGCCGTTAATGAAGACGACGCATCAGTCAACTTTAAACTTTGTGGAGAAGCGTTTTCAGCTAGACAAGCCGGAACGCATACAGGACCATCAAAAAACAAGGGATTCTTCTCTTACAAGACATGTAACACGCTCGGTGAAGCGAAAAAACGAGAGCCCTGTAAGACAGGGCAAGAGCGTACGCAAATAGTAAGCGGAATTTTAAACCTCTCTTCTTTTATATTGAATGAATCCCATTTATCTCTTTTATCTAGGGGTTTGAACTTGATCCCAGTTGCATCTTTGGACTTGGTCAATATTATAACTGACCTTAAAATATTTTTGAGAACTTTGAACTTAAAACTGATATTTAATAATGGTAATGAGCCTAGTAATACTTGTAAAAAACGTAGCATGTTTATTCCTGTAAATGTACCCATTACTGTTGCCTTTTATGATTTATGTGAGGCTGAATTCAGAGCATGTTTTAACAATCGTGGGACTTGTATGAGTTACAATTTAAGTCATGAGGAGTATTTAGCTTTAGATTGTTTAAGATGTAATGATAACATTATTATAAAACAAGCTGACAAGGGTGGAGCCGTTGTCGTTATGGACAGGGCTCATTATAACGTATTAGTGAAAAAGTTACTAGCAGACCAGTTAGCTTTTAAAGAAATTACTTTTCAGGATGTTAAAAGACATATTACTAATGTCAACCTTTGTATTTATGATTTACAATTTAATAATAATCTTGATTTGGATTTGTTTCACTTTTTTTCTGTGCCTTGCCCTGTTACACCACAACTTTATGGGCTCCCTAAAATACATAAGTGTATGGAGAATCCTCCAATGAGACCCATTGTTTCTGGCAATGGATGGGTCACTGAGCCTATTTCAGTGTACCTCCAGAAACAATTATTTCCTTTTTTAGATAAATGTAATTTTGTGCTTAAGGACACTGGTGATTTTTTGACCAAGTTATCCGCTTGGTATTTCCTTAATATTAGCACGTATAATACGGATGAATATTGGTTTGTAACATTGGACATCGTCTCGTTATTTACTGTTATTCCCAATATGTATGGTATTGAGTCTATTAGAGAATTTTTAACAACTGAGAAATATTTAACAACTGATTCTATACAGAATATCTGTTTCCTTCTGGATCTTGTATTAAATAATAATATCTTTATTTTTGACCAACAGCCATACTTACAGACTAATGGTGTGGCCATGGGTACTCCTGTGGCCAATACATACGCCAATTTGGTGTTGTATCAATGGGAATTACAGTATGTGCATGATGGGAATAACTTTTTGGATTTGCATATTATGTTTTATCAACGCTTTGTTGATGATTGTTTTTTTGATTTGGAAAGGTTCTAATACTAGTTTGCAACAATTTATATCATATTTAAATTCAACTACTACCTTTTTAAAATTTAAGTCAACTATATCCAAAAATGAAGTTTCATTCTTGGATGTTAAAGTTTTTCTAAATAATGGGTCTCTTAATACTACTATCTATAAAAAGCAGACACATATTGGAAGATATATACATGCAAGTAGTATGCATGCTCAACATGTTTTTCGGGGTGTAGTTAAGTCTCAGTTTATTAGGGCCAGTAGGCTCAATACTGATGATGAAGTATTTAATATGCAATTATTGGAAATGCATCAAGATTTTATTGATTGTGGTTATGATAATATTATGTTAGGGCAGCTTAAGGATTTTGTTATATGTAATAGGTATATTTTGTATTTACCATATTTTAGGAATATACAAAACATAAGAAGTGAGACTCAAACTGCTGTAATACAGAATGTTAATGTAAGTAATGTGATTAGATATGTTACTACTTTTGCTAGTAAGATTGCTTTAGTCAAGCGAGTAATATATAAATATTGGCCTGTTTTAATGGCATCTCCGGATGTCTCTAGAATATTGATTAATAAACCGTTTTTTAGTTACAGGAACAAGAGAAATCTCAAAAGTATATTATGTTATAAGGACTTTCGTCCTTCTACTTTTAAATTGGATAAGTCCTTATGTCGGATTTCTTGCTGTGGCACTTAAAAGTGTCATAACTGTTCTTGTTGTTTGGACTTGATTGATACCACCGCCTCTGCTACCTATATTCAAACACATACTAAATGTATTTATAAATTTAATATTAAAGCAAATTGTAATTCAACTAATGTAGTGTATATGGCAACATGTGTTGCCTGTCAATCTTATTATGTTGGTAAAACAACGCGTAGGCTCAAAGATAGGATTATTGAGCATAAGTCAGAAATAAGAAGCCAATAATGCCTTATTTAAGCATATACAACTATATGGTGACTCACACGCTTTTAAGTTTAGAGTTATAGACTTAGTGATACCTTTGAGCCGGGGTGGTGATATTAATAACTATCTTGAAACCAAGGAATATCAGTGGATTATACGATTGAGAGCTGACCATGCTCCAGGTATTAATAATACTGTTAGTATTAAGCCTATTCTTACTAGATTACAGCGTAATATGAAATAATTAAATGAATATATCATATTATATTATACAATTTATTTTAGAATTTATATATATATATATATATATATATATATATATATATATATATATATATATGTTAGGTCTTATCCATTGTTGTATTGCATTCATTTTTGTAATTTTAAGATTTTATATGTGAAGTATTGTCACATGATCTTGGCTGCGGTCATGTGTTCTTGGGCTTGTATATAAGCATTTGCTTTTTTTGTATGGTTGTATTCAGTATTGAGAAAGGGTTCTTCCCGAAAGCTTTGCGTTCTATAAAGTTTTTTGTCCAACGTGTTTGTGCTTCTTTTCTATTTATGTACAATGGAAGAAGGAACAATTAGACTAGGCAGTGTCAGTATCCACGCTATAGCCAGGGAAGATGCCAAGATTGCCAGTACATTATGATATAACGAATCAGTCAGATGGTAAGCTGACACTTAGTTCACCTAAGCAGCACACAACCCTTCAAAAAACAAATTCCCCAACACAAAGTTACACAAGCAACTCCTGCCACAAAACTAGAGATACTTTTCCAAAAGTAAACTGCCAGCAAAATAGAAAGAGATAGGTTGTCACAAAGTGTACGTAAACATTCCTCAATCAATACACAAATTCTGTCCAAGAAGTATACTTTCTCATTAATAAAAAATTCAGTTTAGCAGAAACCAGTGTAAAATAACCCCCAATAGCTTAAACAGAGACCCGATACCTAAAAAGCAATTCGTAGACAGAAAAAGAGGTACATCTATCAACTTCACTGAAAAGCCAGTATTTTTAAAGTGATGTACTGCAATTCTGACAGAGGTAAATTTTCAGACTGCTATGCAGAGTTTTGGGAACAGACCAGACAGAGCAATCTTATAGCTGTTTTCAGTGCTTAAGCAAAAAAAAAAAAAAAAAAAAAATTGTGGTCTCCCACAATCACGTTTTCCTCTCTTTGAAGACATGTACCAACCTTTTTCAGAACAAATAAAAGAAAAGAGGAAGGGTCATCTACCATGGATAATCTTGCTGCCTAACAGCATAGGAAGAGGCTCGAATTGTACATCTGACAGATGCAAGTTGAAGTGATACTTTAGTACTTGGACTGGCGACAAGAAACTTCAGAGGTAGTACATTCCCATACATCCTTTATGTACCTCTTGCCTCCTTCAATTTGAGATAAGTAGGGAGTTAGGAAGGCACCCAGGCTTTGGTACGATGGCCAGACATATGGTGATCCCATGTTGGCTTAGTTCTTAGTATACTTTCTGAGTAACTGTTATTCTCCTTAAAGATCTGCATCCAAAATACAGAATAGTTGTGTAAAATCTTACCATAACAATAGATGTCCTCCTCTTCTCTGTTGCAGGATTCATAACATGAAGGAGTTCCCTGCTGTTGGACAGTACACAAAAGACTTTACTACTGTAGGGTGTGTGGTACAGCACATGTAGGCTGCAACTGGACACAGGTCATAAAAAGTGACACAAGCGCACACCACTGTCAGAACTGGCTGCCCCAGGAGGAATGTCAGCCTAAGGAATTAGGATAAAAATCATCAAAGCAAGAAATCAAAAAGCAAGGCCAGGGGGAAGGAGGGAGGGATAGGAATACTGCAACAGAAAAAAGAAGAATATCTATCATTACGGTAAGATTTTATACAACTATTCTACGTCCTTCTATTCATCTGCTGCAATATTCATAACATGAGGGAGAACGCCAAAACTTATTAAGCAAGGGAGGAAGGTATAGCCGAAGAGCTTTCCAGGAAGGCCTGCAGTACGGCTCTGGCAAAACCTGCTCTAGAATAAGAAATAACATCCAATTTGTAGTGTTTGGTGAAGGTATAGACTGAGGTCCATCTAACTCCTTCAAGAATTGAATCAGTGTCAAATCCCTTGAAAAAGGCCCCAGATGAGGCAACAGCCATGTTGGAGTGAGCCCTAACAGGGGAAGGGAGAGTCCTACCACGGTGCGAGTGTAGCAGAAGGAAATAGTCTTGGAAATCCAGGAGGAAATACTCTGCTTGGACACAGCTCATCCTAGGGCCCTGGGGTGGTAATAAACAAAAAGCTGATCCAACTTTCTAACAGCTTTAGTTTTGTCTAAATA